>NC_142565.1:6900000-7237500 GCF_041283825.1 Pyrus communis
GCAAAGGAACTCCGATTTTGATAAACGAAATCCAGGAACACCTGATCTGGTTTTATTTATGAGATATATCCAGCGTACATGGCTTGAGAAACTTCATACAAACTTCAAACAACCATAAAAATTAGGAGAAAAAAACGTAAATTTAATAAGTGGTGAATAGTCAATTAACAGCTAATAGGGAGAAATCAAACTTAACAAAGCCTAGATAATCATCATTGATCCAGCCATACTTCTCCATGAAAGGATTGACTAGGGTTTGATCCGTAGGGTAACTATCTATGCAGTCTTTCCACACATTGACATCATCCAAGTCCTTCATCACTTCCCACACAATACTGTTGCACTTGAAACCAGCTCCAAATCCACTCATCAGAATCCTATTCCCCTTCTTCAGCCTCTTTTTTGCCTCCATGTATCCCAAAGAGTACCAAAATCCGGCCACCGATGTGTTTCCGAACCGGTGAAGCGCCATTCTTGACGGCTCGACATCATAGTCACTTAGCTCCAAGCTCTTCCCAATCCCATCTATGATTGCTCTTCCACCAGGGTGAATACAGAAGGGCTCTATTCCTGTCTTGAGATTCAACCCTACTCCCTCAGCTACTTTTGGCTGTTGGCTTTTAATAATAGTTATTATATTTTAAAACCTAGAGGCTACCAGGTACCAAAGTATTTCTCTTAGTGGAAGCACTTTTGGTGCTAGAGCTTGGAGGTTTATTGTAAAACCCTGAGTTGCTGCTTTTAATAGGTATTTGGTAAGGCGGAAACCTCGATGTCCACTCTCATCGTCTACCTGTACGCAACAGTTATATGCGTCGTCGTTCAAGCCAGTGTGGATTCGTACCAAATGGTTTAATTTCAGCTTGGCTTGGTGCTTTAGGTCTTGGTTGTTCGTGAACAGCATCGCGCACCCTCCCGAGCGGAAGAGACAGTTTGTGAGCATCATGGATTTTTCTATGCCGCAATACCAATGAGGAGCTAAGGATTCCGTGCTTACAACGATGGCATTTGCGTTCTTGTGAGACTTGAACAAGTTTTGTACAACGTCAACGGCAATAAGGGTCGCACTGCAGCCCATTCCCGAGAGGTTGAAGCTCTTGATGTCGTCCCTCATCTTGTAACGATTCACTATACGCGACGATAGGGAGGGTGCAGGGGAGAACATCGACACATTGACGACAAGAATGTCAATTTGTGACGGAGAAATTGATGTAGCCCTAGCGAAAAGCTTGTCCAGCATATCGAAGATGATGCCATCCATCTCCGCATGTTCATCTTCTAGGGTTGCATTTTCTTCTCGGCCTTCGATGATGTTTCTTGCGCAGTAAGTTTCCTCGCCTATGCCCGAATTGGTAATAGTTTTCAAGAGAAACCTGAACTCATCCAATCCCAGATTCCTATTCCGCAAGACGATTTTCACGCATGAGCCAGTGCTGAGCTTCATGTCGTCTGGAGGCAAGTGGCACTCGTAGGCCAGCAGATAGCATGACTGGTCTCTCCATCCGAGAAGTAACTTATAGAGGCAGTAAAAACCATAGAAAAGAGCCAGCAAACACGTTGCCATCAAGATCTCCATGAGAGAGAGAGGGGGAGAGGGAGAGAGAGATGTTAGAATTGGGCAGTGTCAATGATCAGTTGCACGATATCTTTCTCTTATAAATAGATGCTTATGCAAGAGCTAGAGTCAAATAATTATTAAATAGTATGCTCGGTAGACTAATTTTTAAACCACATTTATAATTATGCGATGTGTCATTAAAAGAAAATAAATATTTTAATCAACACTTAAATAATAATTTAATTATCAACAATCACGTTATATGATTTACAAATTTTTTTTTTTTTTTTTGATAATCCAAATAATTTGATATAGTCTTTCTAGTATTACTTATTGATAAATATAATACACTAGGCCTCATTAAGATGTATGGTTAAGGGTGTTAGGCACAACAACCACATATAATAATTAGTTGGATAATTAAGAGTGCCCTGACATTTAGCAGTGATGCTTTCTTCACTCAATTATTGAGATGGAGTAGTCTTTGTCTTATTGAATATGTACTTTTCTTATCACTTTTTTGTGAACAAAATAAGGGACTTAACAACGCATGCAATATGGCTTCTTCATGAAAACTCGGCTTGGGACTCACAATTGAACTATGTCGTTTGTTGTGTAGGGTTGGATTGGAGATCACTCACTAAACTTGATGCACATTTTGAAACAATAAATGGACGCAATTTTAGAAGTTTATCCGAGTTAAATGTAGAAGATGAATTAGTCATAGAAAGAAAATTATGACTGTTACTTCTACTTTTTTTATGAGAATTAGAATGGACAAGTTTCATGACTAATTCATTTTTTAACCTTCAACTTGAATAAAATTAAGTAGTTGCATCCATTTTTTTAATCAAACATGCACTAAATTTATAGACACCAAATTGGGAAAGTTGGGAATGATTTCTCCATAAATGGAGAAATAAATCTGAATATTGACAACATAATTAAAGATCCCTCTCCTATGCTGAGGCTTTGTTTGTACTAGAATAAGAGCTGAACTTGGGAAGTAGAATATGATTCTCATAAGTCAACAACAATATCAAATAGAGATCCAAGATTTTGTATGTTGAATGTTGGATTGGACTGAACCTATTAGTCATAAGGGGAGGAGTAACGCTCGATGTCCCACACCGACGGGCAGAGAAACTCTAGCTAGTGTCCTTGGTATACAGCGGCAAAGCAGCATGCTTATTAGATGCTTCTGAAGCACAAAGTGAACTATTCTTTCGTCTTTTACTAACGAATACCGTGTCCACATCGCGACAAATGGTATACCCACATTTTTGGAGCGGCACATCTTTGTGGGTGTCCCTTACAATTTTAGTTTGAATTGTTTGTTTATTTCATTGTAAAAGTCAATCACGCGCTGCTAATGCAACTGATTTCGATTTCATAACTTTTAGCAGCAAACCTCTTTCGGCCTAATGTGAAGTCTTGGTCAATGGGGTACGGTGGATGCTTATTACGTGTTCAAAAAGTGAACTGAACGATTCTATTGACCAATAAATGTTGTTTTGTTGTGAGTTTAGTGGCATGAGATCATCTCTTTTTGGTGTTCTTAAAATGGTAGTGGAGTTTTTTATTCGATACTCCTAAATAATAATGTATGAGAGCATTTGCAATTGAAAGATGTAAATTAGAGATGTAAGGTTACATTTATATTCTACTTAAAATTTTTCTGAGATGTAAATATAAGTTGTACTCTAACTAGAGGAGAAAAAACAGGAGAGATGTAAATTGCGGATCCCATTTTTCTCTATTTATTTGACGGGACCCACATCCAAAGATGTTAAAAAACAAAAAAAAAAACGCATTTTTGCATATTTATTTATATATATATTTTTGTCAAGATTAGAATTGATATCTTTCTATTGGACAACTAACCGGTTAACTGAAAATGTAAAATTTTTATTTTGAAAATATTATGCATATCGCAGTAGAGATGCCCTAAACTGCATAAGTGTCGGGTGGCTCTTAAATCCCTTGACTTTGATTGGCTTGGATGATATGCCTAGAAAGAATCAGTCACATAAATTACAAAAGTTGAAAAAAAATCATATAAATTAGATATTTACTACAACAAAATGTGGTTGTAAAGGTATAAATCATACAAGTTGAGGAAAAATTTATACTCTCGTAAAATTGAAAACAAAGTTATAAACTAAGGTTGAGAGATGTTGTAAAGCACATAAAGTTAAGATAATTGGAAGGGAAAATGACCCATGCTCGTGATGTCTGTAAGTCAACCTTCCGCACTATCGCTTGTATAGAAATAAAAATTTAAAGCAAATTCATGTGTCTCTTACGAACATGTTATGAATTAAAAACAAAAAAACGTAAAAGCAATGAGTTACCGTATGATTAACAAGTTTTGGAGAACTGAATTATGAACCCCTATCCATCTTTACTCTGTGCCCCAACACTCCCCCATCGAGTCCATACTCCCGAAATTGATGAACACCATAGTAGGACTGACACTGCTCTCATGAGGAGCCAAGGGTATGACCTTGACAAGATAACTGCCAAACTAAAGTTATGGGCAATGGTTGGGGATTGGAATTGGTCGAACATTCTACCAATTTTCCTATTAGTTACATACCGTGATTTGCACGAATCTTGACTTAGTGCTGAACATCTTATACTCCAGAGTCTAATCGGGGAGTAAGAGTTCCGGCAGGGAATATGGGTTCTTCATGGTTCTTAGCTTGGGAATTGGAAGATTAATCATGGAGCTTTGGTTGCTTGAAAGAAGTTGGAAATTGTTCAAAAGAGTAGAAATTTAAGGAACGGCATCATACGAGTCATCAGTCATCTGCTCATGAACCTCGTTTGGTGCCATTGGGCATCAAATACTAGGAGCTGAGACGCTGGTATGGGTTTTGTTGAGCTTGTAAGTTTTTCTACGTTGGCCGTTCAACTAAGCGGTGAGTTACTCCCACATCGGCTAGTCCAAAAGAAGCAGCTAGCCTCTGGATATAAAAACAGCAGTAGAATGTTGATAGACTCACGGAGCCATGCGTTGAGCACAAAGCGAACTATTCTTTCGCCTTTTACTAAAGAATACCGTGTGCTCGTCGTTATAAGTGGCATACGCTTATTTTTGGAGGGGTGCATCTCTATGGGTGCCCCTATCAATTCAAGTACCAATTATTTATGTATTTGTCAATATGGTTAATGTTCTCAGTTGCTTGGATTAAGAGTTTACATTTGAATTTGTGACTTACTAATCGACATTTGAATTTGTGACTTGGTAACGAGACTTACTAATCGTTACCAAATAAATTCTTGTTTTGGGAAATTTGTTCAAATGGTACAAAAACTCCTGAATTAGCAACATCACCAAAATTCACGAGGCTCGTTTTTCAAAGGCATTCACCAAAACTCACGAGGCCTTTTTTCGAAGGCATTGTGGCCATTTATCATGAATAGAGTACTTGAACCCATTTATTTTATCGACATCCACTCTCTTGCCAACAAAACCACATATGTTTGTGCAGCTTTCTTGTTGAGGGACAATGAATGATAATTTCTTTGTAAAATGGTATTTGTATTTGTCATGTCCAGTATTTGACGAAAATGCAGATGGAAGTAGACATAGACACCAAATTATAACACTATTTGAAGTTTAAGTGGTAAATTGTTAATTTTTCTAATTTACATGGTAATCGCACAAAAATGAAAAAGCTCAAATGCCATTCATGCAAATTCCCTTCAGTTTTTCAACCCAAATCCATTCTCTTTATGGCTCAAACATTCTTGGTGGGTATAGCTGATAGTGGGCCCTCTTTGAGCCACAAGTCCTGTCGCAGGAGAATCCCAAAGCCTATGATTTCTTATATCTCTGTCTTCCCCAAATCTTAAATCTACAGGTCCATTTTTCTGTTTGTTTCTTAGGTTGTCTACTGGATTGTTGGCTTGTAACTAGATTCATATCAAGTTTTTTTTTTTTTTTTTTTTTAAATTTTAACCTGGTTCGATCAATTTACAAAAGAGGAAGTATCAATTCGAATTGTTGGCTTGTAACTAGATTCATATCCACGTTGTCTCGTACTGATATGTTAGATTTAGTGACGATCCATCTTGTGTTTCTCCACTCCAAACAGAAGAATTGATTTCGTTCATCTGTTCTCGATGACGACGATACGTTAGGAAGATACATGCGGCGTTACACAACCCTATTAGGGTTTTGTGAAGAAAAAGAGCGAAGCAATTTTCAAAACTCAACAATCCCAATCTTTTCTTGATCTATTAGGTTTTGAATTTCATTGAATTTGTGGAATTGGATTGTGTGAATTTGAAACTTGTTGAATTTGTGTTATTGGGTTGTCTAGGTCTTCAAAAAAAAAAAAAAAAAAAAACCATTGGATTGAATCGAGTCCTTAAAGTTACTGAGTTTTATGGAATTGGGATTGTTCGGACCGTGAATCGTGTTCGTTTATTATACATCGTACGGTCAGTTTTTTATCAGGTATTGTTTGTGTTTAATTTTAAATAAAAATATTTAAAATAATTTCTGATTGTACGATGTACGATAAACAAACACGATTCATGGATCTTTGGAATCCTCATAAAGAGGATCCGACGAGGATCCAGATTCATATTAAAGAGGTCATTCTCCTCATTTTGAAGACAAAAGTGATTAAATTATATATCTTTTGGAAATTGTTCAAAAGAGTAGAAATTTGAAGAACGGCATCATACTAGTCATCAGTCATCTGCTCATGAACCTCGTTTTGTGCCATTGGGCATCAAATACTAGGAGCTGAGACGCTGGTATGGGTTTTGTTGAGCTTGTAAGTTTTTCTACGTTGGCCGTTCAACTAAGCGGTGAGTTACTCCCACATCGGCTAGTCCAAAGAAGCAGCTAGCCTCTGGGATATAAAAAACAGCAGTAGAATGTTGATAGACTCACGGAGCCATGCGTTGAGCACAAAGCGAACTATTCTTTCGCCTTTTACTAAAGAATACTGTGTGCTTGTCGCTATAAGTGGCATACATCTATTTATGGAGGGGCGCACCTCTGTGGGTGCCCCTATCAATTCAAGTATCAATTATTTATGTTATCTGTCAAAATGGTTAATGTTCTCAGTCGCTTGGGTCAAGAGTTTTAACATTTGAATTCATGACTTACTAATCGTTACCAAGCAAATTCTTGTTTTGGGAAAATTGTTGAAATGGTACAAAAACTCTCCTGAATTAGTAGAAATAATCTTACGAAATTTCATGTTCAGTTCGACATGACCAAAATTCACGAGGCCCGTTTTTCGAAGGCATTCACCAAAACTCACGAGGCCTTTTTTCGAAGGCATTGTGGTCATTTATCATGACTAGAGTACTTGAACCCATTTATTTTATCGACATCCACTCTCTTGCCAACAAAACCATATATGTTTGTGCAGCTTTCTTGTCGAGGGAAAATGAATGATAATTTCTTTGTAAAATGGTATTTGTATTTGTCATGTCCAATATTTGACGAAAATGCAGATGGAAGTAGACATAGACGCCAAATTATAACACTATTTGAAGTTCAAGTGGTAAATTGTTAATTTTTCTAATTTACATAGTAATCGCACAAAAATGAAAAGGTTCAAATGTCATTCATGCAAATTCCCCTTGAGTTTTTCAATCCAAATCCATTCTCTTTATGGCTCAAACATTCTTGATGGGTATAGTTGATAGTGGGCCCTCTTTAAGCCCACAAGCCCTGTATCTCTCTGTCTTCCCCAAATCTTAAATCTATTGGATTGTTGGCTTGTAACTAGATTCATATCAAGTTTTCTTTTGAATTTTAACCTGGGTTCGATCAATTTACAAAAGAGGAAGTATCAATTCGAATTGTTGGCTTGTAACTAGATTCATATCCACGTTGTCTCGTACTCATATATTAGATTTAGTGGCAACCCATCTTGTGTTTCTCTACTCCAAACAGAAGAATCGATTTTGTTCATTTGTTCTCTATGACAATGATGAGTCAGGAAGATACATACGGTGTTACACAACCCTATTAGGGTTTTGTGATGAAAAAGAGTGAAGCAATTTTCAAAACTCAACAATCCCAATCTTTTCTTGGTCTATTGGGTTTTGAATTTCATTGAATTTGTGGAATTAGATTGCGTGAATTTGAAACTTGTTGAATTTGTGTAATTGGGTTGTCTAGGTCTTCAAAAAAAAAAAAGAGATGGGTTGAATTGAGTCCGTAAAGTTATTGGGTTTTATGGAATTGGGATTTTACACTCTGTTTCATTAGTTCAAGTTTGTTAGATACACAAACGAAGATTTAGGCCAATAAGTCTAATTACCTTTAAATTAATCTAAAAGTTTATATGAAAGCCAACATGATTCTTTTCGGATCCTTTTGGTGAGGATTCTGGAGATTCGTGAATCGTGTTCATTTATTGTACATCGTACAGTTAGTTTTTTTTTTCTTCAGGTACTGCTTGTGTTTAATTTTAAATAAAAATATTTAAAATGATTTCTGACCACACGATGTACAATGAACGGACACGATTCAGAAATCTTCGAGATTCTTATAAAGAGAATCCAACGAAAATCCGGATTCATATGAAAGAGGTCATTCTCCTCATTTTGAAGACCTTAAGTGAGCATTGCTTAGTTCGAGGAAGGAGCCTCTCGGACTAGCAATAGATAAGTTTGAGAATGGAAGACCCACAAACCAGAATTCCAAGGAGGATATAGCAAAAAGCCAAAAGTGATTAAATTATATGTCCTTTGAAGCCACGGACTCATACGCATTTTGCCACTCCCAAAATCTGTGTCTTGTTTCAAATTGGCTTTTTCACCAAGTGCCTTTTTTGTAAAGTAATAATTATAAGGAAGTTTCCTTTCGTTTGAAATGTTGATATCACCAAAGTGTTAGTGTGCAAGAGCGTTACGCATTTAAATTTCAAGATTCTAAAAGATGTTAGGCATTAGTCGAGTAGCGGCGCATTTTGTCATTCCCAAAATTTGTATCTTGTTTCAAATTGGCTTCTTCACCAAGTGCCCTTTTTGTAAAGTGATAATTACAAGGAAGTTTCATTTCGCTTGAAATGTTGATATCACCAAAGTGTTTGTATGCAAGTGCATTACGCATCTAAATTCTAAAGCCCATTGCCATTCGTAACCCATTTTTAGCTTCAAGATCAAAAGATGAGTTCGGTTATACACTACTACAAGTGAATCAATGATTGTAGACGAATTCTAAACCTATATTCTACACAGCACATTCTGATTTTGATTTTTAGGGTTGGTGAACTACATGGTAGTTGCCAAAGAGAGGTTAAAATACCTTTGTTAGTATTCATGTTAGCAACAGTTCCACACAGGAAAAGAAAAAAAAAAAAAAAAAAGGTAAAACAAAGAACGTCATGCTTAATTCTTCGGACCAATGACCTTCAGGGCACATATTTGCTCCTCTCCCATGGCAGACTTGACAATAACTACAAGATCCTTCATTAAACTCGTCTGGGTAAGCTGAGTGTTATAAGTGAGAAGCCTCAGATCATCCTTGGTGTTTCCATTTTTAGTCAAAAGATTCACAAATGGTGACGGCGGAGGAAGTTTGGTTGTTGAGTGTGAAGCCATGGTTAATGGGGTTAACGGAGAATTAATAGAGATTTTATTTTGAGTTTAAATTCTAACAGACTTTACCAGTAAGGTTTCAATCTGAATTTGTTATCCTCGACGCTACCTTCCAACAACTCCATTATCAAGATCACCATTTATCCAATTAGACCATTAATTTTACTTCTTACGCATCTCTCTTTACGACCATCGAATCAAAAAGATTATCACCGTACAACATACGATAAACAAATATCATATAAGAATTCCCGGAATGCTCACTTAAGAGGATTCGAAAATGATCCTCTTTCGCTTTATTCCACATGTTGTCCAAAAAGTAAAAGAAAAAGAGAAGGGTAATTTGGTATTTTCAGGTGATGACAGGGAAAGTCAGAGAGAGCAGTAACCAGGGGAAAGCAAAATTCCAAAACAGTCAGCCAACCATGACTAATGCTGATGGCGACCCCTTTTTCCTCCCTGCTTCCTCCCTTTCCTTGTCATCTTCTTGTCTTCCTATCCTTGCCCCTTTTCGTCTTTTCACTCACCGCCACAGCGGCCCACCACCCTCAGCTAAATAAACTCATAGCTCTCTTCCCACTCTCAGACTGTTGTCTTCTCTCTCTCTCATGGCGTCCCCAATCGAACAAGGTACTTTCTCTCTCTAGAATATTTTTTTTTTAATCCGATTGGTTTGATTATTCAGGGAAAATATACCTCAGAAAAAGAAAAACAAGATTCTCTGTAGCTCAGCTCCGAAAATAATTGAATGAACAATCCAATAAAATATCATCATCAATCAACAACTTGTCTTTTGTTTATTACTTTTGTCACATGCTTAATTTCATCATTCCTGATTGAACCCATATTTTATTTTCCCGGAAAGTTGCCTCCTTTATTTTCCTCCGAGCCAAACAGATTTTTTTTTATTTTTCTGAATATTTGCGTATTTTTTGTGATTATGATCGAACTTGTAGGAGGTGATGGGGATTTAGAGAAGGGTCCGATGACTGGACAGCCAAACCAGAACTCTCTGGCGGAGCCATCGCCGTCGCCGTCTCCGTCTTCCACGACGTCGGCGCCGGCTTTGGTGCTTTCCAACTCCGGAAAGCGGATGGACCAGGCGGGGAAGAAGAAGTACTTGAAGCAGGTCACCGGGCGGCACAACGACACGGAGCTCCACTTGGCGGCTCAGCGCGCGGATCTAGCCGCCGTGAAGAAGATTCTCGGCGATATCGATTCGCAGATTGTGGGGACAGTTAGCGGTGCGGAGTTTGATACGGAGGTGGCTGAGGTTCGGGCGGCGGTGGTGAATGAGGTCAATGAGCTGGGAGAGACGGCTTTGTTCACGGCGGCGGATAAAGGGCACCTTGATGTGGTTAAGGAGCTGTTGAAATATTCGAATCGGGAGACCGTTACGAAGAAGAACCGGTCCGGGTTTGATCCCTTGCATGCTGCTGCAAGTCAAGGACACCACGGTAATGATCTTCAGCATTTGTGCTAATTTGGATTTAGAATCTCTTTATCTAATTCTAATTGTGTGATTTGTTAGTTTGGGTGTTTTGGTGAAAGATGGTAAGAGGACTATTAGGATAAAAGTTTGCTTCTTTGAGATGTTGGGATCTCGCTATATCATTTCTCGTGTTCTTTGAATCATGTTGAATATAGTGTACGATGTAGTGTACTTATTCTATGAGCAAAGCTGCACTAGGAAATCGAATAGGAAGTAAGATGTATTTGATCTTTGAGGTTTATGATTCGAAAGAGTGATGAATTTTGGTTGGATGAGTATCCAAGCCTGTGTTTTTTGAGGGATAGGATTTGGTGGTATTATAAGCTATGCTCTTGTGTGGACAAGGCACAAATGTTAACCATTCCATGTGACAATTGTCTTCTAGTTTTGGTGCTTGGTTTGTCTGTTGTTTCGAGAGTTTAGGACGCACTGATGATACTATTGAATCGACAGTTATGTTAGAGAAATTGCATCATGTTGTGAAACAAATATTGATTTCCATTTACTGGGGTTTCGTAAAACTACGGATACATTTCCTAGTTGCTTCTTTCCTGGTTCTTTTGTCTATCCTCAAATAATGATTTCTGATTGTAGTGAGTACAAGAAAGCTACTGCTTACTTCTTCTGATTGTGTCTGTGTCGTTGGACAATGCATTCATACTTGTACTTTTCTTGCAGCCATTGTCCAGGTGCTCCTAGATCATGACCCTGGGCTAAGCAAAACAATTGGTCCATCGAATTCAACCCCACTTATATCTGCAGCTCATAAAGGGCATATAGCGGTAGTTGATGAACTGCTCTCGAAAGATTCTACCTTGTTGGAGATTTCTAAATCAAATGGGAAGAATGCATTGCATCTGGCTGCAAGACAGGGGCATACAGAGATTGTAAGCGCATTGCTAACTAAGGATCCACAGTTGGCACGAAGAACTGACAAGAAAGGGCAAACTGCATTGCATATGGCTGTAAAAGGGACGAACTGCGAGGTGGTGAAATTGCTTCTTGAGGCAGACCCAGCAATTGTAATGCTGCCAGACAAATTTGGTAACACAGCATTACATATTGCCACCAGGAAGAAGCGAGCAGAGGTATGTCTGGGTTACGCTTTATCTTTACCAGTGTTTCTTTTTAGTGATAAATGGCTGTGAATTCCAATTCTTCTAATATGGTAACGACAGCTTTAATCCCACCAATATCTTGAGTCAGTGCTTTAAGTAATTGCTTTTGGTATGTAATGCTAATTTGTTTATCTGCCCTTAGTGTATAATTTCTTAAAGATTTACTCATGCCATTTGTAAAATCCTTACCTGGTCATCTGATCCTTGCAAATGCTTGCGATGATATGAGCTATTCTTCTTTAGCAATTTCCTTTCGTGATCTAATTTTATTTGCACGGTTAAATATAGTTGTGATGAACTAGGATTCTTATTTACTAGTCTGGTGTGAACAAAAAGGTTTAGTTGGCCAAAAACCAGTATCAGTTTTAACATCGTTGCTCTCAAACATAGGGTTTATGGACGTTTGTTGTATTTCCTGCACTGGATTTAGCTTTGGCTCAAGCTTGAACTAGTATAGCCATTGATTCTTCCTTTCATGATTGTACATCTCTACGACAAACATAGATCTGAATTGATTATTGTAACTTTCATTGCAGATAGTGTACTGATTATTGTAACCTTCATTGCAGATAGTGAATGAGTTGTTACTCCTCCCAGACACCAATGTTAATGCACTGAACAGGGATACAAAAACGGCTCTTGACATTGCTGATGCACTTCCACTTTCCGAAGAATCCTCAGAAATAAGGGGTTGTCTTTATCGCTATGGTGCTGTCAAGGCAAATGAACTGAACCAACCAAGGGATGAATTGAGGAAAACGGTCACTCAGATCAAGAACGATGTTCATATCCAGCTTGAACAAACAAGGAAAACCAACAAAAATGTTCACAATATATCCAAAGAGCTGAGAAAGCTCCACAGGGAAGGAATCAACAACGCCACCAACTCAGTCACTGTGGTGGCTGTTCTATTCGCAACAGTTGCCTTTGCAGCTATCTTTACGGTGCCTGGCGGTGATAATAATGACGGGACTGCCGTGGTAGTTAAGAGCACTCCTTTCAAAATCTTCTTCATTTTCAATGCCATTGCCCTTTTTACGTCGCTGGCTGTTGTGGTTGTCCAAATTACCTTGGTCAGAGGCGAGACAAAGGCAGAGAAACGGGTGGTGGAGATAATCAACAAGTTGATGTGGCTGGCTTCAGTCTGCACTTCAGTGGCGTTCATGGCCTCCTCTTACATAGTGGTTGGCCAGCGCCATAAGTGGGCCGCCATTCTGGTAACAGTCGTTGGGGGAATGATAATGGCTGCTGTTCTCGGCACCATGACATACTACGTGGTGAAGTCGAAGCGGATACGTTCCATGAGGAAGAAGCACCCGAAGAGGAGCGGTTCCAACTCGTGGATGCACTCTGACCATTCAAATTCGGAAATCGAACGGATTTATGCCCTTTGATCTGAAGTTTGTAGAGGAATTGTAGAGGTTAAAACCACTGCAACAATGGATGCTCAGTGGGTGCAGAGGCGTGTAGATATATCCCTTACCTCCAGGAAACAGGAATGATCCCCTGGAGTTAAATAACAACAATACATTTCTCTGTCCTCCGTTTGTACTCTGCCTGGTTCTACTCAAATTGGAAAAATTGCACTTGTCTTGTAATCTATTTGCGAAGGCAAGTAACCTTTTTTAATTTTCAAGGCTTTTCAGTCAAATTGTATTGGTATGACTCTTCACTTTGATCGTTGCGATCCTCACTTCGGTCTCTTAAATTTAAAATCGATAGAATTGTTACTTTAGTTTGTTCATTTCCCTCTGCCAAAATTAGCAATATAGCAGTTTGTTATAGGGAAATAAGAGAGGGGGAAAAACCAATGTGACGGAGATTTTTTATAGAATAATCAAAATGATTGACGGTCGATAATTTCAAAGAATACTTTTATCGATTTTAAATCTTGAGATCTAAAATGAAAAATTATAGCAATTTAAGGGATCATTTTAATTAAAAAACTTATTTTTAATGACTTTTCACGAGTCACTACTACTATTTCTTTTTTATTCGACTAGGGTAATAAACTTTCGTTCTTGATTATTATATGTCATCGATTATGTGCCGATAACAAAAACAAGACATGTTATCTCTGCATTTTCGACGTGTTAAGGAAGAAACATCTGACAAAATGAATTTGTTTCACATATTCTTGTATAATGCCACGTAAAACACAATAAGAGTTTTTGCTCGATCGTGATTCGTGATCATTTTGAACTTGACCGCTCCCTTCCTCCGTTCTCAGCCGGAAATGGTTCGAATCCACGTGAAGCGCGGCGAGGGCTCCGACCAGAAGGAGTTCCTCTACGACTGCGCAAGCACTTCGCCAATTGACGAGATTGCCCCCGAAATCTCCCGAATTTCCAATCTCCAAACCAAGATCGACCGCCTGGTTCTCGAGCTCGAACCTCGTCTGGAACTCCTCCATGGCGACGCAAAAGGTTCAAACTTCAAACAAAACCCGAAAAACCCTAATCACTTTGCTTACAACCCACTAATCCGAATCTTAATCCTTAATCTCTGAATCACTCACTTGTTTAACTACTAATGCAGCTGCTTCTCTCCTCAGAGCTCTATCCGAAGCCAAATCCTACGCTTCCAAGGTATAAACCAAAGAATTTGAATTCGAATTGTTTTCGAGAACGAAAACGCACTGATAAATTCTGGGTTTTTGAAAACAGGACCAGGTTGTATACAATAAGCCTTTGTCTTACCATGTACTGAGAAACCACATACAAGCTTTGCAGAGAGAACTCAAAGCGGTTTCTGAGTTTCAGGAACTATTGGGAGGTAACCCTGTTTTTGTTTTTGAGTTTTTGAATTGTGTACTGCAATTGGGAAGTCTTGGTTTTTTTATTGCAATGTGAAAAGTTACAGGCATTGAATTTGGCGGGGAGGATTCGAGTCGGCTTTGTTGGGCCGGGAAAGTGCTCGATGGGAGTAAACGGTTGTGTGATTATATTGGAAGCAATGAAAAAACTAAGGTGATTAATTTGATACCTTACTTGTATGGATTGCAATTGGTTTCGACATGTTACTGAAAGTGAAGTTCTGAACTTTTTAGTTGTAGAGACGCATATAGTAGTTTATGATTTTGATGTTTTGTGGGAAAGATATAGCTTGTTAATTGGTCCTGTTTGTTTTATGGCAGATTGTTATCAAGCTGCAGTCAACTGACTCGTGTCCTGCATAATAGCGGTAAGTGGCAGATGAATCGACTTGAGTTCTCTACATGACGTGTGTAGACATTTGTCTAGATACATGTCTGTGTACGTGCGTGTACATGTTTTGACTGTGGGTATGAATGTCTGTGTTCATGTGTACGATTGAATTTGTTTGTGTTCAGGAAATGGCAAGATCCATCTGGATAAACACAACTGCCTATCAACATGGATGCCGAGAAATCAAAGCACTTGATTTTCAAACAAGTTACAGGTCTACAGTGCATTTAAATTCTTCCTCATCTGGTTTGTGTGTTATTATGTTTTGGTTATCAGTTGGATGTGCATCCCAAATAAAATGATAAGAGATGTTGACTTTGTGATGCATCGACAAAATCATTGTCTTTAAGTACAGATAGTGAGCTGCAATGGTCATACATGGCAGGCTTAGTTTACCTCTGTTTTTAGTAGAGTTTGTTGCTATATGGAGATTTGGATTTATTTAGCGGTTTTAAAAAGATAAATGAAGAGTAGGAATTGTCTTTATTTCTGTATGTTTGCGAATATTTATATATGTGCTTATGGTATAATCATTATGCTAGCACAATAAAAGGATATGCAAGGGATTGGAGATATCCAAATCTCTCAGGTCATAGGGGACGGCCTGGTGATAAATCCACTACCTTCCATAGGCCCGTTCTTAGTTCAAACCAAAAGAACTTGATAAGAAAGATCATTTGCGCTATTGACCTTTTCAACCATAGTCTTGAAGATAAAAAAAAATATTCTTACCAGAGCAATGTTAGTCTTTTGTATATGCAATTGACATTGAATTCTGAACTCCATGTAAGCTGTTGCATTCTGGAAAAATCAGTTTTGATCCAAACCTTAAGCCCTTCGTCACTACGAAACTAATCAGTAGTTAAGGATGCAAATTCACCACTGTATAAAACGAGATACGACAAGTTTTGTTACATTGATTTATTCTTACTGGTCTTTGCCACATTCTCGGTGTGTGTTTCACTTATTGCTGTTAGGCTAAATGGGTATGGATGCTGATATCTTAGTTTTTAGGGGCAACTTTGCGGCTTCTGTGCTGATGTAACAATCTAGCTGGTCTGCAAGGCCTACCATTTCCTTATTTTTCCTAGATAACATTAAAATTTGAGTGGGGAAAAAGGTTTGTTGTTAGATGGGTATCTGTTAACCCATAGTGCTCAACAACATCAATTAGACCTTTTAGTTGCTTGCTTTGGCTCTAATCCTGTCAAATTTTTGGCTGACATGTTCACTTAATTTAAGGTTTATATTTCCCACTAGGAAGTATCTGGGAAAAGAAAAGGGGAAGGAAACAAGAGCCAAAGTAAAGGCTGTTTTCTTTTCTTGCACTTGAAGAACTCCTGTTATATTAAATTGTTGAACGTCTTCCCTTTTTCTTCGTCGAGTTCGTAATTTTGTTCATTTATACCGTGCTTTAGGATTAATCTTGTATGATGCAGTAAGAATGAGTACATACGTTTTCTTTGTTGATCCAAGGACCATTTTCTTCTATAATGGAGGCTGGTGTCTTCTGGCTACTCTTGAGGGGCAGATACGTGGGATTTTCGGAACTCGGTTTGGTGATTGGCTGGGACATAATGATGTTGATCTTAGCCTAATCTAAGGTGCTTTGAAGTTAAGTATCATCAAGGAATGATGCCGGCTCATCAAGTTGATGGCTGTTGAATTAAATTAGGTATCCATATATGATGCTGGGAAGATCTTTTTTTTTTCTCGTTTTTTCATTCATAGTAATTTGAGGAGGTGAAACTGATCCCCGAGAGTTCATCAGGCGACTCCTTGAATAACATCAGGGTTAATTTACAAATCTCAGACCCTTGACATGGATTATTACCAATCTTTTCGTTCATAATTCACTTGATTATGACGTCTTAAAAGATAGCCAGTTTCGAACCCAGGACGCATGGGTGGAAACCCAACACTCTATCCATTAGGATTTTGGACCACATGCTCGTAAATTGAAAACTTGTTAGCTAGTTGAATTCTAGAGCCACGGAATTTGCTGGAAGTGAAGCAGTTGTTAGGAAAAAAAGGGGAAGAACATGATGTCTTGTCTTAGAAGTGAAACAGAGTTTCTGACAGCCATGCACTGAACCAAACCATATTCATTAACAAATTTGTGAAAGAAGGAAAAAAATAACACATCATTAACCCAAGTCAAAAGTTTTTACTTTCCCCTTCCTCCCTCCCATTCACTGAGAGCCCTTCAGCCCGTACAAAGCTCTGGTCTTTCTTGGTCCTCACAAGCTGCTATCCTCGAAGATGACAATGAGTAGAACCCAACTTCACTGACGGTCTTTCTTGAACTAAAAGGTTGCTGAGACTGCTTGCAATGTGCAATTGCCCCCTGAATTGAACTCTCAATTTCGGAACTTGCACTGTTGCATCTCTTCAGAAACTGCAGCTCCTGAGTTCCATTGGAATGATTTGAAGATGAAGAAGAGCCCGAAGATGATGAAGAGGATGTTGAGATCTTTGTTGAATTCCGTTTGATGGCCAGTGAGAACGATCTCCTGTGGAGACCAGGACCATCCTCAATGACCTTGGCTTTGCTGAAGCTCCTCGCGCCAGAAGCAGACATCTGGTATTTCTCTCTCTGAATTTGTCCAAATGGGGTTTTCTTGGATGTCTTCACATATTTACTTAAATCCTCAGATTTGAAAACCATTCCTCCATCTGCATTCCTGGCAGCAGCTGCACTGGACTCGTCCGAGCAACCAGATTTGCCAAACAGAGACTTGAAGTATGCCCGGGAAGCCTTCAGCTTTGAACCAAGCAATGACTGCCTGAACTTTTTGGTCCAAGACTTTTTTGGGTTTTCATTCGTGAAGCCGCTCCCTTCAGTTGAGTACTCCAAAATATACTCTTCTGGGTTCAGCTCTCTGCTAACCTGGCAAGACTCCGAAGGCGAGATATTGCAGGACTCAAATGGGGTGCTGGTTGTGGTTGGAGTTGGGGCAGTGGTGGCCAATGGAGTGCTATAGAATTCTTCAAACATATCTTTTCGGTGATCGAAACCAGAGTGGGAGTTTTGCAGTAGTTTTTCGACCATTTGTAAGCGGGGGGGGAGTTGGAGGGGAAGGAGCTTCCCTTTGTAAAAGAGCTCATCAGCTGGAGAGGTTGAGGGGGAATACCTCTTCAAAGAAGTGGATGACATTTGAAACTCAAACTCTCTGGGGTGTGGAGGGGAGCTCATGGAATGGCTGAGGGAGGCGGAGTACGAACCGACATCCATGTCGATGTAGTCATCGTCTGCATGGTCACAGGATAGGTGGTCTACAGCCATAGCCTGTGTGCTGCTTGAAGATGAGCTTGGTGAGGTTTATGAAAGGTGTTATGCAACCTTTCGAGAATGTCGATGATGCCAACTTATAGAGAGAAATCAACTGTTTTTTAGCATATTTTTTAAGTGCTCCCAAAATTCCAAATATAAAATATGATGTGGACCTTTTCTGTTGGCTCATTTATTAATGTTTTCTTTTCTCTATCTATCATTAAAAAAATTTGTGGTTATCTCTTTCTTTGTTTATGAGACGGATCCGGGTTGCCATTCTTCTTACACAATTTTTCACACAAATTTTTATGAAGCATATTTAGTAATTTATTTGAACGATTCTAATTGTCTTTTAGGTTTTTTTCTCAAAGATCATGTCTACTAAAAATCACCCAATATATGAAAACTATAAGACTGTTGGATTCAAGGTTTTTTGGTAGAATCATGTTGTCTTAATAGTTTTGGATTTTTCTAATTTTTTTGAAAGAATGATCTATGGATGATATTCTAAAACATAGACAGTTTTAAAATACATTATAAAGTGAGTCACACAAAAGCTGTGTAAAAAAAATGATGTCACGGATCAGTCTATATATATATATATATATATTTATCTATCTTTTTTTTTTTACTACAAATGGTATTTTATATTAATTTACACTAAAAAAGAACATGAGCGTTTGAATTGATCAGAATGCACGTCGGTTTTATATTTTTTTCCTGGACTCGGGACAAGTTTAAGACTTTAATTTGTTGGGACCATGCATTTTCCAATCAAAGTTACTAAGTTGTGAAAAAAGAGGAATATTGTGGTTAATAATATCTAAAAAGTGCTAAATTAAGCAAGAATCATGATTAAAAGGATTAATATCTATTGATGATTTGCCTTAACCTCTTGATTACAGTCATCAGCTTGGCCCAGGCCGGCTCTTGCTGGGTGAATTGGTCTTTGTAAGACAGAAAATTGTTTCAGTTTACTTTTGAAGTTGACACATCTCAAAATAAACATTGCTTGAATCGTTCAAAGTTGAAACTTACTAGAATATCTAATAAAATATTTAACGAGTGCTGTCGGAAACTGATATTATTGTTAGTGAGAATACTTGGTGCAATAACATTTGAGTGCATGATTTCGTTTTTTAGCCTAACTAAACGATGCTACTTTAACTCAAAACTCGGAAGAATGTTACTTGTATCTCTCGCGACGTCACTACGGTATTTCAAACCAAAACTACAATGTCGATGTTTTATGTTTTCTGCAGTGTTTTGTAATTGGTTTGAAACATTATCACATCTAGGGGCGGATTGATTCATGGACCTTGGTGGTCCCGAGGTCACCTAGGGTCAGAAAAAGTCACCTGTGAGGACCTCTGAGGACCACCCAATGCTTTTGGAGCAAACCACCATGGCTATGTAGATGATGTTTAAGAAAAACTTTGAACCAAGTAGATAGATCTAATTTAAGACGAAGAGGAACACAAAGAAGACTACCCATGACCCTGCTGTTCTTGGACCTTGGTTCCAACGAAGAAGAAAGACTTTCTTTCCATTTCCCAAGTGATCAACTCTCCATTTTTCTTTTTCTTTTTTTAATTATTACCCAATCAAGTTGTGCCGCTTAGCATTTTAATTAGTGTTACTCAACTAATACCTGTAAATTCATACAACTTCTAAAACATTTTGTAAAGCCCCGTCCAGATGCATAGACGCTAGGCCCCAATCTGCTGTTTGACTAGTGCCTAGCATATTTTGATTATTAGAATCACCCAATATTAAAATCCTGAATCCTTCACTGATCACATCCGTTTCATGCTCACTAATGCCACCTATTTTATTAGTGAATTAAATAAATCAAAAATTAGGCTCATGCACAAGAAAATAAGCACATATTTCTTTAAGTTCTTCTTAGACTCACCACCTTTGTAGTTAAATTTAAATTCGTGACCAACCGCACCTCTCAAAACCTGGCTTTTTATGCCGCCAAGAATGTAAACTATCTCTCTCTCTCTCTCTCTCTCTCTCTCTCTCTCTCTCAAAGACAACGAAAAAGCTTTTTTAGTCGGTGAAGTAATGGTGGAAGCTATAGGTTGAAAAAGCTCTTGTAATCCAATATAGTAATTAGGACACTTTGTAGTACACTTCACCTGATCATCTTACTTTTACTGGATTCCTGGGCTTGTTTTTCACTTTCATTTCATATTTGTACGTGCACACATCTTTGGTCATTCTTTAACTTATCTCTAATTTTATTATATGCACCATATTTCATATTTAATCACTTACACATAAGTAACAGCTTGACATGCATGCACGCAGAATTTTTTTTATTTTTTATTTTTTGGAATTTTAACTAGTTATTTTTGCATATGTATCGTACTAGAGTGGCGACACATGTTATGTACGTGAATTAGTTACTATAGTAGAGTCAAGCGAGATGAAGAGTAAATAAGGAGAAAAGAGGTGATAAATCAATACTACTATATCACCCTTAGTGAGTAAAGTTGTATTTAAACTGATTTTAAAGTACTAGGAATTTTTTGTGGGATGTTTGACTAGGGCGGCTCTCACACCGGTGAGACCAAAATAGTGTTAGTTCGGATAAAAAAGATACGAACAGATCTCATGCGTTTAAGAGAAATATCATACGAATGATGTGGTTGAATACCTATACATAAGTTTTTCTCCTATCAAATAATATTTCACATGTAAAAGAATCAAACAATATTCTTTTTGAAAAGTTAATAAATATCTTGAACATGTTTCTATTAGTTTCTATAAAATGAGAGAAAAAGTAGAGAGGAGATTGTATTGTTTATAGTGAAATGGAGGAAGGGGAGAATTTGTCGACATCAAAAAGGAGCCAAGACAGAAGCCGACAGTTGGTGGTGGGTGGGAAAGGGAACTTCCGGAAGGAATGCCTGCGAGTCTCGAGAGACTTTTCATTTGTCTTCTCACACCCTCCCCATCTTTGCGTTCCATCTTCTTCTCACTGTTTTCTTTCCTCGAACCATTTTTAAGCACTAAAACACAGAAATGGGATTCCATCATTTTTCAAAACCCAAATTAAATGGTTGGCCATGGCTCTAATGTCACCCTATTCTATTCCCTCACACTTCCTCATCATCATCACTCACTAGCTAAGTTGATCATATATGTTTCGGCCAGGTGGTTAGGCATATGTTGCGTATCTAAATTCACTCAAATTATAACGCGTATACTAAGTTTTGAGTTTAGAATTCAAGATTTGAATATTTATAATAGTATGTGTGTTGTAGACTTGTAGTGAAAAAGTTATATGCTGATGTATACGGCACTTCTCACATAAAAAAAAGTCCTATATCAACTTCACATATAGAATCAACATTTTGTGTGAGAGGTGTCGCAAGGATGTGTTAGAGTTTTTCGCTATAGCATGGGGAACTCCATACACCACATAAGTACACGAGGGTTATATCATGTGGCTTCTCCCACTTTCTAAAATATCCATACTTTGGCATCAAGTTGTTAAATGTTTTGAAAAATAAAATTAAAAATTAAAAAAATTGTATTGTTATGTTCTTTCTGTGTTTTTTCTTGAGACAAACGGTACTGAGTAGTAGCGCACGATTGTCCTCCTACAGCAAGCATTCATAAATTTGCTTTCTTTAGCTTAGATTTTAAGGGTTTGAATTTGATTAGTAACAAGTCACTCGACTCACTCTCACCCTACTCCACAATATCTAATCCTCCATCATCCTTTACCATATCAATACCTTCTCCTGCTTTTAACCCTTGCATCGCCAAAAAGGAGAAGTTCTTAGGTGCAGGAGTCCGGATCACGAGGCCGTCCAACTACACATAAAGCATCTCTCTCTTTTGTATTTTGGTCTCGCCTACCTTCTTCGATTCTATTTATTTGTGTCTGCACTGTCTGGTGCCTTATACAAGCGTCTGAACATAAGAATATCTCCTAAATAATAAGGGTCCAACAACCAATACATATTACATTTACTTTTATGAGAAATGTTACTAATAGTCAACTGTAGTCATTAGCTGTTGATTGAGATGAGTTCCACAGCGCATCAATGGTTGATGGTTACCCGCTCGCATGGACGACAATCCTAGCACAACTCTTACATTATATGCAATAACAAATTACGTTACCAAATTACATTAAAAATCATTCTAGCAAAGGATGGCCACAATTTCATACATATGACCCACAACCCCAAAATCCAGGATACTTGAGCTATCTGATTAGTTCAAGGACTGATAAGTCTTGGATCGACTAATTGAGGCACCTTTGGCCGGGCATCCCACAAAAGAGAATTGCAACAACGTCTTCAAACTTCTCTTGGAAGTCGTTTTAGAAGCTGCTTTTGGAGGAAGCACTTTTGGGTGGAGATATGTTTAATGTCCAGGCCACTAGCTTCTGTTCCCTTTGTGCTAAAAACATAGGAGGTCCTCCCTAATTATGGTGCTATTGAAACATAAAACAAAAATTTTACTTGCATATCCGGAAACCTTTTCAAATCCACATAAACAAAAAATCTCGAAACCCCACATTCTCTTCTGGACTCCATCTGTGCGTGGGGAAGCACGAGAGGCCCGCTTAAACATCCGGTGGGCATCCAGCGTTCCCCACTTCAGAGAAGAGAAGCAATGTGGCTTCTCAATCGTATCGAACAGTTATATGAAACATGGTGCCATGAAGCTAACCGTCGTAGAGATTGTTGTGGCTCACCGGTTACATCCAAATTATACCATTCATTCATTTGTAAATCCATATTATATCACACGCGTACGAGAATTTAAGGAAGAATTAACAAATTGATAATCCGTCACTTGTTGCAATGAAATTACAAAATTAAGTATGTGTAGGTTTTCAGAGGTCAGGTAGAGTCATATATCCCTTATAGTACACAGGTGACGATCACCTTGCCAGCATAAGTATTGGGCTATTTGGTTGATGACTCACCAGATTTTAATTCCCTTTCAAGTTCATCGAATTCCCAGTCATTAATCTCCTCTCCTGAGTAGTCTTGACCGACCTTGCCAAACTCGGATTCCAGCTTAGCTAGTTCTGCTTCCGTCTCATGCGTTTGCTCTGCCTTGACCGCACCTGATCCAGGCTGCTTATCTGTCCCTGCTTCCCGTGCTCCTGTGCTTTCTGTAGGGAGATGAGATGGACCGCTCTGCGGCTTTTCACTAGATGAAGTTTCTGCTTTAGGGGATGGATTCTCCAGTTGTAGATTTGGTCTCTCGATAGCTTCAAATTGCTCTCTTAATTTTTCAATATCAATAAACAGCTCCTTAACCATCGGGTCATCTTTCCTGGAACAGGCAAGACAAGTACATCACATTCGGGGTCTTTGGTGAACATCTTCAAACATAAGTGTACAAAGGAAAAGAAACAAGTTCACACACCCCCACAAGTTGATACCTGGAAACTTCGGCTCGCTGGCCATAAAATTGCTCTTTGGTGTAATCTACTACACTGAAGGTGGTAATAATCTGAAACAAAAGGACAACATCAATGTTTGTACTTGCTAGTAGACACATAATTTGGAAACCATTAGACACATAATTTATTAAATCCAATAAATCTTGCACGACAAAAATAATTAGGAAACCATTAGACACATAATTTGAAGCATTCCTAATGCGGTACTATAAAAGACTACTTGCAAAAGAAAAATTGGATCATAGATGATATAGACAAATAAGACTTTGACACATGATTCCTGATGCAATACTATAACACAATACTTTTACCTTGGTTTCGAGGTCCAAATATTCCTCCTCAAGATTATTTATTGGATTTAATACTTTGGAGGCCTCATTCTCTGCACTGGCTGCCATCTTTGACCTGTCTCATCAGGTCCAAATACATTAAAAACCGCGCAAACAAAATGAAGGTACAGCCATCACAGTTTCACAAACATTACCCCTCACTCAATTTCTTAAGGTTCTCTACAAATGTCTCAATACGGCTGATAGAAGGCCCCAACTCTTTCTGCATATAAGATAAAAGGTGTGCATCAAGAACACTGAAAGAAATATCAACATATATATATTTGTGTGTGTGTGTGTGTGTGTGTGTGTGTGTGTGTGAGAGAGAGAGAGAGAGAGGGAGTCAATACCTTGTAAGCAGAGAGATGAACAACGACCAAGTTCAAGAAATAGTCCTCATGCTTCTCCAATTCATCGCTTGAAAATGCAGAAAACAATAGTTGTGTAAAAAACAATGCATAAATTTCAAGAAAGAAAAGAATCCAATTGCATAGATTTGAAGAACATACTTGACCAGCTTCTCCTTCTTATCTGCGTACGAGCGTTGGAGAACCCAAGTATCTTCGAGAAAATTAATCCATGTCTTTAGAATATCAGCCTCTACCTTACACATTGCAATGGATTTCGAGAGCTCGACTTCCTGTTAACAAAACAAAGAAATATTTGAATTATGCAAATGGCCAAAAAGGTGTAATACCCTGAAATAATCCAGAAGGTGAGAAACAATCAAAACCCTTGTTTCGCAGTGAGAAACAATCTTATTGTTAGCTTCCTCAAATTGTTCTCTCTCTTCCCTGGTATTGCGAAGGCGAGCATTAGCAGCAGCCAAGGAAATATTAACCTAGAAAAGATGGCTAGTGTTTAGAAATTAGCAATCAATGAAGGCCAAATTGATTTAATACACAAGGGGAAATATCAAAGCAGAAAAACCTTTTTCAATTTAGCCTCAAGATCATCCCTTTCTTTTTCAAGCTCTGAAATCTCAGCTGTTATTTCCTGAAAATGGTCATAAGACAAAAACTAAAATTCCCTTTCCAAGGCTCATGGTATACTTGAACATCTCTACCACATCTATAAGCAGGCCTAGCATGAACCAAAAAAGAACGTTTTACCCACGGGAGACGAAAAAAAAAAAAAAAAAAAGGGGAGATGGTTTATGAACTCCAAAATTTGCTTCCGATACTCCTCCAGGCACTTATATATGGATTGCAAGAAGCTTCTTTTGGCGTTCAAACAATAATTCCCACAAAAATAAAGATGCTAATTATTAAAATACCAACATATTTCAAACTTGATAACATTGTAAGTACCTAATAATAATCTCTCTAGATAAATGTGTTTGGATCGAGTACAAAATTCATGTTGTTATTAAACAAGGTTGAAGAACCTTACCTTCTCTCTTTCAGTCACTTCACTTGCTCTGGCTACACGAACCTTTATTGCCTCCTCTTTTTGAAGTCTGTTATTTAAAAAGAACTAAGGAAGTGATTTTGTTTTCCCTATTCCTGGCATCTAATATAATAATACAACCACAGACTACATGCCATTGCTGTTAATTAAACCAATAATTCTTCACTGGAACTGCAGTTACAAAATCAAGGTTTACTAAATCTCTGTATGGATACAATACATCAAGCCAAGTCATATGAAGTTTTGACTTTTGAGTTAATGTTTATTATTTGATAGCCTAACATTTGACTTAAAAACAAAACAACAGAGTATATAATGAACACACATGTATTATAAGAAAAAAGACATTGTAACAACGTGATTCAACACTATCGAATAGCAACACAAGCACAAATGGTTCCTAAAGTGTTATTATACCTGTGATCTAAAATACGATTTTCAGCTTTTGCAGAGGAGCTAGCAAGAGATTCTGAAAGAACCTTCAATTTATCAACCTGAGTATACAGCCAAAATAGTGTTGATAACAACGGTTTTTAACCATGAAAGAAAATTGCCATTTTGTTGGTGCAAAAGTAACAATCAAAGCATCGAGCTGCATTCAATTCAGAAACTATATAAATAAAGGCAAGATGCTGCCTACACAAGACATACTTTTTGAGCATGGATCTCTGGAGAATCTCCATTGTTCAACAATTTCTTCTTCAGTAAAAGCACTTCTATTCTGGAACATGCTCGAATTTGTGCAAGTGCTTCTTTTAATGCCTACCAGAAAGAAACATAGGGCAGTGAGATCCATTATTTTCAGAACTTTTCACTCAAAACTGGCCAATAAAAAGCTTTCACAAATCCATCAAACTGGACCTTATAAAGAAGGAACAAAAGAAGAACTTGTACATGTACAGAATGTACACTGTATATATAGTAACAATTCATTTGCACCTTGTGCAGGATATTTTACTCGATCCCGACTAAGCCCAATTGTCTCTTTTTTCCTGTACATGGAGTTCTTAAATGGCTTCTTTTACCGAATGCTGTAAACTTTTAATTGTTACAGCTTCAATGGAAAACTTCTATATTGAAGCCTTCCATATAAATAATATTATAATTATTATTACATCCAGAAAACTAGAAGTTTAAATTGCACATATGGTAGCAGTTATCTATCAGCTCGCCCATGACTAAAATTGCATCATTAAGACGCTAGTCTTCCACTTTATAAAATTTGATATGTCATTGGAATTTATGATTAAATACAAAAAAAATTATGAGGCAGTAAAACCACAAAAATCAATAATAGCAATCATGCTCACCTTTATTGTTTCCAATTTTGTTTCTTCTGATGCTTTGTCATGACCTTCATTTGAGAGCTTCAGAGGTGGTTTCGTTACATCAAGCTTCCTCTTTAGACTAGAGGCTTCTTCATCTATTCTGTGGCAGGACACATATAAATACACGGGTAAGCAAATGTTTACCAGCAACACCTCACCCCTTTAGCTCACAACTGATAATTAAATGCCTAAGGTCACCATCCCAAACAACCTATCGGTAAAAGTTTCTAAAAATATAAACAAACAAATTTATTTGCATAACCATACATCTAGTGAGTGGCAGGACTAGCCCATATCCATACAAGAACAAAATCCCACTACCTATTCTCAAAAAAAAAGAAAAATCCAAAAGAGATTACTAACTGTTAAGATCAGATTTTCTCATACTCAATCGTCAACTGCCTAGGTGATAATTCTTTTCACATTCATTTTTGGGTGTGAATGCGTGATAATAAAAATAGGGTTATTCATACATAAGAAGTTATTCATGAAATTGCTATATCAAGTAGAGAGAGGGAGAGTTCTGTTATCTTTTGCACACCTTACGACATCAGCATTTAACTTTAACCCCGTAATTGCACCTTGTGCAAATTGGAGCAATTCGTCCCGTTTCACCTGAATACAGAAGAATATGAACTAGTATGCTTCACTTAAGCAAAAAGAAGTACAAGTCTTGCATGAATTATATCTATATAAACTTGATGGAAAATATACATCAAGTTTTCTCCACAATTCATAATTGTTGATATGATCTTCAAGTGCACTCTTAGTTTTATATCTTTACCAATACTTCATCATCGTAGCTTGAAAAAGCTGTTGCCAGGTCCTTTATACTGCTCACTGTCGCATGATGAACTTCTGTTCCTCCAGTAAGACAGAGCCTGCAGTTTCATGTAATAATAAGATTAAAAAAATCAGGCCATAGTTTTGTCAACCCGAATAAATAATACTGGCACTTAACAGGCCATGAACTGCATTACACACTAGTGAAATTCCTGGTTCTCACCTAAACATCTCCATGAGTAGGGCAACCTCTTCATCGTTCGGAGCTTCAAGAATCTGAGGCATAGAAAAGAATTAACCAGCGGTTAACTTCCAGAATCAGAAATTCCAAAAAAAATATAAGATCATTTAGGATAATCCCAGTTTTAGAAGTTTTAGGCATTTGATGAGAACAATAAGTTTCCTAATCATTATTTTCCTTAAATAAAAAAGCCACCGTTTCCTATTACAAAAGAAAACTCCATGAACTTCACAAACCAAGTGCATATGTGGCAATGCCTGAGCAAAAACAGAGAGCATACGGCTCAACAAAATCATCTCGACTTAAATAATTTTCCATCATGCATTAAGTACTTCCCCTAACTAATGATAATGAAATAAGTAATTTCTTCGCGTAGCACATTTAGTCATCCATCTTAGCATTCATCTGTTTGGCTGAACTATTTCTAAGATCATTAGCTAAATAAAAAATCCCATCCCTTTCAAAGAAATGTCTCTAATTTCATTGATATATGCAGCATTCATTTCTCAAATACATACCATAGACAGTGTTATGCCCTCCAGAGCCTGACTTTGAAGAAAAACTTCGCGGAAATTCATCGGTTCACCACCAACATCAGAGTCATAATACAAAACCTATTACCAAAAATCACAAGTTTCAACAGCAAACAATACTCCAACAAAATAAAAAAACTGAATGGAATGAAATAAAACTGCAAAAACAAAACAAAA
Organism: Pyrus communis; assembly: GCF_041283825.1. NCBI lineage: Eukaryota > Viridiplantae > Streptophyta > Magnoliopsida > Rosales > Rosaceae > Pyrus > Pyrus communis. The sequence continues at coordinate 6,928,474 of NC_142565.1, forward strand.
TCAAACCAGAGATATTCTTTTTCGAATCTCGTTCGTGTCATCGGCAGCAACAGGCTGCTCCGGCGCGTTCTCCTTCTCTTCCACAGAACCCTGAGACAGCTTCAGCCTCTCCACCTCTTTAAGCAGCAAGACCCACCTTCTCAATATCTCAAGTCTCTCGGGCCCCCTGCAGGACACAGCTGCTTCCTCCAATCTCTGTATACTCTTCTTCGCACTCCTAAAGCTCCGACCTCCCTGTAAACAAATGCGAATGAGAAAAAATGTCGGAAAACGTGAAAAATGGTGAATTGTGAAATTACCATTCGGTCCTGCAACCGTTTGGCGCCCTCTGCGACGGCTTGGCCGGCTTGCTGGACGACGGAGTCGGCGTAGTTCTTGACGGTGCGGGTGAGGTTGTTATTGTTGCTAGCCTCCACCGCCTTGCTCACCGCCGATCTCAGCCACGACATTTTCTCCGACTTTTATCGCTCCAGCTGAGAAATTATTCAGAATTTTTTTACGAAAAAGCTGAAATTTTTTAAATTTTGATGCTTTGGGGGAGCGATCGAGTAGGTGAGAGGTTTAGGGTTTGGGGTTTAGGGGAAATGGGGGTAGGATTTGGGGATTTTTTGGGGGAGCCATTGCCAATTGAAACGGGAAGAAGAAGAGAGGATGAAACAGTCGGCGTTTCGTTTGTCGCGTTTCTGGGCTTAAACGGCCACGTTTTGGGGGGGTTTTAGGTGATGTGGCCTTGCCACTGACAGACTACCAGTCTACTTCTAGCTTAACCGATCCTTCTCTATTTTTGGTAAGATAGATTTATAAAGAAATCCCTTAAAGTCATAAAAAACTTTATATTATAACTTAATATTTATTTTGGTCTCATCTTATAAAACACGTCTCTACATAGTAATAATTGTTAATGAGTACAAAAATATATAATATCACAAATAGAAGTTTGAAACGAACATTTCTCTAAAGTTAATCGGAACAATACTTTAGTTTTAAAAGTTGATTTCACGTTTTTGAGTTTACGGGTATATATGTGCAAGAAAAACACCCAAGGAATCCTGTTTAGGAAGTACAATAACTTTGAGTTTGGTTTGAAATCCATGGCTGCGCAAAGAATTCAGCAGGCAGGCAAAGATATATCAGGCGCTTGTAACTAGAACTAAATCTATATGCCCTTTCCGTGGTGATCATACAATTCAACATTCACATCGAATATACTTATGGCGCTTTACTGCATTGGCCCCTCCTCCCTACATAGACTCAAAAATAAAAACAAAAATAAAAGTAAAATGTTCATTAGATGCCTCTATGGACCAAGTCTATGCAGAAAAAACAAAGAAAGTTTTAACGGAACACTTCTGGTACTGTTCACTATTAACGTAAAATAACATTTTCACATTTCTATAGTATTATTCACTACACCTTTATTTGTCATTTTTCATTGAAACGAAAGTTTTTTTGAACTTTTCGTTAGTTATCTTGAACATAGTTCTTCTTATGTCAAAGCTTCTGGCAATGTTACGATTCTGTTCAAATTCACCAATGCTCAACAGTATGAAACCCCGAGTAGAGATAGAGGTACGCGCATTAGGATTAAGACATTCGAGATAGATTGCTTCGACTGCAGGCTAATGTACCATACTAAACAGTCATGCTTTTTTTTTTTTTTTTTTGTCAAAACTAAACAGTCATGATTGCTATGAATTATAGTGCACGTAATAATATTTCAATAGGGATACTACATGCGATCATGATTCCTTCGGTTCAAGAGGCTTTGAGATTAAATGTCGTTAATTATCATAATCTTTTCCAATCCATACAAGTTTACAACAACACTCGTTTACAAATACAAGTCTTTGTTTTTAGTCTGGATTCTAATTAAAAGATTGTACACTATGAACCCACTCAGACATGATTTCAGCATGCCCTTTTTTCCACCACTCCGCTTGTTTCGATCCTTGTTTGTATCACTTGATTCTGAGAATTTATTGAATATAGCCGAAAATTGATCCTCAATTTCACAAATGACAGTTTTTATAAAAACTTTTAAATATATCCAAAATTTCACTTAAATAGACACAAATACCTTCAGTTTCTTTGAATAATTAGTTATTGACTAGAAGACTTCTAGCGCTACAATCAAAGTGTTGCTGACCCATGAATTGAGGACTATGGAGGTGATTGATTCTGTTGGCAAATACGGCATGAAAAACTGGCTGATCTTGCTCAACTTGCACTAACAAAATTCATAAACGCCGTAATACACAGGAAGAGCTATGATTTACTCCGTGAGGTCCACCGCAAATCTAAATCAAACACAAACAAGTGCAAAATCCCAAAATTTACTTGCAAGTGTTGTGGTACAACGTCCGGCAAAGAGAAAACGTTATTTTTAATGAAAATCCCATTTTAAAGGTATGGTGAATAGTAAATGTATAAATGTGGTTTTTCGTTAAAAGTAAACAGTACTGGAAATGTTCTGTTAAAACTCCCAAAATTATATACCAAGTAATCTTATTCTCGAGAAAACCCTTAAAATAAAACAAAAAAAAACTAATGAAAATAGTTTGAAAACTTTGAGTTTTAATAATAAGGACAAAATAAATGGTAAAGTGAATAGTACTAGGATTAACTTTTTAGTACCGTAGGCTTTTCATTAAAACTCACCTAAAACAATTCAATTTAATATTTCTGCACCTTTATTATATTTATTTAGTTGGATTTTGTGACGTGGTATTTTTTTCAATTTAATTTTGTTTGTCTTTTTGTATTTGGGGGAAAGACAACCGAAGGGGTAGTTGGTACCAGAAAATCAGTTCGTGGACACTTCCCCGCCTTCCCTTGAGCGACCGGTGAAACACCCGCACGTTTTAAAGGCTCCCACCCAACTGCCTCTTCTTACTCATCAAACCTTCTCCCGTCACTTAATTATCCATCAGGTTAAAATTATTATAATTTTTAAAAGGTTTCTGTTTTTAATCGTTGGATCAAGTTTTAAGAATTCGGATTACTTAATTCGTAGGTTTTGGTGGAAGAGATTCAGAGGATTTTTTCCTATTTAAACCCACCGCTTCCGACAGCAAACCCCATCTCTCTCACACACTCTCTCTCTCCACAATAACAACAAAATTGTCAAATGGCTCCAACGCCCTCGCTCGCCGGACTCCAGATCGAGACGACCGCGTTTCCACCGTCCATCAAACCTCCGGGCTCCTCCAACACTCTGTTCCTCGGCGGCGCAGGTTTGTAATTTGTAAACTTCGAACCTCCGGCGCTTTTATCCGTGATTCTGATTGTTTGAATGCTTGTTGCTTGCTTTTGGTTCTGATTGACGGTATTTTGGTTGCTAACTTGCGCAGGGGTGAGGGGGCTGGAGATTCAGGGGAACTTCGTGAAGTTCACGGCGATCGGAGTGTATTTGGAGGATAACGCCGTGCCTCAGCTCGCCGTTAAGTGGAAGGGTAAGACGGCCGAGGAGTTGACGGAGTCCGTTGAGTTCTTCAGGGACATCGTTACAGGTAACACGGATTTCTTCGCTGTTTTAACTATGTTTGAATTTTGTTACATTGTCGTGTTCTAATTAGCAAGGGAATAAAATTGCATGCCATTGCTGAACCCAATTTTGGCTAAACTTGCCAGATAGAACGAAAAATTAATTTTAACATCGTTGTCTAATCCTCACATCTTAACTATTTATCGCATATCATACGATTATAAATCATTGATTTTTATTTATTTAAAATTAAACACAAATAATATCTGATAAAAATTAATCGCACGATGTACGATTAACGGAGATTCCTAAGATCTCACAAAAAAGATCCGGAGAGAGGATCCTCTTCTTACACAAAAGACAAAGAAGTTTTAGGACATAGACCAAAAAAAAAAAAAAAAAGGAAGTTTTAGGACAAGTTTAAAATGTTTTTAAAATTGATTGAAAGCGTTTTGAAAAAAATGTTATTGGAAGTATTTTTTATAATTCACTTGCATTTTTATTAAAGATTGGTTTTAAAAATGCTTTTATAAAAAATGCTTTCAGTCAATTTAAAAGCAATTCCAAACAAAATTTGAAAACCAAATGATATGTTTGTTGAAGATTGGATTATTACTTAAACGTTGATTAAAATGCTTATTTTCTATTAGTCATACGTCATTTGATTTGCAAAATTTGTAACTAAATTTGGAGACAAAATTTGTAAAATAAATTATATGTCACCAATATAAATGAGCACGTTTATCAACACTAATACACCAATCATCAACTTCCACGTCCTTTAGTTTCACAAATTTTATTTACAAATTTAGTCTTCCGAATATAATCCTTAAAATTTTAGTCTTCCTAATGTTAATTTTTTTTTTTTTTAGTGCATTAGAGAGGGAATAAGTCAAGGTTAGATTTTAAATTGACTTTTCACTCTAACGTTTTCAATCTCTTTGACTTCTTTTGGAGCAAAATTTATTCATGTTTGACCCTATGAATACATAACTCTTTATTCTACAATTTTATGTAACTTATATATGTTCGACCCTTCATTCTTACCAATTCATAAGCACATTTCACATTAAAAAAAGGTTCACAATTGTAGATTTTTCAGGTTTTGAGTTGAAAAAGTGGATGACTTGTTAAAGATAAGTCATTTCATACATATTTTCCCTTCTATTTGTCATAATCCGGTTGCACGGTCAGATTCAAAACATAATCATATCAACCGTCAAATGTATGCCTTGTGTAATTTTTGGTAAATTGATTTGACCTCCTGTTGATGCTGTTGAAAGTGTACATATTATTCATGCCCTGCATCTTAGGGCGGAGCCGTTTTAGAATGATCGGTAGTCATGCCAAACCTAGGCAATCCTATAGCCCGCGGTTCTCTCAGTTGCCGATATAGATCTGTAACATTCAACAAATGTCGTAGCTTTCTTGAGTTATACTCTAATTTCTAAATTTATGTATGCTTATGGTTATGGTGTTAATTTAGTCCTGACCAGCCAATTAGAATGAATGAATCTCTCAAAATGTAGTGCTATCTTCTGGTTGTGGTGATTACTTGAGGCATAAGAAACAGTTACTAAAGATATGACTAAAGTTTTGTGGCACGGTTTATGATCTTCGCTATCCTTTTGTAGGTCCATTTGAGAAATTCATTCAAGTGACAACGATACTGCCACTGACGGGCCAGCAATATGCTGAGAAAGTTTCGGAGAATTGCGTTGCCTTTTGGAAGTCAGTGGGAATTTCCACTGATGCAGAAGAAAAAGCCATTGAAAAGTTCCTTGAGGTCTTCAAAGATCAAAATTTCCCGCCCGGCGCCTCCATTCTTTTCACGCAATCCCCCAAAGGATCACTGACGGTTAGTTATCCTACTTTTGAATGGTTAATTTTGTAGTTTGCATCAGATTTCGACATCTTTCCCTCTCTCTTTCGCCACAGATTAGCTTCTCTACAGATGCATCCGTACCTGAAGCTGCAAATGCGGTGATAGAAAACAAACTACTTTCCGAGGCAGTTCTAGAGTCGATCATTGGAAAGCATGGTGTTTCCCCTGCAGCAAAGCAAAGTTTGGCCGTGAGGTTATCCGAATTGTTGAACGGGTGTAATGAATCTAATGATGGCAAAGCCGGAAATGAGAGAGATTGTCAAATGGCTCCACCACCGTCCCTCGCCGGACTTCAGATCGAAACGACTACGTTTCCACCGTCCGTCAAACCTCCGGGATCCTCCAACACTTTGTTCCTCGGCGGCGGAGGTTTGTAAACTTCGCACGTCCGGCGCTTATACCCGTAATTATGATTGTTTGTTGCTTTTGGTTTTGATTGACGGTACTTTGCTTGCTAACATGCGCAGGGGTGAGAGGGCTGGAGATTCAGGGGAACTTCGTGAAGTTCACAGCGATAGGAGTGTACTTGGAGGATAGCGCTGTGCCTCAGCTCACCCTTAAGTGGAAGGGTAAGACAGCCAAGGAGTTGACGGAGTCCATTGAGTTCTTCAGGGACATCGTTACAGGTAACACGGATTTCTTTGCTGTTTTAACAACAGTTCGAATTTTGACACTAAATTCCAGTTACTGGTGCAAATTTGTTACCTTGTCGTGTTATAATTAGTAAAGGAATAAAATTGCATGCTATGGTGAACCCAATTTTAGCTAAACTTACCAGATAGAACGAAAAATTATTCATATATATAACTAATTTTTTTCAGTGTATTAGAGATGAAATAAGTCAAATTTAGAGTTTAAATTAACTTTCGACTCTTCACTTTTTTTTATCTCTTTGACTTCTTTTGGAGCAAACTTCATTGATGTTCGACCCTATGAATACATACGTTCGACTCTTTATTTAACAATTTTATCTAACTTATATATGTTCGACCCTTTATCCGTACCTTTTCATAAGTACATTTTCACATTAAAAAAGGTTCACACAAGTGGATGACTTGTTAAAGATAAGTTGGTTTCATATGTATCTTCCCTTCTATTTATCATCGTCCGGTTGAACGGTCAGATTCAAAATATAATCATATTAATCTTCGAATGGATGCCTTCTGTATCTTTTGGTAAATTGATTTGAGCTCTCGTTGATGCTGTTGAAAGTGTACATATTACTCATGCCCTGCATCTTAAGGTGGAGCCGTTTTAGAATGATCGGTAGTCATGCCAAACAGAGGCAATCCTACAGCCTGCCGTTCTCTCAGCGGCCTATATAGACCTGTCGCGGTCGATGAATGTTGTGGATTTTTCAAGTTGTATTCTAATTTTGTAAATTTATGTGTGCTTATGGTGGTACTTTAGTCCTGAGGCCTGACTAGCAAATTAGAATGAATGAATCTCTCAAGATGTAGTGCTATCTTCTGGGTATGATGATTACTTGAGGCATAAGAAACAGTTACTAAAGATATGACTGAGGTTTTGTAGCGTGGTTTATGATCTTTGCTATCCTTTTGTAGGTCCATTTGAGAAATTCATTCAAGTGACAACGATACTGCCACTGACAGGCCAGCAATACTCTGAGAAAGTTTCAGAGAATTGCGTTGCCTTTTGGAAGTCAGTCGGAATTTACACTGATGCAGAAGGCAAAGCAATTGAAAAGTTCCTTGAGGTCTTCAAAGATCAAAACTTCCCACCCGGCGCCTCCATTCTTTTCACGCAATCTCCCAAAGGATCACTAACGGTTAGTAATCCTACTTTTGGATGGTTAGTTATGTAGTTTACATCGGGTTTTTGACATCTTTCCCTCTCGCTTTCGCCACAGATTAGCTTCTCTAGAGATGCATCCGTACCTGAAGCTGCAAACGCGGTGATAGAAAACAAACTACTTTCCGAGGCAGTTCTAGAGTCGATCATTGGAAAGCACGGTGTTTCTCCTCCAGCAAAGCAAAGTTTGGCCGCGAGGTTATCTGAATTGTTGAGTGGGTGCAAGGAATCTAATGGTGCTGAAGCCGGAAATGAAAAAGTGGAGGCATGAAAACTGAGAGGAGAAATAAAACTTGGGAGGGACTCCTGTTCTGTATTTAGTGGATTATTTACATACAATCTATGAAGCTATAGGAATGTGCTGTCTTATTTAATTTAAAGAAAAATGATCGTGTTTTATGAGAAATATTAGTGTTGTTTTGTTATATGTTTAATTCAAATCAACAAATATAGAGGTCGATTGGTAAATATGCCTAATAACATTGCTTCTGAACCCAACCAAACCCCAAATTTTGGACTAAATCTCTGGCCTTGTGTCAACCAGTTGGGAGGGTCTAACCATTTGCACCCAAGTTCGATTCCATCTTCCCATAAAATAAAGTACTTTAGAATATATTTCGTCTTGTCAAACAAAAAATATAAACTACTCAAATTTAAAAAGAGAGTTTCGAACTTGAATACTAAGAGGCTGACACAATACTCTAGTTAACTGCCCTAAGGCCCCTAACCCATAATTTTACTTTAAAAACTCTTTGACTTTTGTTGGTAGGTTTAACAAATTATCGGCTCGTATTACATACGATACGTTTTAAGTTCAATCACACGATGGTTGCCACGAGAATCTAAAATGCTCCTGTGAATCTTCTTGACCTCCAGAAGAATAGAACTGTTGTGGCTAAGCCACCAGCTAGTCTTTTTTTTCTTTACTAAATTTCTTTAGAAACCCATTGGTAGTTATAAAATAATTATATTTGGATCAAAAGTTTGAAGTTTACAATGTTGGTTTCGATATTTCTTAAATGATTTTCTATATTTATTAGTTTTTTTTTTTTTTGGTTGAAATATATTTATTAGTATTTAATTAATTTTTTAATTTAGTTGGGTAAGGATGTGGATTCCACACCTGCCAGCTCATAACTTAACAATCAAACTTAACAGAAAAACTGACGGAGGTATGACATTGAAACGAATTCATAAGATGAGGTATAAAATTGTTATTTTTCAAACATGAGGTATGAGATTGTCATTCGACCCATAGTTAAGGTAATTCTTTGTAATTTACCCAAATATTTATTTTCCACATCTACATCAAGGATTATAATAAGAGGCAACATGTCTTTTCCCAAACTTTATATATTAATTTTGTAATTAAGAATGTCCGTCAATTAAATGTGACAAAGAAATTAACGAAAGCGAAACTCTTAAACAAATGCATGCCATTGTCTACTAGTCAAAGTATAAATCACAAACTTGATACAACCTTTGCCAAAACTTGCTCCACCGTTAGGTGATAAAGTTATGATTTGTTGACCTAGATCGGAGAGGGAAGGAGCCCTCCGGGGTAAATAGAATTTTATGCTTTGTCCTTTGGGGTTGTAGAGGCATGATTCATTGAAGCTTTTGCCAATTCTTTAAGAACAAAGAGAAAGTGATGTTTACCAAAAAACCAAAAAAAAATAGTGATGTAGAACAAATGGCCGAGTGGATTGAAGAGGAAATGGACTAACGAAAGACAAGGGGATGCAGCAGAAATTTGTAGATTTGGCGTCCAAGCTTTGAATTGAGCCACGATACCTTTTTGAGAGGGGAACAACGCCGTGGTTCCAACTCACAGCTTTGCAGTGAAACATGGCGAATTTTAGCAATCCGAGACCATTTAGGCTTCCAAAACAGCATTTGAAATTATGTAATAAAAACCGAACCTTGATTTCTGCTTGGTTAATGTCGTTTGCTTTCATTTAAATTACCTAAGCCATATAAGTTGTCTCAGAGAGTTGTAATTCATTTATTTAAGCCATCAATCATCAATTAATCAAATTATCCTTTGGGATTTCTCTCTAAATTGGTGGATTCCAGATCCTTAGCTTCATGTTATGGTAAGAAAACTTGCACACGTAAACGATGATTAACTGCTGATATCTGTCGCATGTATTTAAAGAGTTGAACTCATCAATGGTTGAGACGAATTTCACAAATTAAATAGGTGAAAAAGGAAAGAGGTAGAGTGAGAAAGCAAAATAATTTTTGGTGTTTATTTTCTGAAGTGAGATTCGAGTCAGTTCTCACAAGTCTATAAATATACACTATAGTATGCAAATCACAAGCTAATACATATATTGACTCATAAAAAACACAAAGAAATTTCAATACAAACGTCAAAGTAATATTTGTTTGCAGGAGGAAATGATCCGCACACCCACCCAACAAGATCACACCTTAACTTTCCCGGCGAGCATAAAAGCCTTGTAGCTGACAGATCTGACTAATTTGGAGCCGCCCCAAGCAACCTCAAACTCTTTAACCAGCTTTTCGGGCAACAAATCCACGCCTTGTTCTTTGGCCGTATTGACTGCAGACCATGACCGTACCATCTTCAAAAACCCTTCGAACGACAACTTCTTTGGAATGTCCAGCGCCAATGGACTCCCCTCGCATCCGAAACCAACGCTCTGAAAAGGAAAAGGAAGCGTCTTGTAACCATCAAACACGTACTGGATGTTACGATGATAATAGGGAAGGGTTGTGTCCTCAAGTCGCTTCACAATAGGATCAAATTCCGGACAAACTTCGATGCGATTGTAGCACCAAACCGCCAACACGCCTCCTGGCTTCAGAAACCGCGAAACAAGACTGTAAAACTTTGGTAAGTCGAACCAGTGCACAGCTTGAGCCACAGTCACCAAGTCAACTGAGTTTTCGCCCCCGATCATGGCTATTAATTCGTCGTTTGTCATGGTAAATGGCGTGTGGGCATATCGAACACGAGGATGTGGCATTGCACGCTGCAGCTGGGATTCACTCACATCGGTTCCAATCACTTGTTCATAGTGCTCAGCAACCTTTTTATTAAAACATATAGTATACATGTTAGAGCAAGGAATGTTCTCTTGTGAAACTTAATGTGCACAATCGTTGTAGTAACATTTTGCAACAGTCAACGTGATCTATACTCGTGTGAAACGCGTTAGACTAGAATCTAGACTTAAACTTTAGTGGTTTCGAACCCTCCTTTTGAGATTTAAGATGCATCCTCCGGGCGAATCTCAGTAATCATTTGTCTTGATTCTAGATATGTATATTGATCATTTTGAACTAAAATCAAACATTTGGGTGGAATACTCACGTTATGTATAATATTTTCGGTCTCAATCACTACATACAAGTCTATGTAGCATGGAAAAGCAAGATGCAACTAATATGTATATGAAAGTATGAACCTGACAAAACGATATTCAAAATTATTCTAATATGCTATTCGAACTTCCGTGCAAAGGCACCATCAGATTAACGTGATCAACTTTCCTGACTCATGTCTATGTGAAAGTCTTAGTTTAAGAGAAAAAAGAAACTAACTTGCTTTGTTGTATATTGTAACTTGTATTGTAAAGTAAATAATTTCAACTGAATTCAAAGAAATGCAGCAAATTGAGAAGAGAAAGAGGGGTAGTATCGTGATACTAACACCGATAGCGGCTTGGCCGTTGCCGGTTCCGACATCCCAAGCGAGAGAGTGGTGAGGAGTGAGATCTGCCAATTTGGAGTTGCCGGTTCCGGCATCCCAAGCGAGAGAGTGGTGAGGAGTGAGATCTGCCAATTTGGAGTACCATTCTTTGGGATAAGTTGGCCTTGAATCTAAGTACAAATCTGCTTGCTTGTCAAACAAACCTGCCATTGATTTCCTACTGTGGCTGATGATTAATGATGGTTAATCTGTATTAGCCTGCTCTTAATCTCTCTGTAATCTGTATGAAACTAAGAGATTCCTTCACCAAACACAATCAACCAAAGGAGAAAACAGGGTAATGCTCGTTGACTTAAAGCTAAATGCTTACGGCATTATTCATTAATAAAAAAAAATCATTTACTTAGATAATCTAAAATACTTAAAATATCGTTAACTAACATTCCTCTTTACTTATGAGTGAGAGGTATTAAGTTCGATTATGGCGAGTTTCATGATTTTTTGAAGGCTACGGAGATAGTATTTAAGTGGTTTTGATAAATTATTGGCTTTATTCCGGGTAAAGATCGGATTTAAAATGGACTTGTTTTTGTCTTCCCGTTTTCCAGTATGTTTTTAGTACCATTAATGTGAAATATCAATAAACAAAAACGTAATAACATCATATCATAATATCAAGGTGCAGACGATAACATCCATTGTTCAAATACAAAAAAATATATCATAAAATAGGTGTACTCTGATTTAAACCTCTATATAATATGGGGTGTGCTATTCACATACATTTTTTTACTTCTCACACACCCCTTGTTAATTTCTATCCGTTGATCATCTTCAATTCATCCGATCCGACGGTCGAAAATTAGAAAGATGTGTGAGAAGTAAAAAGAGGTGTGTGGATATCACACCCTTATAATATAAACTCTCTTAGTCTAACAATCCCTTCCCTAAAAAAATAAAATAAAATAATAAAAAAAAAAGAAAAAGAAAAATCAGAAGCATACGTACCCTGAGTATTTAGTGAACTTAAAATATAATCGTTTGTTCAAAAACAAAAAAAAATCTTTTTATTGGGTGTCACATTTGATCTCCACGAATGTGTGGCTTGCATTTCAATTGTCACTTCACATTCAGTTAACCTAAAAACAAAAAAACCCCTAATTCCTATACCCCTAAAACAAAAATACACAGACAATCCTGGGAAGCAAGAAAAATTGTCCGAAACAAATATAAAAGAACACGAATCTATTGCCCCAAAGTTGCACACCCACAAAATGCCGTCAGTTTATTGGCCTAGTAGTAACTTGCTCCTGAGTGTTTTTTTTTTTCCTTTGGTAAAGCTGGAATTCATTTACAGGGCCAAAACGACAGAAAAATAGAAAACCAAATTGAAGGCTGACAAATAAACAAACATGATAGAAAGAAGGAAAGGGAAATAAGAAAGACGCTCTACACATAGGCCAGACTTCATCCCCTCACACTTCTCGCTCACTCGCATCAACGAGTGAATATGACAAGCCCTCCTTGTTCAAGATCCTGACGAATGAAGATGGGAGTCTAACAACACAAGAAAAATCGCTCATCTCCGCTCCTTATTGTGATGCAATAAAATCTGTCGCTTCATTATCTGCCTGACGTACTTAGGACTAGCTGCAAGGCTTGAAAGGACTCCCGCAGCTCGAAAATACGAGTTAGAATTGGGAATGCCTCCAAGCTGCCTTTGCCAACTCCTTTTAAGCTCGTAGTGATTTCTCTTGGGCAAGAAGGCACCCTACACGGACATTTGCAGCCTTAATTTCCTTTCTTCAAACAGTAAAACATTTTCGATTCACTTCAATCATATTCTACTTCTACAAATTATACTAAAAGAAATAGGTAAAAATATCTCTTCTTTGCGAATTGATTTTGTTAACAATGAACCAATGAAACCACAAAAAAGTTTAGTACGATATGATTATTGTGTCTTTGTTTCATTATCTCATTGAATAGGTTAAATTTGGAATCCATTTATGGTATTGAATCTTATCTTTAATGTTTGGGGATTGGGAGGTCCCTTCTCCCATCAATGTGGAACTCATTTTCAACACACGTGGACAACACAACGGGATGCCGTGAAGCACATGTGACCGTTTGGCTTAACACGTGATACAACTTGCTCTGATATCATGAAAAAAATTGGGTTCCACCATAAAACTAATTGACAGTATGGGGAGTAGCATAACCTCTTATAACCTCTTATAACATGTGGTACAACCATCACTAGCGAAGCTACACAGGAGCAAGAAGGGGCGGCCACCCCTCCGCTCATCGGAAATCTCCACTAAATGTGAGGATTTCGCCCCTCTACTCTTTTAAATTTGCTAAATTTCTGGCTTTGGTTATGTAGCGGCGTTGCATTGGTGCGCTGATGGCTCTTGTGTTTTAATTTTTGGTGAACAGAATCTGAAAAAAAATATTTGCAGAGCGGCGGGCCGAAACTTGCAAAGAAGATGAAGCCTTCATTTGCTCTTCCTATACGGTGTCGTTTGGCAAAAGTTCTGACCCCTACTCGTTTGTTTACCCATTTTTCACTTTTCTATTCTCTTCTTACCCCATCTTTTCTCGTTAACCCATTTTTTCCCTTTTTTTTTCCTTCTCTTCTAACCTCATCTTTTTTTGGTTTGTTTACCCTTTTTTACTAATGTTTTATTTATTCTTGTAAGTTTTATTTTCCATTTTTCTTTTTTCTTTTCTCTTTTAAAACCCTCACCATATTTCCCTTAAATTGCACATTATATATAAATATTGTATTATTATTTAGAAAAATAACGTAAATACTATTTAATGTTTATTCATACGATGTATAATAAATTAATTTAAATTCGTTTAGACTGCTTAGGCTCTCGTCTAGATCTCGCATAGGGGCTAGGCTTCAACCCACGTTCCGACTAACCCTAACATCTTTTAGAACCTAATCTTAACCAATAGAAGCTTCTTACATTGGTTTTGATGTTACCACTTATAAGATAATGCTAGATGAACCAAATTTTTTAAACCAAGTTTGGAAACCAAATGATGATTGGATTATTAGTTATGCATTGATTAACGTGTTTATTTCATATTGGTGACACATCATTTATTTTACAAATTTGGTTTAAAATTTCGATCTCCCTAGCATTACTCCCACTTACAACCGCTCCGGTGATAGAGCGTTTTGTACCATGAATATTGTCAAAACTCTGCACTCTTCAATGTAAAAGCAACCGTTTTGGTTGAACCTTGCACACTTTTGAATTTCATCTATTCCCTTGATAAATCTTGACTTCGCCACTGCCTCCCATCAATATGGAACTCATTCTTTCCGCTTACTCCTGAGTGCTCACTAAGCAACCTTAGAACCAAGCATCAAGAGTGGCCTATCCTTTTGTCTCCGGTCTTCGATTTGAATTGCAAGAACGGCCGATCAATAAAACGGGATTATAATAAAGAAAAATTTAGCTAAACTTCTTTGTTTATTATCCTAAAACAACATATAAAGTTTAGCATATGTTTTATTATCTTTCGACTATTATCGATAAAACGTGAGTTTTCTTTTAATTCCTTGAGAAAATACCCATAGAAATCGTATCTGTTGCATTCTGCCCAATTTATCCTCCTGAACCCCATTTGGTGGGAGAGAGAGAAGAGTGAGCGACTGGGAAACCCTAGCTATGGAGAAAGACAAATCGAGCAAACGCGACCGCAGGGATCGAGACAGAGACTACGATAAGCATCGCAGCCGTGACGCCGATGAAAAGCGATCGTCAAAGGACTCCGATTACCACCGCCACCACCACCGATCGGACCGTGATTCCAAGCACCAGCCCCGCGACCAAAAATCTCGTCGGGAACGGTCACGCGAGCCGAGTGAAGACGGCAGGGATGTCTCGCGCGACCATCGCGAGCGGTCCTACGAGCCCAGGGCCGAGAGGGAAGGGAGCAGAGAGAGGTCCAGGCATCGGGAAGCGAAACGCGAGAGGTCGGAGGAGCGAGAGGAATCGAAGCGTAAGAGGAAAGAGAGGGAGAGGAGTGAGGGTAGAGATAGCGATGGTGATGGTTTAGAAGATAAGAAGAGGTCTAGGGTTTCGGAAGGGGAGAGGAGAGAGAGGAAGCGATTCGAGGAAGATGGGCAGGAAGTGAATGGAGGTCAGAGAAAGAGTAGGAGGTTTGATGACCGCAGAGTAAAGGCGGAAGAGGACGGAGAGAATTGCGGAGCTGTTGAACGGAGAACTGAATTGAATGTGAATGCGAGTGAGGTTAATGTTAAGAAAGAAGAAGTTGGGGATGAACAGATTGGCAATTTCCAGAACGCCGCCCCCGCCCCAAATGGGAGTGGTTGGGTGGGTAATGTAAGTTTTATGCTTGATGTTACCTTTCTTTTTATTTACGCTTTAGTTGAATTTGATAATTATGTTATTTAGATGCTGAAATTGTGAAAACCTGGCGAAAATATTCCACATTTAGGATATACCGTAGGTTAGCCTCTTAATCACTCGTAAAACTGCAATAAACAATCTGAAGATTTAATATTTTGAAACTGAAATTTCTAACCCACCCCGTTGATATCATAGTTTGAGGTATGGATTAATGATGTAGCAGAAGGGTTCTGCCTTCTTATAGCATTGCTGTATGTGATTGTATGTTATAGTGCTAGAAGCCATAAGGCTCTCCAAATAACAACTTAGGTTGAAGTAAACTATATTTATCGAATAAGAGAAACGGAAAATGTTGGCTGAACTACCTTGCTATTACTCTTGAAATTTGTAGTGTTGTATACTGATGATTGATTTACCTGGAAGCTACAGATTTTTAGAAGAGGCATATTCTTCCTTAATAATGTAAGGTGTCTTATTTTCTTCGTTAGAAAATAGCTCTGTTTCCTATATGCTTTATATCCGTTCTAGGTCATCTCTCTATTAGCTGAGGACCGAGGTCATCAGTGTGAAATGTATTCCCTTCATTTTTTTTTTATTCTTCATGTTTGTGTTTTTTTTCTCCACCATGATCAAGATCTTTCGGCAACCGCAGTGAGTGACGTTAATTTTCACCACTTACAGGGTGCTGCTCTGGAACCTACACTGACATCAAGGACTATGCCTGAGACCTCTTTTGCTCCCAATCAACCCCTTCCTACCAAGGTATCTTCAATTCCTACCACAAATGAAAATAAGGGAGTTAGTATTACCAGATCTCATGAGGTTCATGGAAACTCTAGTACAGATGGAACATCTTCAACTACTGGGAAAAGTGCGAATCTGTCTCTTGGTGATGTAGAGAAAATTAAGAGAACTTTACAAAAGCAGAAGGAATTGACTGAGAAGCTGAAGAAGCTTAACCAGGTAACATATCCACATAAAATTTTAATGTGTCTGACACTTGTGTGCAACAAACTTTCATGCACTATACAATTTCTTATTACATGTATACCTTTGGATAAACTTACTATCATTATTCTTATCATGCAGTTGAAGAAGGGTGGCAATGCAAGCAAAGATGCTAGCCATAACTTGGAAACGAAGGAGGCACTGAAACCACCATCTACCACTGCTGGGATACTATGTGCACCGACCCCATCAACAGCTGGTGGTACAGCTGCTTCTGTGGCAACATTTGATTCATCTGCACTACCCATTTCTGCAGCAGGCATTCCCAATTTTGAAGCTGTAAAACGTGCACAAGAGCTTGCTGCTCAGATGGGGTTCCATCAAGACCCCGAGTTTTCTCCTCTTATAAATGTGTTTCCCGGACAGGTGGCAACTGATGTTGCTGCCCCTCAGAAGCCTACTAAGGCCCCTGTTCTTCGTCTTGATGCCCTTGGAAGGGAAATAGATGAGCATGGAAACTTAGTGAATGTGACCAAACCAAACAACCTCAGCACTCTAAAGGTTTAGTAGCTATTACCTGTCAATCAGCTGCCTCTTGTTATATGGACTTTTTTTGTTTGAAATTTAATATGTTGTTTCTTATTTTTTCAGGTCAACATTAACAAACAGAAGAAAGAAGCATTCCAGATTCTAAAACCTGAATTGGATGTGGATCCTGAAAAGAATCCTCATTTTGATCCGGATGTGGGCATCAGTAAAAAATTTTTGAGGCCAAAGAGGATGGGTTTTGCGTTTGTAGAGGAAGGAAAATGGACAAAAGATGCTGAGCTTATAAAATTAAAGGTATTTATTGATGTCCCTTTAACCCCTTTGATCATTTTTTGAGTTATGTACCTGTCTCTGAGACTCTGACTAAAATTTTCCTACATCTGTACAGAGTAAATTTGGAGAAGCACAAGCCAAAGAGCAAAGAGCAAAGCAGCAACAGTTTGCAAAGGCAAAGGCAGCGCCAGATATTAATCCAAATTTGATAGAGGTAGGAGAGAGAGTTATCACCAAAGAAAAGCCAAAGGATCCAATTCCTGAAATCGAGTGGTGGTAAGTTGATTGCCTTTTGCATTGCTGCAGTTTGCCGAATGATTGTTTTTATATTTTAATTTTTTTTGGGTTGGGGGAGACGTAACATTACTTTTTGTGAATGCAAGTAATGAAATGACCTAGAAACTTTATTCAATATGGTTACTGATTATATTTTCTCCTCTACGCTTCCCCACTGTTCCCAATGTTGAAAATAGGCCATGATCTGTGACGGTAGATGAAACAAAAGGGGTGAACCCAGTATCCTAATATCCATCTTTTTGAATTATGTCTTTCAACTAAGATGTTTGGAGAAGGTTGTCATTGTTTCATTTGCCAATTTTAAATTGCAGATTGGATTTGCATTTTGTTTAGTCCTCTTAGAACTTGTCGTCTGATTAAAATCATCTTTAAAGTGCACATTATGCTAAAGATGTCTCCTGAATATACTTGCTAATTATGTCAGGGATGTACCCCTCTTGCACTCTGGTACTTATAATGAAGTCGTCGATGGTACAGTAGCTGAGGAAAAATTAAAGATGGAAAAAATCACAATCTATATTGAGCATCCTCAACCTATTGAGCCCCCTACTGAGCCAGCTCCTCCACCGCCTCAACCTCTGAAGCTGACCAAGAGGGAACAGAAAAAACTACGTACACAGAAACGTCTGGCCAGAGAGAAAGATAGGCAGGAGATGATTAGACAAGGCCTACTTGAGCCTCCAAAGCCAAAAGTTAAAATGAGTAATTTGATGAAAGTTCTTGGCTCTGAAGCAACCCAAGATCCAACCAGGCTTGAAAAGGAGATCCGGAGTGCAGCTGCTGAACGTGAACAGGCTCATGCAGACAGGAATATAGCACGCAAGCTCACTCCTGCCGAACGACGCGAGAAGAAAGAAAGGAAGCTTTTTGATGATCCAAATAACGTGGAGACCATAGTCTCAGTTTACAGGATCAATGAGCTGTCGCATCCAAAGGCCCGCTTCAAGATAGATGTTAATGCGCGAGAGAACCGGCTGACCGGATCTTGTGTGATATCAGATGGTATTAATGTTGTGGTTGTTGAAGGTGGAAGCAAGTCTATTAAGAGGTATGCTAAGGTTATGCTTAGGCGCATAAACTGGGCTGAAGCAGTAAAAGAAGAGGAAGAAGATGATGATGTTGAGGATGACAAGCCTCCTAATAAGTGCGTGTTAGTATGGCAAGGAAGTGTTGCCAGACCGAGCTTCAATAGATTTTATGTTCATGAATGCATGACCGAAGCTGCTGCCCGGAAGATTTTTGCTGATGCTGGCGTTGCTCATTACTGGGATCTTGCGGTCAACTTCCAGGATGATAATTAGTAAGGTAATTGTAGATGTTGCTTCGATGAAGTATTCCTTGTTCCTTGGCTTATATTTTTCTCAACGTGGCCACTTCTCACCAACATTTTGATAACTGAGTAGTAGTTCTAAAAATTTGCCTTATGTGATTTCTTAATACGCACCGCTGATCTTGTATGTGCCTATATGAAGTGAACCATTCTATCCAATGGGTGGCACAAATTGAATTGCTTAAATGAGAATACTTTGCATCTCAAGATGCTGTAATTAAGCTGAAATTTTAGAGTGGGTAATTCGTATTGACTTGTGCTTTTCATGATATCTCTTTTGTTGTGCCGACTTTTGCTGCAAGCATTTTCTTTTACACCTCTTGCTACTAACGATGATCGGTAAACAGGTAAAATGAACTAGTACAGGTACTCGGCGGATAAGAGCAGGTTCCGGAGAAACTAAGTAGATGGCCAACAAACATTGTGCCAAGTTAATACCGCACTTCTGCTTGTACTACTGTATAGATTTTCCGGGGAGTTGGTTATCTGTAGATGTTTTCGGAGGCGAAAACCTGATGCTTGGACCCATTTCATTAAAGCTAAGCAAAGCATGAATGTTCGACCACCAAAACCAAACAGAATTTGGAGTCCTCGCTTTACATATGTATATATGTCGGGGCAACTTCTGTTTCATTATTTTGTGCTCGCTCAAATGTGGGGTTGCGGACCAGCATGCCTTGTATTACTTAGGGTTGTGTAAAATGTCATACTTCCTGCAGAATTTAGATTGATGTTGATGCATAGCACTCGTTTGCTGCATCGGCTTAGACATATTGGACATGGCTCCCGGGGGCCGAGTAGGCCGGCTTAGAAATCATCGGATTACTCTAGTATCGGACATGGCTTTCAGGGGCGGAGTAGGCTTTGAGCACTGGAAATTTGATGCCAAGTCTCGATCCGAAATGCATCTAGGTTTGCTAAAACATGTGTGAGACTCTTATACGACTGTTATCCAGTTCAGTCGGAGTTGTCCTGTTGTCCGGACAGTGTTAGGACCCTGCAATGATTTAACTCATGCCTTGGTTAATTTACCTGCCTCGTAGTGGAATATAGGAATGTGGTGACTCAGCACTTTGGTTACCTATGTCTTTTTTCTGTAGTGGATGATGTGGTCACGGTTAAGCCCTTCTGTGCCCTCGTGTTTATGTGATTACGGTTAAACCACGTCAATATTTTATATTACTATTTATTTTTGTTTTATTATCTCTATAAAAAAAAAAAATATAAACTGTTGACGTGGCTTAATCGTGATCACACAAAACAAGAGGGCACGAGAAGGCGCCGAAAGTGAGAGAACAGACAATCTTTGTCCATATACTATTCCGTTGTAACCTCATTGGAGGCATGAAATTTGACTTATCCTTCTCTGCATTTTTCTTCTCTGCAACTTTCTTTTTCCCGAAACTTGTCACCCATCTGCAATTGGCCCCGCCCAACATGTGTTCAACTGGACGCCACGTGGTTTGGTCATCGGAACCTAAGAATTTTTCCCAAACAGTGCCCGAACCCCTCCGCGAAAAGTGTCAAAACATGAGTGCAAAGTGGAGTGAAGAAGTATATTCATATGTGCACTGTATGCGCATGCAGATACGTCCATGAAAATTTTTTGTTTTGACTTTTGAGGGGACTTTGCTTTTCTCACATAAAATATCTAGCTAAGCCCCTCCATCCCTTCCTATCTCCTTATTGGTTTGAGCTACCTTATGATTCGGTGAAGGATGGGGTAGCCTATCTATATTTAACTACCAACCTCTTTACCTTTTAATCTTTCCCTTGTTTTCTTACTTTCCTTACTCTCAAAATAGCAACTTACATAGCACGGATACATTGCTACTGTAGTGTTCCATATCAATGATACAATATCGTGTAAAGAAAAATTTGCACACTTCGTTGTAATACTAATACGGATGTGATGATAACGATGTACTCTCGTTGTAAGAATCATTCTCCTTGTCATTTAGGAGAAAATTTTCAACGTGCCAGGAATATATTCCGTGACACCAAGTGTTATAATACAATTCGTTGGAAATTTGAAAAAGAAATTTCCAACCAATTGTATTATGGCACTTGATGTACTTGACTGTATTCCCGACACTCTTGAGAAATTTCTCGTCATTTAGCTACCAAATATGATTTTTCATTTTTTTTTCTAGAAACGATGATGTGTGACAAAATTGCTTTGAATGGTTTATTTCACTATTATTCGTTCCCAACTTAACGATCTTAGGTGAGGTACGTTAGAAAATCTGCTAAAGTGTGTTGTATACTATTGCATAATTTATTGCACTTAGATATTGTTTTGGACTTATGTGTATCATGCAGTTGTCACTGTATAACCATAATATAAATTGGGGTGTTGTACAAGTATCACCCGAATTATTATAAGGTTTGCATTTGCTACTGAAATTATAAAAAAAAAATAATATATATATATATATATATCAAAGACCTATTTTCCTGTTCTTATGTCATACTGGGTTTGGATCATGTCTCTCCAACAAGACGATTCCACGTATTAACGTCGAAATAGAATTCAGCGTTTTCACGTCCTATCGTACTGCCTAGTTTGTCTCTATATGCGATTGATGAACAAGAAAATTAGTACTAATAAGGTAACTTGTTTTGCTTAGTGCTTATGCTAGGGAGGAATTTTGACATTTCAAAGTTTAATGTTAATTCTTTTGTTAAAATTATAGAATATTGTGTAAAAAACATGAAATAACAGAGAATTTATAAATAGTCTTACTTTTAATAATGTCTCCTTAGCATTTCTCTTCGGTGACTCGTCTTGGGCATAGCGGACTCCTAGGAGTAGGAGGCAAGCAACTCCAATCGTATATATTATGTGGGTTTCAAATTGAAATGTGAAACCCTTGAACATAGAGGATAAATCGAAATAGGAATAAATGACAGAGTTGAGGATTACTTACTAATATTAATGAATAATAAGAGGAGACACTTGAGTGCTCTTTTTGTAAAAATTACTGTTTAGCTAAAAATAATTTAGAAATTTGTGGAGCTGATACGTGGAATTTCATCGGCAAGAAACGAGAATGTTCTCATTAAATTAGTGAGGCCCGCATCCGTTCCATGTGCAGTTCAACCATCAATAAGACTTGAGCTCCTGAGTATGACTTCTCAAAGCTAGGTGTAAGGCAAATGAATTAAAATCAAAATCAATAACTAATTCCTAGCTATCTCTAATCAAGGATTATCAAAGAAAATCCTTAGTATATTATTAGTTAATTTAATAATATCTATAAGGATTATTAGTGTATTATGGTACAAATACAAACTCTATCCATCAGATGACACAACCTGACCAACTGGAGGTAGACACATGCCATGAAAAACCCTACACATCTAGCCGGCCATGCTATAAATTATTATGCATAACTCAACCCTGAATCTCACTCTAGAAAAACCTGACTTAGGCATCGAAAGTTCATTGATCAATCAACCTCCCCCCTCAGGGATTGTGGTTCTTAGCCTTAATCAAAGGTGTTTAATTTGTTTTGTAAGACTAAAAAGACAACGAGTTTTTGCTACCACAATCATAGTTTAATAAGAAAGTCAAAACAACTCATAAAAAACACACCCAATAAAAAAACACACTTTATGAATCGGTTGTGTTTACGTCTCACCGTAATTTGCCCTTCCAAATTGTGAATCTCTTCGGACTTAAGAAACTCCCTAAAAAGGTTTTGACACCAAAACAAAGGACTTGTGAGTCCCAAAGCAGATGCTCCATGTGGAAAAGAAATCTAAACTTGGAAGTTATAACTACATAACCCACATCCGAATCAATGACCCAAATCATTAAACTTGTACCAGAAAGTGTAAAACGACTAAACAACAGGGAAGATATGAAAACTGGAAATTGAATTGTAACACTACACAAGAAAGCTGCCTGTAAACAGTAACATTCCGCTTCCTGCCAACCATGTACACCTCATAAATTGGAACCCCATCGCTTAATGATCAAGTTTGCGATAAATATTTCGGTGTATCCAGAACACTGCTACGCTGTATTATTAAATCAGAAAAATAAAGCGTATCAATTATATCGTCGTGTACTGTATACATAGACAAACTTGTCAAAGTTGTACGACTCGATAGCTTAACCCGGTAAACCATAAAATGGGCACCTAAATCAGTGACCCTTGAGCCATCCACGAAATATAGATTATGGACCAAATACATACAATTACATTACTGCTTACGCATAATTTGATCAACACCCAACCTAATTTCAACATGGATCCCCAAAACTTGTTAACCCTGCCATAATTCCACGTGTCACCAGCCCATATCACCCACGTGTCCTCCCATATCCTGCTCAAGAAGCAGAATTAGAGAGAAAGGGAAGACGTATGGAGATGAGATTAGGCGTTGTAGGTCACCTCTCTCTCACCTCCCCCTTCAAACCTGCAGAAAATTAAATTAAAATTAAATTAGAAATTAAAACATAAATAAATAAAATAACAGAGAAAAGTAAGTAAACCCTACACCCACACCATCAAAACCTCACCCAGTTTTACGTTTGTTGTCTTTCTATATATAGAAAAGCACTTCTCCGTAACTCCATAGAGCAGAAGCTTAACTCTCACTTCTAGAGAGAGAGAAGAACAGAGAGAGGTGCAGTTTTAGAGAGAGAAACAGAAACTACTGTGGAGTTGAAGAAGGAAAACGACACCGCTCTGATTTGACGCATTTTTCTGAGAAATTAATCCCATTCCAAACACGCCGTTAACCGCTCTCTCCTCACTTGCAGATCACATACTCCACGACTATAAATATAAGGAGACTTGGAGAGTAAGGAACCAATACGAATGTTGGCTCGCGTGGCGGACAACCAGATATCGCCGTTTTTCACTTCCATGGAGCTAAACGACTTCCCACGCCCCGCCCACGGCGCGTCGCCCTCGCTCGGCCAGCTACTGAAGCAAGTTGGTGATGTACGCAAGGAGGTCACAGGTGACGGCGGCGAGACTCCAGCGCACCATGAACTCGACATCTCCGACGCCAGCCTTGAGCCTCGCTCCTTGCCGTTCGTTCTCTCATTCAACAACCTCACTTACAGTGTCAAGATCCGCCGCAAGTTCAGCTTGTCGGGGATGTTATCCGGCTGCAATAGCCGCCTCAGCGCAGCCACGGCTTCCGATCCCGTATGCGGCGGAGATAATCTTTTCACGAGGACGAAGACGCTGCTCAACGACATCACGGGAGAAGCGCGCGAGGGAGAGATTCTCGCGGTTCTCGGCGCGAGCGGGTCGGGTAAATCCACTTTGATCGACGCCTTAGCGAATCGGATCGCGAAAGGAAGCTTGAAAGGCACCGTCAGCTTAAACGGCGAGGTTCTTGAATCGCGGCTCCTGAAGGTGATATCCGCTTACGTCATGCAGGACGACCTCCTCTTCCCGATGCTCACAGTCGAAGAGACGCTCATGTTCGCCGCCGAGTTCCGCCTCCCGCGCGCGCTCTCGAAATCCAAGAAGAAGTCCCGCGTCCAGGCGTTGATCGACCAGCTCGGCCTCCGCAACGCGGCGAAGACGATCATCGGAGACGAAGGCCACCGCGGAGTCTCCGGCGGAGAGCGCCGCCGCGTTTCGATCGGAATCGACATCATCCACGACCCGATCATCCTCTTCCTCGACGAGCCGACCTCCGGCCTCGACTCCACGAGCGCATTCATGGTGGTGAAAGTCCTCCAGCGAATCGCTCAGAGCGGGAGCATTGTGGTGATGTCAGTGCACCAGCCTAGTTATCGGATCCTCGGCCTCCTGGACCGGTTGCTCTTCCTGACCCGGGGCCAAACCGTTTACAGCGGGTCCCCCACCAACTTACCTTCCTACTTCGCTGAGTTTGGGCACCCCATACCCGAGTCCGAGAACCGGACCGAGTTTGCGCTCGACATAATCCGAGAACTTGAAGGCTCGCCCGGCGGGACCAAAAGCTTGGTGGAGTTCAACAGAACCTGGCAGAACAAGAAACACTCGAACCCCAACGACGCGTCGTACAGAGGAGCATCCGACGCACGACACGTCGTTCCCCTCCAGGAGGCGATAAGCGCGAGCATTTCTCGCGGGAAATTGGTATCCGGAGCCACCAACAACAACCCGAGCCCGAACTCGATGGTCCCCACATTCGCGAACCCAATCTGGGTAGAGATGGCGGTGCTCGCCAACCGCTCGATGAAAAACGCTAGAAGAATGCCAGAGCTCTTCGGCATCCGCCTCGGCGCCGTCATGGTCACCGGATTCATCCTTGCCACCATGTTCTGGAAGCTCGATAACACCCCCAAAGGCGTCCAGGAGCGCCTCGGATTCATCGCATTTGCCATGTCCACCACCTTCTACACCTGCGCCGACGCTCTCCCCGTCTTCCTCCAGGAACGCTACATCTTCATGCGCGAAACCGCCTACAACGCCTACCGCCGATCCTCCTACGTCCTCTCGCATTCTCTGGTGGCGCTTCCATCGTTGATTTTTCTCTCGACGGCGTTCTCAGCGACGACGTTTTGGGCGGTGGGGCTCGACGGCGGACTGTCAGGCTTCTTATTCTACTTTCTGATAATATTCGCGTCGTTTTGGGCGGGAAGCTCCTTCGTCACGTTTCTCTCCGGGGTGGTCCCGCACGTGATGCTCGGGTACACGATCGTAGTCGCAATACTGGCCTACTTCCTCCTCTTCAGCGGCTTCTTCATCACGCGCGATAGAATCCCGGCCTACTGGATTTGGTTCCACTACTTGTCTTTAGTGAAGTATCCCTACGAGGGGGTGATGCAGAACGAGTTCCAGGACCCCACAAAGTGTTTCGTTCGCGGGGTCCAGATCTTCGACAACACCCCGCTGGGGACGGTGCCGGCGGCGATGAAGCTGAAGCTGCTGAAGAGCATGAGCCAGACGCTGGGGATGCGCATCACGACTTCCACGTGTCTGACGACGGGGGCTGATATTTTGGAGCAGCAGGGGGTGACGGATTTGAGCAAGTGGAACTGCCTCTGGATCACGGTGGCCTGGGGGTTTCTGTTTAGGATTCTGTTTTACTTCGCCTTGTTGCTTGGGAGCAAGAACAAGAGGCGGTGAAGAAAAAAAACAAAAAAGCTAAAATAAGCTCCGGCTGGTTATTTGGCGGGAGCGAGGTCGATTGGTCTGTGTGAAACTGTGAAATTCCTGTGTCAAATTTTAATTGTTTTTTTACCTTTTTTATTTAGGGTTTCCAATATTATTTCGGAAATCTGAATTACGTTGGCCGGGTCGATTTTGTTGGTGTTGCATGCAAATTGTACACTGTTACAATATAGGTCATATACTAATCGCGAGAAGTATAATAATCTTTCATTCAGATCAACCTCTTCTACCAGTTTTTCAATTATGTATGCGAAAAGTTTCTGAAGTGTAATTTGTTGAATGTCAATCCAAGGCAAAATGCATGTCACATGTACTGAACTATAAGCAATTTAGCATGTTATAGTTTCAGCATGTCCTGTTAATTATCAGGCCAGCTCTAAGGGTATGAGGGAGCATTTGTTGGCCTCGTTACTAAGTATTAATGTAGTCTCATGTTTGTCACCATGCAAAACTATAGCTTTAATGTGATTAGGGTTTACTCGCATCAATGAAGGCCTCGTTAGACTGTCTTAGCAAGATCCTCCAAAAACTATATGGGACTGACTAAGACCTGCGCTTCATCCTCTCTCGCCTTCGTCTGCTTTGCTACCTTGGGCTCATCGATCTCAATTTTCGACAACAAAGGGTTCGGACGCGACTTCAGCTTAATTTTTAAAGTTAATCCAGTCTGAAATAGTCTTTTGCAACAAACGCACCCTGAAGGGCATCAAATTCAATCTCTTTTTTGATGTTTACAAAAATTAACATAAAAAGAATATGTAAATACGGCGTCAAATTTAATCTCCCTTCCATAATGTTTACAAAAACTGACATAAAAAGTTACCAACATAAGTTTCTTTTTTTTTTTGGTCGGTTACCAACATAAGTCTAACCAGGATCCATTTGTACAAAATCAAGTTGACCATTAATTACCTTATGACTAGCTCCCAGTCAACTGTTGTTCTGTGTCACAATCTATAAATTTTATTTTTCAAACAAGACTTAGAAAAGCTGGGAGTAAAATGAGATTTTGAGTGCCTCGGTTTAAACTTCAACACAAACCCCAGAATCTGAGATTTGGTCTTGTTGGTTGTTAATGTTATAATCTAAAGAATAAACGCGTCGTCTATTCATATTATGCCACGTGAATCCATTTTAATATCACAAAATTTTGTATATAATAATGGTTTTGGATAATTGATTTTGTTTTGGAGTGAAAAAGGGGCATATATGCTTCATTCATGCATGTTTAAGGATTCAAAGTCTAAAACATCAAATATGCATGCATATGTAAGAACAAACCCACATTGACCAAAAACAAGAACAAAACTACAAACCACAAAAAAATAAAGCAACTTTGCCCGACTTTGTTCACCAATCCTACATCTAAACTTAATCCCCGAGGACAAGATTGCCAAATAATTTTTGGAGGGGACCAAAATCAAATAGGATGTATAATTTACGGGTTAATCGGTTCACCCACACTCCATCGACCACATTATATATTCTCCCTTTACAGTTTAAAGCTATATATTCACACGCTAGCTTCACCCTAATTAATTTGTTTAAGGTATAATATTTTGGCTCTAAATTAACTTTAATTTTATTTTATTTATAAGATTTGACTCCATATATATGTATAGGAGTTAAAGTTGTAGGAGGTAACGTAAATTAATATAAACTCTAATTATTATTATTATTTTTTCCAAGTTGTATGTGGCTAGTGAGGGGATGATAAATATGCATGTGCACACATGAAGAAAATAACCGTGGTTGTTCCATGTGGGAGATATTTTTCAGTGTGGCACGGGGCGGTATATCTCCTGTTATTATATAATTGCAGAGAAATATTTTTTTTCTTCAAGCATCCCTCTAAATGTATAAAAACATGTGGCGTACTAAACATACTGAAAAATCTTTCTTCGTATGGGTATGGGCCTATGGCTGATTAATTTCACTGCAAAATAATTAATTGCATGTATAAATTGGAAGACTACTCCGTTCAATGACCGATATTTGATTGTTGGCGAGATTAATTTGTGTAAAATTCTTTTCAAGATATTTGGAGCTGAGGTCGGCCATGGAAAAGGAGAGATTCTACCGGGTAACGAGTCGCTTGTGATCCATGCATAATCTGATCACCTGTCTCTCTCATGGTCATGTGACCAAAATCAATTCAACAATGACAGATTCCTGAGTGTGTAACCAAGGCCTCGTTTGGTCTCTATTATTGGATTGAAATAACTAATTCTATGAATTCAAGGTATATTGAAGATAGAAGTTGACGATTTTTATTTTGAGGTTATTGGACGGGAATTAGACATGAAGGAAACTTATCCCTTTCATTAATCATACTAATTTAGGGAGTGAAATATTGATAAGTTTTCTTAATGGGTAATCATCTTCTACGTACATCTAACTCAAAATAATACTTCTTCCTTCAACGTATCTTCAAAATAATGGCTTATCAATTCTAATCCGACCCTCTATACTAAACGAGTCCGAATCATTTAAGTTGCGACTGGCAATTGTTTGCTAGATTGTCTAGTAAATTCATTAAATTTGGGTTGCTCGCTGCCGGCCGGTACCTTAATTAATTGTGCTAGCTAGTTTGACACATGACCTTCATGAGAGTGATACCAGCTGGGCTGATAGCTATATAGTGCACTTGCCTTCGGTGCCTTCGGCATGGGCGGTAGTGCTAGTACTGTCATGTTCATCTCTTTAATTGTCGGGTTTAGTTTGGTATTAGCACCATTGCTGTTCAACAAAAACGGCAAATTCCATTCAACAAGATAGTCTTCGGAAGTGGCTTGTAACTCAGTTGGTTAAAAGTATTTGTTCTTGCACTTGATGTTCCATATTCTAATCACGCTTTTATAGTTTAATATAAATTACCTTATCATTGGAGTAAGCGACATGATGAGCTTGAGGAATCCAAATTTTCTGCATGCAAATACCCTTGTGACCCCTATGTGGCTCCTCTAAATATGCAATGCGTGTCCACCCATTTTTAATCTTAACTCTGTTGAAGTTGCTATTTATGAAAATCAAAGTTAAGACCTCTTGATCATTGAACTTGTTATTTATGAAGTCGAACTTAAGATTATAATACTAGTGGCGTGCATGTTAAGTTTCATTAAGGCTTTTTAGCCAAAATGGTCCATGAGATTTGCATAACTCCTTACTTTGGTCCCTAAGATTTCAAATCAATAGAAGTGGTCCCTAAGATTGTCCACCAATTTTGGTCCTTCTGTTAAAAACTCCATTAAGTGTCCCAGAGCTCTTGGCCGGAAGTTTGGGCAATTTTCAAAGCTTCGTAACTCAATCGTTTCTTAACCAAATTCGACCCATAATATATCAAAATGAAGATAGAAAGTGTAGAATAAGATTATACCATTTGGAAGCCCAATGGTTGCTGGAAATGGTCGGAAAATAGCCTCAAAGTTGACTGGTCCGAGGAAAAACTGGAAAACTAGCCGGAAACTGGGCAAACTTTAAACATTCATAACTTCTTCAATACTCAACGAAATCAAGTGATTCAAAAATGAAAATCATATTTCTTGACGAGACGAAGAGAATGGTGCCTTTTTCAGCTGCTAACTCGCTATGGTTTGGCCGGAAAACGGCTCAAAAGGGGCTAACTCGAGATCAAGACAGCCACTTTCGAGCTGTTTCCCGGCCAAACCACAGCGAGTTAGCCGCTGAAAAAAAGGTA
Organism: Pyrus communis; assembly: GCF_041283825.1. Classification (NCBI taxonomy): domain Eukaryota; kingdom Viridiplantae; phylum Streptophyta; class Magnoliopsida; order Rosales; family Rosaceae; genus Pyrus; species Pyrus communis. The sequence goes on from NC_142565.1 coordinate 6,957,958, forward strand.
TCATTCTCTTCATCTCATCGAGAAGTATGATTTTTGTTTTTGAATCACTTGATTTTGTTAAGTATTGAAGAAGTTATGAACGTTTAAAATTTTGCCCAGTTTTCGGCGAGTTTTCTAGTTTTCCCTCAGACCAATCAACTTTGAGGCTATTTTCCGACCATCTTTGGCAACCATTGGGCTTCCAAATATGTATAATCTTATTCTACACTTTCCTATCTTCATTTTGATATATTATGGGTCGAATTTGGTTAAGAAACGATTGAGTTATGAAGCTTTGAAAATTGCCCAAACTTCCAGCCAAGATCTCTGAGACACTTAACGGAGTTTTTAACAGAATGACCAAAAGGCTGGATGGTGGACACTCTCAGAGACCAAAATGAGAAGTTATACAAATCATAGGGACCATTTTAGCTAAAAAGCCTTTCATTAATAACGTACTTAAGTTTTTGTTTCTCTGTCCCTCTCCATTCCCTTATGGATGATAACTATACATGGATTATACGAGAAGTAATGCTACAAAGATTAAATTTGTAGATAGAATTTTGTAACTAAATGATATGGAAGTTGATGATTGAATGATTACTTAAGCATTAATAAACATGCTCATTTTTATTAATAACACATTATTTAGTTCACAAATTTTATCTACCAATTTAATTTTCTTAACATTATTCTCTTACGGGACATCAAGCTGTGTGAAATATTGAAAACTTTATGATTAGGACTGCTCAGAGAAGAGAATTAATGACATCCGACTAAATTAATTTATTCAAAAAAGCTAAGCACGTGTTGATGTTGTCCTGTCAAAATCTGTAGTCAGTTTCTTCCTTGCGACAAAATAATAATAAATTACTCTTTTCTATTCTATTTTATACAAGTTTTTTTTTAAGAAAAAATTTCGAAACTGTTACAATGATTTAAGAGATGTCGAAATTTCAAACAAGAGATGTATGGGTAGAAAGTATTACAAGTTGAAGATGTATTTTGTTCATTATTACAATTCTAATATGAATATGTTTTTACTCTTAGTCCATTTACAAACGCACACAGAGGCTTCACATGTCCACTACATATATAACACGAGAGAAGATATGTCTTATCAATATAGATATATCGTCTTCAAAATATCATGGAATAAGTGTTATATACACAAAATGATTGAGCTCAAGTGATGAAATGTATATATACACACCAATAATAATCGTTACGACAATTATGTGAACTTAATACTTGTTTGTTTTCAACCCAAGATGCTTACTTGTTAAGGGAAGATGAAATTTGCTCACTTACACTTTTAGGGGTTTTCTGTTTCACCATGCACCTATTTTTGAACAATTAAATTGAAATTGTCAAAATTTCGTAATTAATTTTTACAAATTTAGCAGTTCGATACACTGATGCATCATACAATTTTTACGATATAAGCCTTAGATTGTCAGGTACATATTGGAATTCATGTGTTTGCTTTGAGTTCAATATCCATGCATTTGTTTCCACTTTGCACGTTAATTATCACGTGGTCATGTGCATGAAAGAATTGCCTACCCATTGCGTGATGAGGAATATGTGCCCCTTAGTCAAGGGCATGGGCATTAGTCCAACTTGTTCGGTTAGGTTCCGCACAATTACCATTCAAACAAGAAAGAGAGGGGCGATTTAGTAGTACATGTAAGTGAGAGAGGTTTTAAATTTGATTTTCGTCAAACGCGAATTTGAACTACATTATTGCTAGCTTATTGTGAAACTTAGCCCACTTTTCCACTCTTTTAGGGTTAATAATATCATTTGTTCAAAAAAAAAAATAATAATAATAAAGAGAGTGAGATGGTGACGAACAATGTTACTTAGCTAGCTAGGACTTGGCTTGAAAGAACTCTATGGTCTCAACCCAACTAAAAAAATCTCAAGGCTAAGACCATTGAGACTATTTGACATCGCATTTTGTCATCAAATTGTAAATATGAATGATTGATATTGTTGTTTAAATGTGAATTGATTATGTGGTACAGATTTCACGATCTAACGATATAATTATTATTTTTACAAAAATAAATATAATAAAGAATTTTTATCACAAATGATTCCTGAAATTGACTCACTCAATCAAGATGGTTCCTGAAATTGAAAATTGATCGATGTAGTCCCTGAAATTGGATGTCGAAAATCAATGTAGTTCTTCCGTCACAACTCTGTTAAAAATTCTATTATGTGCTGATGTGATACGTAATTAGGTTCCACAATATAATAAAATATTGTCATGTGGATTAAAAGTATTTAAATAATAATTAAAAACAAAAAAAATAAAAAAGAGAAAAAGAAGGTGAAGATGATTGTTCCCCTTCTACCCAGCGAGCGACCCACCATTCTCCTCCCCATTCTCCTCCCCTTGAAACGGCGTCGTCGCACCCCGTTCCCGCAGTCCTCGTGTTCGCCAGTGGCACCTGCTTTGCTCCCAAGCTAAGCACCAATAAGTCACGTACTAATTATAATCAAGGTTCTAAAAAACGCTAGGCGCTAGTCGGGCAGCGGGCTAGCGCCTAGCGCCTAGGCAGCCTAGGCGGATTTAGGTAAATTTCTTGTATATCTTGTAAATAAATGCATATTAACACTTACAAAAAATTATACTTGTATGAAATCCATGGATAAGATAATAAAAGAATGATAAAATGCAAAAAGAGTATCCAACAAGTCCAAAATTTAAAAACACATTAAGCATATATGTCATATAACCATAGTGAGGAGTATTGTAGGATGACACATGTACAACAAGTTCACAATTTAAAACAACATAAAATGGAAAATAGGAGGAAAATAAGGAAATTTAGTAATGTAAGATACTTATTTTTAGCATCCTAGAATTTAAGTTGATACACAACACACCTATTCTATAAAATTAACAAAATTTCAAGGTATAATTAGAACTTAGACTTTAAACAAATTTCACAAAAAATATAAAAAAAAAAAATTAAAAAAAAAACCACCCAACCGCCTAGCACCGCCTAGCCCGCCTAGGGCCGCCTAGAGCCACCCCGATTTTTCCAGCCGTTTTGCCCAAAATCGCCTCGATTCCAAGGCGCCGCCTAGGGTGTTTTTTAGAACACTGATTATAACTGCTTTTTGCATTTTGCATATATACCAAACCAAACCAACCCAAATCAAATATTATATTGTATCTATGGCCATCATCTTTTCACGAATTCTCAGCCCCACTCCCTATGGACTGCACCTCCGGGTCGAGCAACATCGGGGAGGTTTTATTTCGAATTACTATCGCCGGCGAACACGAGGACTGCGGGAACAGGGTGCGACGGTGCCATTTCAAGGGGAGGAGAATGGTGGGTCGCTGGGTAGGAGGGGAAGAAGATGATGAACAGTCATCTTCTTTTTTTTTTTTTTTTTTTTTTTTTTTAATTATATAAAATAATTTTTTAATTATTCTTTAAATATTTTTAATCCACATGGCAATATTTTATTATATTGTGAATGTGACATCCCACATCGCCCAGGGGAGTGATCCTTAAATGTATATTCTCATCTCTACCTAGCACGAGGTCTTTTGGGAGCTCACTGGCTTCGAGTTCCATAGGAACTCCGAAGTTAAGCGAGAAGGGGGCTAGAGCAATCCCATGATGGGTGACCCACTGGGAAGTTGCTCGTGAGTTCCCAAAAACAAAATCGTGAGGGAATGGTAAGCCCAAAGCAGACAATATCGTGCTACGGTGGTGAAGCGGGCTCGGGAAGTGGTCTGCCCCAGGCCGGGATGTGACAGTTTAGTATCAGAGCATATGTTGGGCAATATTGTGTTCATCACACGCGTGATGTGAGCACTCTTGGTTTTTGTGTTTGACGTTCGAATGATGCCACCTCGTCGAATATGGAAAAATATGTTAACTTTTCTTCAGTTTTGGACAATTTTGTGGTCTTGACGACATTTTATAAAATCATTTTGGCGGTTGTCCTTAGAATTAAAACGAAGATTTTCCTTGTGGAGGAAAGGTATAAAAGTGAGGCAAGTTGATGGCCTAAGTAAATGTTTTGATAATCATGTATCGCCAGAGATATTACCAAATAATTCTATCATTGTCCTACCGCCGTTAGTATTGATCCTTTAGAGATTGGAAATCTTAGTTAGTCTTGATTTCTTAGTAACATTTCGCGGAAGATCATCTGAGGGATAATTATTTTTTTTGGTCCCTATTAGCACTAATATCTTCAAGCATACTTGTGTTCATGTTGAATCTTTAGGAGGAAGATCGACTGTTGATGAAGTCTTTTTGAAAGTAGATATTAAGCAAGGTCTTTTTCTAGCATTGGGATTTTTCAATCAACGCTATTCCCAGATTTTTGCTTTCGTAGTTGTACTTATTAAATGGGTGAGAATAGGCTTGCGAATGTAAGTTGTCATATCCTGGGAGTTGTAGAAATCCAAAAAGCAATCATCAAATCCTCCTAGGATCAATGAACTACTTCGCTTGAGCCGAATAAATTAGGATCATGGAAGCTTAGGAATAAGCTTTGCAATAGGACGGTAAACTCATGATTGTTGTTTTTACCCTATCACTTATCTAGGTAAACGAAAACCCTTTGACTAACCACCTCTCGATCACTTCCATAGGTAGACATTAGAATCGAAATGCGGGATGATATCTCACTGTTAGATTGTTATGAGTGTCGAGGAAACTGTGAAGACCTTTTAGTTCGTGTCGTAGAGTTGGTTAGTAGTACTGTAAATTCGAGGACGTATACTTCTGACGTCATATCCCAAAAATCTTACCGCGGATACCACCACATTGTTATATTGGTATGGCAACATGACGGAGTATTGTTTTTATTTTTCACGATTAGAACCGTTTGAAACAAACCATCTTATTCATTGACCTAAAGTCAACAGTCATCACCTTATTTCGAAGGCTAGATGACACTTCTCGGTGGAGATTTTGATGATGCATAGTGATTGTCGATTGATGTGACAATTTGGTATCAGAGCCTAACCCTGGTCGCGTGTGTGCCGACGAGGACGTCGGGCCCCTAAGGGGGGGTGGATTGTGACATCCCGCATCGCCCAGGGGAGTGATCCTTAAATGTATATTCCCATCTCTACCTAGCACGAGGCCTTTTGGGAGCTCACTGGCTTCGAGTTCCGTAGGAACTCCGAAGTTAAGCGAGAAGGGGGCTAGAGCAATCCCATGATGGGTGACCCACTGGGAAGTTGCTCATGAGTTCCCAAAAACAAAACCGTGAGGGAATGGTAAGCCCAAAACGGACAATATCGTGCTACGGTGGTGAAGCAGGCTCGGGAAATGATCTGCCCCGGGCCGGGATGTGACAGTGAAACCCAATTATATACCACATCAGCACATAACAGAATTTTTAACGGAATTGTGACAGAAGGAATACATTGATTTGCGATACCTAATTTCAGGGACTACATTGATCGATTTTCAATTTCAATGACCATCTTGATTGGGTGGGTCAATTTCAGAGATCATTTGTGATAAAAACCTTATAATAAAATAACATTAACTCACTTTGACTTTGTTACCATTTAATAGCATAATTTATCCCTTACCCACCCCAGCCTTGAACCCAAGACCTCCTAGACTACGCCCACCCCTTACCCACACCAACACCACTAGGCTAGCCCTAGTGGCTAATACTTTTACCTTATTTGATTAAAAGCATTCACCGCATTAAAATTAAAATTCCATCAACACGTTCACCTAATCCAAAACCTAGTAGCCCAGGTGGTTCCCGCCACCCGATGGCCTCCATACCAAACGGACCAAGATTTCTCTCCCCTCCCTTTCTTCCCTCTATTTCTATTTATATGGTTGCGATTAAATCACGTCAATATCTTGTTTTAAAACTTTTATAAGGAAAAAAAATGATAAGAAAGAAAATGTGAACGGAGTGAAGGGGGAGGAAATTACAAGGAGAGATAATCATTCTCCATACTCAAAATACCCAAAACAAAGTAATAAAATTTAATAAAAAGTATTTATTTTATTATTTAATTAAAATTAAAAGAAAAAATTCCAGAGAGCATTCCTCATCCAAAACAGAAAACAGACGGCTCCACGAGCTGAACCTTTTCAGCAGCAAGATAATGGCGACAATGCCACTTCCCTGCAACTCCCTAACCCATTCCCACTCGTGTCCTCATCAACCAAACCCCACTCGTGCAAACCCTTATTCTCCTTCACAACCCGAGCCACCGACCGGGAAACGCCGCCCCCGAGCCATCGCTCGAATCTGGTTCAGGCCCGGATGACTTCCCCAACCTATTCCCACTTGTGTCCTCATTGACCAAACCCCACTCGCGCAAACCCTTCTTCTCCTTCGCAACCTGAGCCACCGACCCGGAAACGCCGCCCCCGAGCCATCGCCCGAATCTGGTTCAGGCCCGGATGACTTCGACAGCAAGCTGAGCCAAGTCCGACTCTGATACCGCAGCGGCACCGGAAAGAAAACGGGAGTATGGAAAACCCGGAAGTCCAAAAGTGGTTCTGGATCCTCGTCCGCATCCAACTTGTACCTTCCACCGGTGCCGCTCAAGGAGCCGGTGTCTAGCGGGTTGAAGGTGGATTTCAGGTTTAGCCCGTACAGCGAGAGGTTAAACGAGCAAATCACAGTTCTGGGTCTAACGGCACTGTTGCTGGTGGAGTTGGCAGACAGGGAAGAACGTGTTGAAGTATCATGGGTAGTCAGTTGTGCTGGTTCAGGTTTACTTTATGCTGGTTCAGATCCGTACCTCGTCAATGCTTGCTTCTATCAATGTTTGCAGAACGGCTGGACCTGGACATCTGAGCCACAACTTGGATGACTCGACGAGAATGTAAGGCTCTTTGGCTTCTTGCTTCGTCATCTCTCATTCTACGCTCCTCTTCCTCTTCCATCTTATTTTTGCCCTCATGGAGATTGAACGTTTCTTCTGCTTGCTTAAACAATTATTTCTCTTGCTCATCGATTTCCCACAACGAAGAAGACATTGTAAGAAATAAGTAGAAACTATAAATAATGATAGAGATTTTGATTTTGGTGTGTGATTTATTAAGATGGATGGTGGGTTATAAGGAGGAAAAAGAAAGGATTAGATTGTAGATAACACCATGTGGCATGCTGTCATTCGTTAAAAATTTGATCAAAATCTATCTTCAAAGATGGCAAACATATTGTGACAAGTGGCGCAACGTGGTTGGTTAAAAATCTTATCGGAAATCTATCCTCAACGATTCTGAAAAGGTAACGACACGTGGCACGACAGCATTAGATAAAAATCTTATTGAAATCTATCATAAAAAATTGTCTTTTCGGATAATGACACGTGGCGTAATGAGAACGATTAAAAATCTTATCCGAAATTACAAATAAAATTATTTTGTATTATTTTATAAAATAAAAAATACTAATATTTTATTGTTTATTGCTATGGATATTCAGTTAGGGATGAAGATGCAAAAAGCAATTATTGTTCATTAAAAGTAGTTACGATTCACTCTAGAGGGGATTGAATAAGAAGTTGCCCTGAAGACCTTTGATATGCTATAGTTGCTCTTAAGTACGAGAACTTCAGTATGAGAAGGAGAAGGTGAGTGTGGCCTCAGTGACAGCCTGCTCCGCCCAAGGAGTGAACATAAATTAAATTATATATGTGATTATTCTAGTATTAAATTCTAGTAAATTTTGATTTGTTTTTGTAATGCAAATTCAACCTTTGATTATAAGATTATACTTTTGAGTTACTCAAATGAGAGGAAAATGCTCGGCGGGGTAATCATTTTTTTCCGTTAATTATAGCACACATTTCAACCATATAAACGTCGCTGAGTTTTCTCAAGATTTTTTTATGTACAACTCAAGGAATACGGAAAAAAAAAAAAAATTCACCATTTATCGAGTCATGTAAGCATTTTTTTATAATGAAAAGAGTAATGCTAGAAAAATCAAAATTTTAAACTAAATTAACAAATCACATAATTTGTCATCAATATAAAATAAAATCAATAACACGGATCTCTGAGTTTGTTCATCATCAATCACTTTAGTATTTTTGTTAAAAAAAAAAATCGTTAAATATGAAAAAATGACAAAAATATTCTTAATTTTTGTCAAATCATTTTGACCATTGTTTATTGCAAGCATTTTTGATATTTTTTGAGTACTTATTTAAGAGAGTTTTCCCAAAAAGACCAAAATAATTAAGAAAGTTTTAACGAAAAACCCACGATATTATTCACTTCAACGAAAAACTACATTTTTACACTAAAAAATCAATCCTAGTATTATTCACTCTACCCTTTATTTTATCCTTATCATTCAAACTCAAAGTTTTCAAGCCATTTTCATTAATTTTCCTAATAATTAATGGCTAAAATACCAAAATAATATACTCAAAAGTACAGATTAATCTCAGAAAATAATTTTTAAAAATTTCTTATTCTTTCTTCTCTTTTTGTATTTACCATATTCTATCGCCCAAAAAAGAAAGAATGGATATTACATGTTACCTAATTCGGATTCTTTTTCATCAAATATTCCAATTACACAACACTAACCTATCTTTTCTTTTTCCTTTCTCTAATGTTACAGGGAACCCCGAATGCCCTACCACTCTGAGAAGTTGCCCGCTCGTTTCTTCTGCATTAGATTCTTAAGGCAGCATCTTCTTCCACCGCTCTCTGAGACTCAAAATAAAATCGGGTACTAACAAATTCGCTATAAAGGTGTCCTTGTCAAAAAATCGTTAACGGCGAGAGTGGCATCGCCGTGGGACACCGCATCAGTCTCCGGCATGTAAAGACTTGAGGACGTAGGCTGCACATCAAACATAACCATTTCAAGCCACTGTATACATAGCAATTGCCACCAAGTAGACATCAAACAGCTAATGCGCCATTCAATCGAAAATAAATTTAGCATGGAATGTGTATATCCGTGTGTGCAAAATTTGTGTAATTAAAACCTACCTTTGTATCAAGCTGCATTTCTCCGTTGTTATCAACAGTGAGGCATGCACCATGTACTTTCAACCATTCAATGCATTCGTCCAATCCCTCTGAATCCTTCTCCTCGCTTTCCTCGTTTGTGGGTGTAATGGTGGTAAATCCCAGAATTTGAGCAACGTAAGGAACAGGTATCGTAGGCCGATATGATCTACAGATGCAGCTCACTGCCTTATACCGCATCTTTTCAACATAGAGATCTGCAGAAGGAAGAGTTATTATACAATAATCCATTTTTATATTTTTTATAATCCAAAATGTAAAAGATAATTTCATTTGAAAGAGATGCTCACCCATAAGGCAGGTGCTCAAGTTCGGAGCTGTCTTGTAGAGCCTGAAGAACATAACATAATTTCCCGAAGTCACAGCTGAACGAACCGCAAGAGCATGCTTAACAGCTTCATCTCTTTTCGCTTCAACTGACAAGCTACATTCAACAACGTTGAACAATATATTCAGGGTCATCTTACATGGTTTGATAAACTGGAAGGGGGAAATATCACTTTTGCTCTGCATGCAATAATCGTACACTACAGTGCAACAAAGAGCCAAAATTGCAATAATGGTTTGATTCATATTTCATCAAATATGATCTCTTTTTTGGCGAAAGAGTAGTCAATACCATCAAAAATCAGGTGACCAATCATTAATTTTTTAAATTTCGATTCTGCACCAAACTTGTTATCTCACACAACCAGGCAATATAGGACATGCACAAATTTATTTCTACTCCGTATTTGAAATATAGAATAACATTGTTGATAGTCAAGTAGAAGACAATAAAACATATCTTTGTAACTTTTTAGTGTCCCAATATCTGCCAAATGTGTATTTCTAATTTTCTATAAACTAAAGTTCACTACCTATGGACTCGTTCATGACTCTGAGTTTTTATGGAACTTTAATCAACAAAAAAGAAGAGACCTGAATATATTACTAGTAAGAAGCCACAATATCCATACGAGAAAAGTCATCTTAACTTGAGAGTTACTGACCTTGCCATTGATGATACTAGATCTCTGTTATTATTTGAGTGAAGGATAACACAAAGTAAGTTGTATGCAGAGAACTCCATATGGCATCCCTCAATACCTTCAGCATAGAGAGATTTCAACTGTGACGCACACTGAAAACAACATGAAAGACTGTTATTCGACACCTGAACTTATGAGGAATAAATACCTTCAAATATTAAAATTGCGCAACAATATTTGTTTCTTTTTCTTTCTGAAAAAAGGTGCATAAACTTTTAACTGCATCGGATAAATTCAAAGTTATAAAGAATTATCAGTTTTGAAGCCAAACTAATCAAATTTATTGATTCCCACTGATAATTACCACAACCTCCCTTGGCAAGGTAAAGTTCTTCTATTGTCATCTTATTTGTGTCATGCCGTAAAGTATTTACAAAATTGTTTTCAACCACACTAAGATCACCAACCTGATTATACTCGGGCAGGTCCCCCACTTCCACTGCTAAGCGAGCATGGGTTTCGTACACCTGGTCAGGAAATTAGGCAGAATGAATGACAAACTGATGTGAACATAACTCATACAAAGATTGGGGTCGGTAGTTGAAAATGAAAGATAATATTACAGATAACATAATTTGAAAAAAAAAAAAAAAAACTTCAGCATAAGTTTAAATGTTGTATTAGGATGTAAAGAAGTAAATGCTAAAAATTATGGGTGATCAAAGTGACTCTAATTAGCCGAAAAGACCTGGTTAAGTTGATTTAAGTAGTCAACAGTCAGTTTTGAAAGATATGGTAGTCAGGCAGCAGAAAAAGGGTAAATAAACTAGAGTCCATATGATAAAGGATTAATAAAGACCATATGATATCAAATATACCTTTACTGTTAGGTGATTGCGAATTCGTTGCACTGTCAAATCCTGACGAATGGACTTCAACTGATCACATTTATATAGGTAATTCTTTTGGGAATTTTGTACCATAAGCAGAGCTTTTTCAAGAACATCCTCTGGCCTTACCTGTCAGGTAGAACAGATTCTGTAGCAGATTAGTTACATCACACATCATCTTCACCAGTTCATTTGATTTATTTAACTAGAATGTTCATAGAAAAGAAAGATATGAGATAGAGATTATTACAGTAGCAGGATCAGGAGCGGAAGTGAGGCGCAAATAACGTTTCTCAATCTCCTGGCAGGTCCCCTTAACAGTAAGAGAATCCCAGTCAATGTCCTCAACTGCCCTGCTGCCACCATCTTCAAAATTTTTGCTAAGCACCAAGGCAGTAGCCCTTCTGGCATACAAGTTTCCACCACCAGCTTTTTTTGGTTTGAAGTGATTATTTTGTGCCCAATGTCCTTGCACTCTTTCAAAACGCCTAGAGCGATTTTCACGTCTCTTTCTTTCCTCTGGTGAATCCTCAAGGCCCATTGCTCCAGTGTAATATGAGGTTAAACTTTGTTCCTCGTCACTATCACTAGATGCATCATCGTTCTCAGCAGTACTTAAAACATAAGAAAGGCGCTGCTTCTTAAATGGTTTCTGGGTTATCTTACTTCCATTTTTCTGCTCCTGTGGAGTAAACTTTCCATTACTTGTATTACCATCTTTGAATCCAGCACTCCCCATCCATGGCTGCATGTGTGAACACCACATTATATAAGGGTAAGCTAGAAATGTTTGACAGCTTTTATGCTTGAATCATGTATATTCCAGATAATGCAAGTAAAAATGAAATATGCATCTCTACATAAAAAAATATGTATTTAAGATTAAGACAATTGGGTTTCCTTCCCAAGAATAAATAAAAAGACTGGTTGACAAAATAATTACCTTTCTTTGCTTATCATTGACATTCATCCAAGAAAATTTTAAACTGTCATTGTTGACAGATGCCGGTTTCTCAACTGGCTTCTCCTCCGGTAGAGGTTCCCATCTACTCTTGGATCGTTTATTCGGACTTCTTTTGTACTTTGGCAATGACGAAACAAGATTTGAAGACTGTAAACTGCTGCACAACCAGAGCACTTAAAGGTCAATGGTCTATACATTGGAATCTAAAACCTTGCAACGAATGTTACTAAGGGTGATTCCAGAGAGACCATTTACTTAAACCATATTTTGTAGACCACGTGAGCTGGAGCTTGATGGGTGGAGTCCCTTATTTACTGATTTAAAGATAGAATCAAACCATCAACCACCACATCATATAATCTATAAAATGTGGTCTAAAAAGATGGTCTCCCTAGCGTTCTCCTTAAACTAATCAACCCACATAGAGTAGGTTAGGAAATGTGACAAAATAACAAACCAAAACTGACTAATGGATGATCACTTTTCATACAATGGTTACCAAAATATTCATGAATAAATGAGTTCAAGGTGCATAAATGCAATGTAAACATACAAGCCCACGGAGGGAGGCTCTTTATTAATAGCATCTTCATTTGGCAGAGGGAAAAGAGGTTCAGTATCCCAGTCCTGTGTGTAAAGCGTACCATCAGCTGTTGCCTTGGTGATAATCTGAAACGAAAATTAAGTACTTTTACACACCATATACATCCCATCTAAAAAATCACACACACAAGCAGCATAGAGGGGGAAAAAAATATTGCATGCTTCATGTCCATGAAACTAACAAAAAGTTAAGCAGCTTAGCAGCAACCCAGAACGTGCATCTGCCTCAATTTGCAAACAAAAGTTCCAAGATATACAGATACTCCAAAAAAGGAAATGTTTCTTGAAACATTGCACTGAGAACTGAGAAGTATGGAGTTAATAAGGAGAAAAAATACATTATTGAGTGCTTCATGTCCATGAAACTGACATAGAATTGAGCAGCAAGCCAGAAGTGCATCTGCCTCAATTTGCAAACAAAAGTTTCTTGACATACAAACACTTGAAAGCAAAATGCTTCCATGAATCATAAACATTGCACTCATTTGAACCATCAGATGAACATTTGTGGAAGATGCAATATGACATTTAATGGTAAACTGATGTTCATAGATAGGTAATAGTACTTCAGATAAATATATTACGTGGCAGGTAAGTCATAGAACATGCAGGAGGTTTTGGGTCATGGAAAATCATTTCATTTTGCAAAAACCTCAAGACTCAACTCTTCACAATAACGTATATAGTGGTTTTATTATCATCACAACATATTAGATAATAGTTACTAAGGGCGACTACAATTGATAAAAAAATCCAAAAGTCATGCCAAAAAGGGGAGTTTGCAAGAGTCCATCAACATGTATGATTTCAAAGTTGGCAAAGAAAAACTTCTAACCAATTTGGCTTACCTCCTTCATGACAGACTGACATGCAGCCATTTGCCTATCATCTTTACAGCGAGCCAAAGCCCTTTCGACATAACCACGCAGCGACTTGGGAAACATACCAGGCTGAAAATGAAAAAAGATGCATAAATAAATAAATTCATATTCATTAGCTACAGCATAGTTTACTGAGTCATGAACTACATTACCATTCTGTGCGTAATGTTATGACATACGAGGAGAGGATAAAGACATGCATAACACCCAAAACAATAAAAACACATTATAGGAAACCATGTTGGCAGGATGCTGCAGAAATCTCCGAACACACATTGATTGATCAATTTAAACAATTAAGTATTCAAAACGAATTAAGGTGCTAAGAACATGCGGTGCACCTATCAACCACAATCAGAGTTGAGTACCTATAGCTTAATTATAACTGTTCGCTAGATTTTGCATCAGTTCTTGGACTTTAAGAGAGGAATGACATTTTATTTCATTACTATCAATTTGTATCAAAACCATATCATAAGGCAAGCCCTGGGAAATTTCAAATGGCTCTAGAGTTAATCATCCTTCATCTTAGAGGTGTAGGTTCATCTCATGTTATTTCTAAGTTTGGAATGAACTCTTCAATTGAAAAGTTTCAGAGAAAACTCAGAAAAGAGAGTTCCTTTTTTCTACGAAGTTGCAGGAAAGAATTCCCCCATTATTCTCCACTTATTATTCCAGATATCCTACTAGAAAAACAAGCATACAAATAAATGTTGAAGTGACAAAATCTTCCTTTTTTATTCTAAATTTTAAGGCCAATTGCCTCACTTTTCCCTTTAAAAGAGCACGCTCATTCCAAAGCCAACTGCTTAATTAATTGCTTATTCATTGTAGGACTGTATGCTGCCCCATCGCTATCAACATTTTGTTTTCTTAAAAGTAGCAGAATGTCAGTACATGCTTGCATTTAAAAAGGGTTGGTAAAAGGAAAGGCAATTTATGTTATGTTACAATTTAAGAACCATGTATAGTTAACATAGCAGAATAGCAAGCTCGCAACCTAAGAAGAGTATCTTAAGAGGTAACAAACTTCCACTCCTAACATATTTCTGGAAGAAAAGATGAGAAGCAACGACCATCACATCTTTAGTATTTTAGTAGTCAGTCTGGAAAGAAATAACTGGGAATTGATACTTAAAAAAGCAACAGTCATCAAAGCAGAAGGCATACCTTAAGTAGAGAATCAGCAGTGGCACTGGATGTCACCTTGTCAACCGGCTTTGGCAGTGAAACACTGATATAAGCAGGTTTTTCTGCTGCAGTGGTTGTACAGCTATCCTTGTCAGTTTTTGGTAACCCAAAGATTGGATTTGAATTGATTCTAGGGTTTGTTGGAATCTGCAGTTTATCATCTCTTTGTGTACCTATAGGTGGAGCGGGTTTGGAGGGTGATTGGTAAGTATGAGATGGAACAGGTTGTAAGGGTGACTGATAAGTATGAGACACATGGGATGGAACAGGTTGGGACAGTGATTGATAAGTATGAGACGCATGGGATGGAACAGGTTGTGAGGGTGATTGGTAAGTATGAGACGCATGGGATGGAACAGGTTGCAAGGGTGATTGGTAAGTATGAGAGGCATGGGGCACCTGCTGAGAAGCAGGATACTGCACGTTGGGTGCTTGAGAAAATGCAGTTTTCCGGTGATCCTGAAAGCTATCATAAGAAGCCTTTTCATCCAAAGGTTTTTGGAAGTGTGGTTGCATAGAACTATTGTGGTGAACTTGAGATTGAGAAGTTGGAGCCCCATGATTCCAGTAACCATCATGAGCACCAATAACTACAGCACCAGACTGAGAAGCCAAAAAATAACGACAAGAATTTTACTAACCAAACATATTTCAACAGCATAGTAATGACTATAGAGATATTCGAATTTAACATCAGATCAATATCATTAGATAAACCATCAACTGCAGTTGTCAGAAATATCATGGAACTCTATCTAATGGTTGGTTTAAAATGTAAAGATTAACAGTAAGCTAAAACAAAACATAAAACAAAAATAAAGGCTATATATGTGATGATGCACAAATCTGAAGTATAGCTACCATGTACACTAGCAATAATCTTTGATGACAATATCACTCATTAATGACAGTTTCAATCATATGAATACTAAGACTTGGATCATGAATAGGATCATTAATAGAATTCAACAATGCACCATATCAAGAAGAGCTGGCATATGAGGGCACGGAACTTTTTCAAAAACCCTCCGCGGAAGGAAATTCAAACCTGCACTGATGGCAATTCAGATGGACTGGGTTCTGGCCTCCAAGAAGGAGCATATGAAGGTAGTGGTGGTGGTGGTGGTAGCTGGCTGTCCGAGGTTTGATACCCGGTGGTAGCACCTGGAACCGGACATCCCACATTGGGTGTACTTGTAACAGAAATGTTCTCGGTACCGGGAGCACAGCTGACTTCTGTTTGACTGTAATAATCTGCCCATTGCTTGTAGTGCTGCTCATAATTTTGTGAAGTTGAAGTCGCAGTACTAGAACTGTATGCAGCAGTGGTATCCGGGGTGTACTGTGAATATTGATGAGGCATATAATTTGCATAATTTCCGTCACTCCAAGAGGTAGTCTGATTATTGTAGCTGCTACTTGGGTAACCTCCAGCTGTCTGATAATCAGCAGGATTGTAGTAAGTGCTTGAATAACTTGCAGACCCAGCATAAGACCCTGTATTCTGAAATGAGGAAAGAGGCTGATAAGGAGCACCTGTATTTTGATATGCTCCTACAGGCTGTGAGTAGGAAGTGTTGGATTGCTGCTGATAGTTGTTATAGTAACCTGGGTACCCTGCGCTTCCATAACCATATGTATCTGAAGAATGTTGGTATGAAGCATAACTATTGTAATCTTGTGGTGCATTTACTGTTCCCAAACTCAATGTACTACTCCCAGGCGGCTGTGGTTGCTGATCGTATTGATAGGTTGAATGGGAATGAACCCCATTATCTGTCAAGCTATTGTCCGTCCTATGAACGTTCCAGGACGAGGCTTCTGAACCAGTTGTTGAAAGAGGAGGATATGAAGGCGTCTGTCCTTGGTTTGCATTAATAATATACCGATTCTAAAACACAAATAAATGCAAAATTGTATTAATCAGTATTGCCATTCAAAAAGCAATAATCAATTAGTATTAATATATATATGAAAAATTATACAGAGCCAACTAAAAAATGGCTATCATAAAATTGGTAGACATGTCAAGTAAACTGAACGGAATATAACAAATGGAAAATCAGAGACAAGAAGCTTAGCATCCACTATAGACGAGCAGTACAGGCCATTTGGTAAGATAATTTTTTGCCTAAGAGAACAACACCCAGATAATCCTTTGAGCTATACTAAAAAAACTAAGTTTTTTACAGCTAATCTACCAAATGCGGGCGAGGCTATGCTTAGAGAGTACATATGAAAATAAATTTAAATCACATTCTATATGGCAACAAATCTGTTTGAAATCGAAATCTCCTACTGTCAATCAGAATTTAATACAAAAATCGTAACAGAGAAGCGGGCTTAGTAGTAATCACCTCAAGCGAATTCGGGTCCAGTGGAGCTATCGTCTCGGTATTACCTCCTTGCTTCATCATATCTTTAGCATCCTGCTACAATGAAATCAAAACATAAATTAACCAAACAAACAAAATAGTCAAACATACTACAAAATCCACAGTAAAAATCCCAAAAATCTTCGATAACAAGAATCCAAAACCCTAATTGATTGCCAATTAAAATCGGTACCTTCAAACAAAACGCAGGGCATCAACCTCGAAACGCAGTTTGACTTACGAGAAAGCTGATAAATGGAATCGATGGGCGGAGAAAAAAACCCAGAAAACAGATTGAGATCAACAACAAGAACAAGCAAGAAGAAGCGAAAAAGAGAAGAAAAAAAAAAAAAAAAAATTTGGACTGAAAAAACCTAATTATCAATACCCAATAGCACGAATGAAATTTATAAAAAGCAAGAAAAATTAATAAAAATTATTAGGGGCAGATTGGCGAGAACAGCGATATAGATATGCGGAAGAAAGATGCAGCGAGAAAGGAGGAGGGAGGGAGGGAGGGCTTGAGGTTCAACGACCGGGGGTCTAGGTTGGGTCCTGGGTCGTGTTTGCGGGTTTAGGAGGACTTGGTGTTTCGCGGTTGACCCAGACAACATACAAATAATAGATTTTGGGTTGCATGATTCAGATTTTTATCAAGTCACACGTTAGGAACTTGTTAAGATAACGAGTATACACATAAACGATACGAAAACGACTAATTTGTCATTTAGATATTAAGCATAACAATTTCATGCATGACTCATTAACCTGATACGAAACGATATGACTCGTTAACTAGTCGAGTAGCTACAGAGTCACTTGTTAATAATTTATTACGATAACATTTTTATATATTAAAATAACGGATATGACACGAACACGAAATGAACACAACCGTTTGCCAAGTCTAGTTTTCCACCATTGTGACAAATAAATAAATTAGGGTTTTCTATTCGCACTTGAGTAACGATTAGATCTTACATACATGGATCTAATGAAATTTGTAATAATTAATCTTTCTGAAAATTTGTATGACTCAATGTTACGTACTATTGAAGTTGGATCCCAAATTTTATTTACAAATTTGATGTCAGGTTTACCCTCTTAAGCTCAACAATTTTTCTTTTTTTTTACAAATCATAACGTTAGTAGGTTAAATAGTTAGTTACCTGGGGAAAAAGAAATTAGTGAAGATCAAACCCGTATCTTGGTATATAAACATGATTATTTTTCACTATTGTGATAAAGCACCATCTGCCAACAATTATTTCTTTTATTTAAGCAATATTTTAAGGTAAGTCAAATTCAAATTATGATGAAGAACATTTGGAAGTATCAAAAGAAAAAGAAAGCAAATTCAAACGTCAATGTGACGCCAATTTAATTATGCACGTGTCTTACTCAATTCAAAATATAATATGAAAAAAATTTGTTGACGCCTCCTCCCCTGATCTCTTGCGGCTCTCCGATTCTCCCCCACATTTTTGTTGGCAACAAGAGAGGTAAGTGATCTTACTGGTCTCGCCTGTTGGTGTTAGGGAAAAAGGAGATTTCATTACTAGGTCGCTAGTGGTGGAGGGAGAGGGTGTGCTTGTTGGAATATGATTTATAATGACATGGTTTTTTTTCACAATGAGTGTAATCATGTATGTGTGAAGGATTGAAACTACATCGTAACATTGGTGTACTAATACGAAGAAGTCTATATTGAAAGAATATGTATGATATAACTGAACAGTTTTATTCTGAAGGAGAAATTATAACTTCTCTTGAACATGCATAATTAAGATTGATCATGCTAGTATTCCGTTTTTCCTCAAGGCTTTATGAGGAGGAGAGTGAGAATTTTTCATATTTTCACTCGACTTATATCCATTTGTCATGAACATTTTTTCACTAGTAGGCGTGTGGGAATAATAGTACCCAAAGAATTTTTTTAATTACAATAGGGATAGGATTGCCCTCGTTAATAATCGTTATTAACTTTGTTTCGTTAAGTAAACATGGATCATAAAATACAGTAAAAGGATTTAAAATAGTCCACATAAGCATAACAAAGATATGTGAGAAAGGTTTACAAATTTCTTCTACATGTCTTTGTAATGCTTATATGGTGCATTGACTTTTTTGATCCATTCCTTAAGGCTTTTTAGCCAAAATGGTCCATAAGATTTGCTTAACACATCACTTTGGTCCTTGAGATTAAAAATCAATAGAAATGGTCCTGAGATTGTCCACCATCCATTATTTTGGTCATTCCATTAAAAACTCGGTAAAGTGTCCCGAAGCTCTTAGCCGGAAGTTTGGGCAATTTTCAAAGCTTTGTAACTCAATCGTTTCTTAATCAAATTCGACCCATAATATATCAAAATTAAGATAGGATAGTGTAGAACAAGATCATACCTATTTAGAAGCCCAATGTTGCCGAAGATGGCCAAAAAATAGCCTGAAAGGTGACTGTTCCGCAGGAAACTCGAAAACTCACCGGAAACTGGGTAAACTTTAAACGTTCATGACTCAATTTCGTTGAGTATTGAATAAGTTATGAACGTTTAAAGTTTACCCAGTTTCCGGCAAGTTTTCCAATTTTCCCATGGACCAGTCACCTTTCAGGCTATTTTCCGGCCATCTTTGACAACCATTGGGCTTCCAAATAAATATAATCTTGTTCTACACCTTCCTATCTTCATTTTGATATATTATGGGTCGAATTTGGTTAAGAAACGATTGAGTTACGAAGCTTTGAAAATTGTCCAAACTTCCGGCCAAGAGCTCTAGGACACTTAATGAAGTTTTTAATGGAATGACCAAAATAATGGATGGTGGACAATCTCAGTGACCATTTCTATTGATTTTCAATCTCAAGAACCAAAGTGATGTGTATGTAAATCTCAGCTAAAAAACCATTCCTTAACATCTTGACATCAATAATTAAGATTTGAAATTCTTTACTCAAACATAGTCCAAGTGTCATTGTAAGCGTGTTACTGATAAATTTTGAAAAGTTAGTGTTTTTGGCAAGCAGTGAATAGCTATGATAGATATGGTCTTCTTCTTCAACTTATCGTGTCTCGTGTTCAAAATCAATGATGAATTAGATCGTACTTGTTTTTTTCTCTTCCAGTCGAAACTTGGATTGTAGGGATTTGAAAATTAGAATGGGACAGTTCAATGAGCTGTGTTAGTGAAAGTACTAGCCCAAAGATATCTAATAGTTCAGATACAAGTGTGACCTCAATAAAGAGAATTGCTATTAGCACTATTATAAAATGACCGTACACTCCTCTTTAGTAATAAAAAGAAATGCGTAAACGATTTTTTATTTTTCTGGATGAAAATAATAATTTTATTTTTCAAGTTTTTTTCCTTTTTTGGAGGGCAAAATAAATAAATTTTTGGATTAACAAAAAAAAAAGACTAAGAAGGAAGATATGGTTGAAGTTTGATTACAGTCTCTCACATTGGCTATAGGACCAAATGAACCCCATGGAATTTTCCAATAAAAGGAACATTTCCGTGTTTTTGCTTAGATTTTTAATTTTGGTAGTCTTTAATTTAACTAATTTTATTTTTGTAATAATATTGACGATTTTCATATAATTCCTGTTTGGAAAGGGAAGAAGCACATGAGAAGTGCTTCTCTATAAAATCACTTGAAAATGACTTGATTTTATACAAATACACCTCTAATGTGCTTCTCAAGGTGATTTTACAAAAAACACACATCTTATGTATTTCTCCGCAAAAGTGATTATGAGAATTTGACAAGGCGCGTACCAAATGAGCAAAAATTTAGGAAGTTTTAACGAAAAACTCCCGCTACTGTTCACTTTAACGAAAAACCACATTTTTACTTTAAAAAGCCAATCATAGTACTATTCATTTACAACACTTTTTTGTTATTTTTGTTAAAACTCAGAGTTTTCAACTCCTTTTCATTAGTTTTCCTAAAATTTATCCTTTACGGTAAGTCAAGTTAGAGTGCCCACTTTGTATTGCACTTGAATCATTGATCTTGTCAAACAATGCTAGTTTTTTACAATTTCAATAAAAAATAAGCTTGCATTAATCCAAAACTTAATCTTGATCATGTCACATTCAAAATGTTTAATCTTGATCACATCACATCCATATGCAAACAAGGTTGTCATTTTCTGGCATTCAACGATGTAAATACCAACAGAAAATTGGAAATCAACTCAGTAAAATTCCATAAATGCCCCCACTCATAAAAGTAATTCCATTCCATGCCACAAGTGAAATGCGCAGTCAAAATTGTAAATTCACTTCACCCCCCCTACTCGTCTGCAACCTCCACTTATTAATAGATTTTTAGGTTTTATTTAGATGCAGAGGGCAGTCCCGAGTCTTACGACAAGTTTGGCCGGCAACCGGATCTTACGGCCAGTTTGGCCGGCAACCGGATCCAACTTCTCAACCTTGCTGCTGATCTAATGAGGAAGGAAAGTAGCACAAGAAACACATAAGCAGCAATTCTACCTCAATACCTCCACTAGTTCTAAGACTAGTTCTAAGACTTCCCGACACCTCCATTGCCCAGACACTCAAAAACCAACTTACTTTTTCCAGTTTTGAGAAATCTCAATGTACTAAATTTCCAGGGGATAACTGTCTCCACAACGTAACCGATTATACACCCAACATTTCCCCGTTTTGTGGCTGATTCCAGTTGGGATTTAACTGCGCATAAGAAGCGCACAAAGCGTTGCATGACAACTCCAGGAAGTTCAGACAAATATGTTTCTAAGTTCCCTAATAGCATGTCAGCTACCCACCATTCAAGAAAACAAGGAACAGATCAACAGATATAAACAACCTCCTACACAGCATTATTCACCTGTGGACTTCAGTACTAGTAAGCTTAGCAGCCGATCCAGAACTTGCCGACAAAGCCCCGTTCCATTATTCATACATTAGAAGAAATGGAGCAAACTTCTCCTTCACATCAGTTTCCAACATTTCTGCATATCATTATTCATTACAACCTCCAACCAATAAGATGTTCTATACTGAAAGCGTGTACAAGATCTGCTTCTCTGCCGATTGCTGCAGGTCGCATAACCAGGAACGAAGAAAATTTTCGAACCTAAGATCAAACTGTACCGATGGGCTTCTCATCTGAGGTCACACAAGGTGCGACAGGAAGATGGACGTGAAGAAAGTGATGAGACGCAGTTATAATTGGAGCTTTTGTGGCCTAAATACTAGTTAAGAGTGATGACAGCTCCTAGTAGGATACCTGCCCTCGCTCACCAAGCATCAAAACCAACGCAGAAACATAACTCAGAAACTAAGGAGAATCTTCACATAAGCGTTTAAATGGCTAACTCAACGATAATGACCTTGATGTGCAACCGAGACCCATGGCAAGTATAAATATTGCTAATGAAATTTAGGCACTACATGTAAAACCCATAATTACTGTAATATGAGCATCGAGAAGAACTAACCAGTAACCACCATAGTACCAGATGCAAACTATTTACATGGGAGACAATTAAGCAAGGCTGTATTTGCATCCAGTCCTGAAACCACAGAACATCATATGCAAACAGATTGGCACCTTGTTTTGATGCTTTGAGTCAATAGAATGTCCCTGAAAAGTGACTATTCTGTGTGCCAGACATGAACAACCAATCTCGAATTGAAGGTCATGGCAGAAGCAAACTCAAAATCTTTTTCTCTTCACTTGTGACGTATCATCAAACACATCATCATGCCAAGGCTGTTCACCATGTCTGCAATTAGCTTCTTGGTCTTCCATCCCTCTCATTCTTCTAGGAGCATTTCCTGGCCGATTCTTAATCCTTCTATCAAAGTCCCTTTCCCTCAAATTGCCTCTTTCTTGAAACTCGGTATTATCATCTGGGCAGAACCTCAAAGGCCTAGGGCCATCCTCTCCGTTAAGATGAAATGTCTCACCACCAACACCATTATAAGGTCTAAATGAACGGACGGGTCCACGTCTCTCAGCAAATCTTCTTCTATCATCACCACTTCCATCACCACCAAACTCATGCAAACGGCTAGAATGCATGGGGCCCCCAAAGTAATCGCCATTATTTGGCCTCTCTCGAGGATCCATGACATCATATCTCCTGTTTCTGACTAAACTCCGGCTCGAAGGACTCCCATTGGGAATAACAGACCTTGGAGGGCCGTGGTCTCTTCCAGGATCCATATTCCTCAAATCATTTGACGGATTCCTTCTAACCACCATCTCTCCGGGAAAACATGGGTCATCAGGGGATCTAAACCTCTCCATCCTGTAAACTGGTGGAGACCTTCGATGAGTCAGTTCTCTAGGCCCACCAAATCCATCTGGGGATCTTCTTCTAGGAGAAGACCATGGCCCAGGAGAGCGAGTCCTGGACCTTATTGGCGATTTTGAGCGAACTCTGGGAATCCCTCTCCTCTGTGCAAAAGAAAAGTTCCGATTGCCTCGTCCAAATTGACCATGCACTCCCTCATATGAAGGTTGGCTACGAGTGAACATGGGGTCTGCACTATCATCAGGGAAACCCCTCATAAACTTCTCATTATGCCTCATTCCAACCAAATTTGGAGCATCTTCACCGTTGAATCTGGTTGGGCTAACATTTCTTGGATTTCGGCGAGGCATGTAAATGGTGTGCGCTCCAACAGGAGACCGCCTCCTTGAGGGTATACGGTAGTTAAGTGGTCCATCATTTGAAAGCTTCCTTCCTCCACGACCTGCACCATAAAATGCACTATCCGGAGGCATATTGTAAGTGTTATATTCAAGGTCAGCATCAGAAACATCAGGTGCATATTTATGTCTGGGGACACGATAGTTTGTTTGATTATTATAAAGCTCCGACGCATAGTTACGATCAGAACCCCAATCGCCACGACTATGCATCCTCCCTCTACCACGTCCAGAACCTAATCTAGGATATCTCAGTGATTGATCTTGGTATCGCTCCCTTGAAAATCCCAGGTTTCTGTGAACATACGGTTCACCTCTGGAAAAAATGGCAAAAAGGAAGAAGTTTTAGATTAGAATACAACTATTAACCCTCAAAATCAAATAAAAGTCAAAATACAAAACAAGGGAAAATAATCACCTCCCTCGAGAATGTATATTATCTTCCTCCATTTCTACATCAGTTAATATTTCTCTTCCAACCCTTGACGGCAAAGGCTGTCCCGAAATAGATATTGATTTACTCGGAGAAACAGTTGAAGATCGAGGCAAAGTTATTATCCTGCTCCGTTGTCCTCCATAACTGGTATCCTTGGCAGCATTATCACCACTACTGGATGTTTTGGGCAAATTTGAGTCACCCATTGGTGCCAGGTCAGTGTTATTTACATTCAGCTCTATACCCTGACCACTTTCCACTTCGGTTCCTTGACTTCCATTAATGACTTGCTCGGAGAACTCTGCATCCTGACATTTCTGGGCATCCATCTTCACTGCTTGATCATCAGGTTCTGTTGACCCTTCCACACCAGCTCCGCTTGTTAGATTTTCAACAGCTAATGGTTCTTCATGCAAACTCATATCTTCATCAGAGCCCGTATCAGATTTATCATTACGAACTACCTGGAAAGATTCTTTATAATTATTGTTACTTGTTTCAGCAAGATTGTCTTTGTTGTCTTTTGCCTCGTTATAGAATGATGTAGGCTGAACATTGTTAATAGGTGCCACAAGCTCTGTCCTTTTATTATCAAAATCATCATTATCGTCATGTTCCACTTCTCTTGCCTTACAAATAGGTTCCTCTACCGCAGTAAGCTCAACTGACTCTTGGACTTCACCATCTTCATAATCATCACGTTTACCATCTTGTTCAGTATCCATGGTTGTATCTAAAGCATGAGCACCATCTGATTCACAATCAGAACCATAAGAATCTTCCAGCATATCTGCAGATATATTAATCTTTTCCTCATCACTGGCAGAACCCTCACCACTTCCCCGTGAATCAAGTGACTGATCATTCATAAACTTCAATTTACAACTCTCGCTGTCAACATTACCATCTTCTGTTCGCGTATTGTTTCCCTTAGTATCAGGACCCTGAGATACAGCAACCTGATCTTTGCTTTGACAAGCTTCCATAGGCGCATATGCAATAACGTTTCCAGAATGCTTTATCACATCCCTGCTCATAGTCAACTCCGTTGAACAAGGATTTCCAACACGGCAAGACACCTCTGAAGCCATAGGCAATGCCATGTCACAAGAACGATTATCCAGACCTTGTATCAAATGTTTATCCAGTTGAACTGAGGTGCCTTCAATTGACTTGATGGTTTCTTGAGTATCCACATGAGTTGGTTCAGATTTTATGGGTCTAGCATCGACTGAATGTTGGGTGCTCGTATTTGAAGACTTAACACCTCCAAGATTCCCCTGCTCAACGACTCCACACTTCACTGCTCTACTACTATCTACTAATCCTGTGTTACTGGGTTTAGATACGTTAACATCCAGTTTGACACCCTCATCAAATGGTTCTGATTTCACAGTTTTATGATTACCCAAGTTCAAATTTCTAATTGGCCCAAACAATCTAGGTACGTTTGTAGCAGATATCACCCTATGTAAATCCAGTTTACTGGACGAACTAGAAGGGTTTTGGCACTGGTTTAACTGCAAGCAAGATGAACTAAGGCGCAAAAGAAGGGAGTCATTGGACTTGTACTGGTTAGCAAGTGTGGATGAGACGGGCTCATTACCTCTGTTCTGAGTCTGAACAATGGACAGTTCTTTGTTAACACCAGCTCCAACTAACCCAGTTGTGCAATTCACCCCACCAGTTGCATTACTCCCATAAAAGGATACGGAAGAATCGCTAACAGTATCTGTCCATGCATCCATTGGTGTATTCAAATCCCAGTTTGCTCGACATGCACTCATATCAGCACCAAGGGAATTCAAACCTTTAGCACTACTTTCGCATTGGCTGCTGGTTTTTTCTTTACTTAAAGACAAATCCAGTGACATAGGCTCCAAGTTACCCTGATTCCGGTAACTCCTGTCATCACCAATAACCCGTCCTGTCAACGCTGGAGCAAGATGTTCCCTTAAACCTAATGATAATTCAGTACTCTCAGCAACAGCAGGCACTTCTTCTTTGCACTTCACTTCTACTTTACTTCGGCTCTGCAAAATCTCCTTACCTACATTAGATGCAAGAGCTTCATTTGATGCTAAAGTCAATTCACTTTTCCTTAAAGTCAACTCAGGTGTAGGATTATCAGACAAGACAAGCTTCCCTTTCCTCTGCATGTCATCCAAAGAACTCGAGTGAATCCTGAGGCTAGGTTCTTCAAGTTTGACTCTAAAGATATTATCATTTCCTCGGGCCACACTAACATTTGCAACGTCAGAGTTTCCTTTTCCATAATCAGATTCAGGAATCTTGTTTGCATCAGAAAGTCCAGAACTGGTGATACTAACATATGAAGGAGTCGACCCCCGAGATTCCTCCTGTACTGAATCAATTTTTGCTGGAAAAGAAGATAGTTCTTCTTTCGGAAACAAAATTGGTTCTTCAGGAGGAGGTGAAGGAGGCCTCATGAAAAACCTCCTTTTCTTGATAGGAACACCTGCACTATAATCACTAGATTTCCGGGTGACGGGTTTAACCCCAGTCTGCCAACAAAAGATTTAATTGATCAATATTCAGAAAAACAATAAATTTAAAGGAGACTCTGATCTCAGTTAGCAGTTTTCAGAAAGGAAATAAACACCTCTTCATTTCCCGAAACCGGCATGATTCCAAGATTTTGCAATCTTATATTACCCCTTCTCGTCTATAAATCAAAGTCAATAGCAATTAGCAGGACCCTGAATTCGTTCTGAAGTCACTTTCAAGACCACCACTATGATAATTATGCAGCTACACTATTTTTCTAAAAACCAAATTTAGTTAGCTAATACGACCGTGCAATTTCTCCACTTCTTCTAGCTATCACACTACCAATTTCAATATCCTGCACACAAACAAAACAAAAATCAAAGCTATACATTAGCAAGCGAACCCAATAGCACATGTAAACGAACTCGAAGATAAAACAGCAAACTCTAAGTCAACGAAATGGACTAATCGGGAAAGTACGATATACCGACTTCAAAGTAACAATTCACACATATCTGTAGACAAGTAAAGAACGCATCATGGCTGATCGGCAAGTTGAAAAACGAAAAGTGGGGAAAAAAAAAAAAAATTTACATATTGTGTGAACAGATGCAATTATGCAATATGACTTGCAAAATAATACTAACAAATATATATAGATATAATATGAAAACTATACTCAAACCAATTTGCCAACTCTAAGATCATTTTCTAGAATAATTAAGTAACCAAGCAACAATCTAAACACCAAATTAAAACCCTAATAGATCCAACAAAACAGAAGCACTTTTCCCAAAAGCATAAGCAGAAACAGAGACCCTTTATCCGTGCTGTTTATGCTGTAATAAATAACCCAAAAAACGAATTTCTAGTAGTGTTTCAATTCAAAGCGTTACGATTCAAACGAAACAAGTCCGGACGATCCATATAAAAAGAGAAAGTTTACGGCTTAATAAATAAGCACTTTCACTCTGATCGAAAAAACAATCAAACATTTTCCAAAAGCCAAAAACAGCCAATGAAACCCCCCAATCAAACATTTTCCAAAAGCCAAAAACAGCCAATGAAACCGATGTGGGGGGGGGGGGGGGGGCGGTGGGGGTGGGGGTGGTGGGTGGGGTCAACCAGATCTACTAAATTCGACGGAAACGAAATCAAAATAAGCGAAATTGAAATCAGTCCAGAAGCTTCCAGCAAAATACCCGAAATCGAAGTTCTGAATTCAAATCGCAAACGCGTTGACGAAAGTAACGAAATCCGATCGAAGGTGCGAAAGTTGCAGGAAATTGAGGAGGAATTACCTGCTGGGAGAGAGTTTGAAGGAGCTCTGGCTTGCTCAAAGGTGTGAAAGTTGCAGGAAATTGAGGAAGAGGTGGTTGAAGATTGAGAGAGAAAAGCAAGGGAGGGAGAGAGGGAAAGGGGGGAGAAAAAGTGAGAGAGAGAGGGAAAAAGAGAGGAAGGAGAGAATCTAATCAAATCCAAGGTGGTGGCTTCCCACTACGTTCCATTAAATCGTCAGCCGCCTAGGGTTTGTGCTTTCTTTCTATAATTGCGGTCTTACTGTATGTAAATTCATTCAATTTATGCGTACACTATTTGGTCACACGTCACTGTTCGATCAGCTGGTTTAAACGGTGTGTCGAATTCTATCTCGAATTGTTTGGTCTAATATCACTCTTTCGTCTACTCTTTTTACACGCAAATTCTTCAAAGAAGACAGTACAATGTTGAACTGCAACGAATTCAATCCAAAACTCATAAATTTGAGTTGCATGTGGATACAAGTCGGGTCTAGTTATAACAATTTCTTTGTTTTATTGCAATTAAACTAATTGATCTAACCATATTTCCTCGATGCTTTTTTACAGACATACTTAACTGAAGAAGTGTGCTACATTCGGAATTCAATGTAACACTTGTAAATTAAAGTTGTTTAAAATGTGAAAAGAAAAAACTAAACACTCGCCATCACATTGTTTGGATCGAACCTTGCAGTGAGATGCTCCGCAACTTGCCGCCCTTGTTGTCATCTTTCGGTTGCCCTTTCCTGCAAGCTTTGTTATGAATTTCCAACTTTTTACCGAATACTTTGCCTTTTTCATTTTTTGTTTGCTTTAGCTCTTTTTACACGCCAAATAAAATAATAAAGCATTGACCTTTTGTTTGTGTTTACAATTAATTTAATTAGATGCTTTAATTTGGTTTTTAAAATTAATACGGTGTAACCAAAGGTGATTATGACAACATTAAACAAAAAAATATAGAAGTTCTATCGTTTGACAATAACAATGAACAAAAAAATGTGAAAGGTCTTAAGTTTGATGCTTATAGCTAGTGAATTTGTTTGACTGTAGCCACGAGTAGACTAAAACTCCCCATAGTATCTCCGCAAAAGGTGAATAACTGTGACTTGCCACCAGTTATCTTCCTTTTTAAGAGAAAAAAAAAAAAAAAAAAAAAGTTGACTATGACTCGATTGGTTCTGGTTGTTTTAGGTGGCATTTTCTTCCAAGTTTGGTACAATGTCATTGTTTCCAAAATTTTCAATCGATATAAACATCATGTAGTACAAAGTTATAAATAATATTTATCATACTAATAAAAAAATATAGATAGTAAACAATATTTTTAATACACATATACAATGTGACAATGATTTTTTTTTTCTTTCAATTCCGCAAATTACTGGTAGCACAGGTAGAATAGCTTGATAATTTTTATATTTTTATAAAAGCTAAACGGTAAGAAATATTAGAGAAGGTTAGTTTAAGTACTCAAATCAATATTTGGAAAAGTCAAATTAAGAAGGAGAAGCTCCGTTTTAAACAAAGATTAAATCATGTTGAACACTTGCAACTTGCACTAATTGTTTCTCAAAATTGGGACCCATTACCTCAATTATTCATCGAACAAGTCACGAGTCACTTTCCAGCTTACCATTACCTCAATTATTCATCGAACAGACAATTCAAAGCTGGACGCACGGTACCTATCCCCAACGACCCGGCTTTTCTGTTCTTCTAGTTCTTATACATTATTTTCATCTTTTTTGCATGATCATGGTTAAACCAAATCAATATTTTATATTAATTTTTTTATAAAGATAATAAGATAAAAAAAATAATGATATAAACTGTTAACGTAATTTAATCGTAACAGCACAAATAGAAGGAGATAAAAATATATAAGAAATGGAAGAGGAGAGAAGCCGGTTCTTGTCAAGGCTGTCGTCATGGCTATTCCGACTTAACCGATGAATTGCTTTCTTTTTGTCATGACCTTTTGCAAGGAAATCGATGCCATGACAGCTAACTTTTGGTGGGGCCAAAATGACAACGAGCGTAGGATGCATTGGAGAGGAAATGGGAGTTGTGCCTTTATAGAATTTGGGCTTCTTCCTCTTCTTCAATATTGCTTGGCGTTTTGGGCCCAAATTCTAAAAGGTATCTATTTTCCGACGGGTGACGCCTTATCTGCTAAGAAGGGATCTCGTGCCTCCTCCTGGGCCTGGAGTAACATTTTGGAGGGCCAAGCTCTTATTGTGGAGGGCGCCCGTTGGTAGGTAGGCGATGGCTGTTCAGTTAACGTTTGGCAGGATAAGTGGCTACATTCCTCGGCGGACGGAATCCTCCAATCCTGCCGATACTCCATCGCTTGCATGTGATTTCATTGATGTCACCACTAGGAGTTGGGATTTAGGTACTCTTCGAGGTTTCTTACGTCTGGAAGAAGTAGCTGCAATTGAATCTTTAGTTATTGGGGGTCTCGACTGTCGGGATCGTCTTATATGGCCATGGACGAAAAACGGCGCTTACTCTGTTCAGTCGGGTTATGCTTTCTGTCAGGTATCGTTTGGTATGCAGACGGGACGAGACGGGACGGAACGGAATGAGACGGGACAGGACGGAACAGAACGGAACGGGAGCAAAGATGTCCTCGGATGGAAACAAGGAGGAAGAAGATGGAGACGGAGAGGTTATAATTTTGTGTTCCACGGATGTGGAACGAGTCGTTCCAGGGGGGTGAGGTGGAACGAAAATTCACCAAAAACTCGTTTCGTGGAACAACTCGTTTCACCTGTTTTAGGCGCACCAAACGTGGGACGGAATGCCTTGTCCCACTCTGTTCCGTCAACGGTACCTCATATCACAAGGACCATGATCGAGCTTTCCTCCCGGACGGTTGCCTAACAGTCTCATCAAATCCCTGCTGACTTTTGGAAGCATATCTGGAAGATCAATACCCTCCCAAAGATCAGGTTCTTCATATGGCGCATTGGAAATAACTGTCTTCCAACTGTCTGCTCTGTTCAAACGAAGGATCCGCACCAATCCCACGTGCCCGTTTTGTAAGCAGCATCCGGAAACTGTTGAACATCTCCTCTTCCTTTGCCCTTGGACAAGTGGAGTTTGGTTCTCCTGTGCCTCAAACTACCGTATTAACCCACAATATATTACTACTTTTGATCAATGGTTCTTGACTATCAAGGAGGAGGTGGGGAATGACAAAGATCTCTACTCTTGGGTCCTCTCTCCGGTGTCCTTATGGAAAACGCGGTGCCACTGCAGCTTCAACGGTTTGCTCCCCTCTCCAGGGGAGACTGCCTATCGCGCGCCAACCAAGCTGCTACTGAACTCTTGGGGACTTCTCTTGGGCACGGGGTGTTGTCACCGCACGTTCCTACTACTCCTGATGCCGACTCTATGATCTGGTCTCCTCCCCCTCCCAATGTTTTGAAGATTAATTGTGATGGGTCATGGTCTAAGGTGAATAAATGTATGGGTCTGGGAGTGGTCGTTAGGAATGCGGCTGGCTCCCTTTTGCAATGACACTAAAGCACAATTCACACTATTCACTCAACTTGTCTCTTGTAACCGTCACACATTCACGCGAAACTCATAATTTCATAATGTACAATATTAATATTATCACACAAGCAAGAGATTTGTAATTGAGTTGGTTGAAAGTATTGCACATACTATCGTACTCGAAATCTCGATTTCAATTTCCCTTTCCCTCGAAATCAATTATATAAGAATAACATTATCAATATAAAATATATAGATACACTACTAAGTTTTTAATATTTCAAGCTCAATCTTCAACGTACATCTACATATCAGTGCAATAATCATACAAAGAGGTTTGTGCATATCCAATGCACTTCCTTTTTTGTTCCACAAGAATTAAGATCAAACGAACATTCTCTTTCTACTGAAGGAAGATATAAAAATTGCTCAATTAAATCTTGCATATGTAAATATATATATATATATATATAATAAACATAATCTTGCTTGCATACAAATTATTGCAATTCAAACACATGTGAGGGAGTGTGATTTAGTAAAAAAAAAATATAAATATAAACATAACAATTTTTTACCAAACACCACCATTTCATTCAACTCCATTCCAATGCCTAACACACATAGGAAACTTAGTCCATGACCACTTTCCATTGCGACTTACAAGAACACTAACATGTGTTTAACATTCGAAACAAAGTTAAACCACCTAATTAATACGTAATTAAGCACTAAACCCAACCCATCAACCATTTCTTGATTGCAAGACATGAAGAACCCGAACAAACCCTAGCCACCGAACCCATAGAGGGTCCTGCCCTGCCTTTAGAGCGCATAGACCACATCCATGGTGGTCACAATCTTGCGGCGAGTGTGCTCAATGTAAGTCATGTTTCTGATCACGTTCTCTAAGAAGATCTTAAGCACGCCACGTGTCTCCTCGTAAATCAAGTGGCTTAGTGGACTAACTGATATTAAAACCATAAAATCAAATGATAAAAAAAAGAACATATGATATAAAGAGAAGTTTGGGCTTATAAAGGCTTATGTCTACTTAAAATTGGTTTTTCTTTTCTTGAGTGGACTAATTGAAATTTGTACCATAAAGAGATTAAGGACATACCAAAGGTGATATTCATGGAAATCTCAACGGAAAGTAAGAAAATTGCGGAGATATGGAGTTAATGGTGTTTTTTTTTTTTATTGATGAAGAAGATCACAATATTTCAATCATTGATAAAAGGGTATTACAAATACATATATGAAGAACTTGGTCCCAAAATGGTCCTTGCAAACTAGATCTAAAATTTTTACAATAAAACATCATTAATCACACAGCAATGAGTAGACATCAAGCACTCGTCTGAGCTCATTGAGAACTTGACTTTTGAGTAAGTAAGTAAATTGCAGAGATATGAAGTTAATGGTGATTTTTTTTTTTTTTTTTTTTTTTGATGATGAAGATTGCAATATTTCAGTCATTGATAAAAGGGTATTACAAATACATATATGAAGAACTTGGTCCCAAAATGGTCCTTGCAAACTAGATCTAAAAATTTTACAATAAAGCATCGTTAATCACAAGGCAATGAGTAAACATCAAGCACTCGTCTGAGCTCATCGAGAACTTAACTTTTGAGTAAGTAAGAAAATTGCGGAGATATGGAGTTAATGGTGAATTTTTTTTTTTTTTTTATGAAGAAAATTACAATATTTCAGCCATTGATAAAAAGGTATTATACATATATGAAGAACTTGGTCCCAAAATGGTCCTTGCAAACTAGATCTAAAAGTTCTACAATAAAACATCAATAATTACAAAGCAATGAGTAGACATCAAGCACTTGTCTGAGCTCATCGAGAACTTGACTTTTGAGTAAGAAGCACAAACACTAGATTGCATAGGGTAAATGGTTATTTTCTAACGTGAGTATTTTTGCTCACCACCATAAACTATGGTGTAACGCCCCGGCCCTAAAATATTTATTTTTGGGGATTAATTTTATTGATAGGCCCAAATTAAAATTTTATTTTGTTAACTATCTACAATTACAATTCTCTACTTAAGTTTTATGATTCCACACGCTTATTTATGCCCAAAAATTTACTCACCAAAACATAAGGGTAATCTCTTATTTTTCAACATTCCTTACTTAGCTCAATTTCCCAACTAAAGATATTGTCTCGAATTATTTAATCTCACTTATTTTATGGTTGCATTTAAAGTCTCGTTAGACTGCATACGTATCCTAAACAGGAATCAAGCCATTCGTAGTTCACCAATTCAATTTCAATTAAAATTTCGAATTTTCTACAAGAGACGAACAATCACCGTCTAGTTTGAAACAATTGAACCACAACAAATTCTTATCAAATTTGGTTTCAGAACATCAAAATTAGCTTTAAAATACGGCGTCGGCTCACTTGCCACGCGCCGCCACTTGTGGCCGTTGGTCGTCTCGTGTCGTCGGAAAATATCAACTATTTCTAAAAATTACCAAATTTTACAGGTAAATAGATCTCAGTGAGGGAAACAATTTTCATACCTATGGACAAGTTCAATTTGGCTGGGAAACACCTGAAAACTGCCTTGATGAACCGCCAGAAACCCTTGAATTTGTGTGTGTTCGATTCAACCTCAAACGAACTCTGATGCCCCCAAAATTGTTTGGGCTTTGTTCCTGAGCTCAAGAGGGTACTAAAGGTGGTGGTGATTGAGCAAAAACATTTCAAATTTGGTGGATCTACACCTAAGGTCTACGCACCCACCGTGGGTATTTTTCTCAAAATTGAACTCTCCCTCGTCAGTTTAAGTGTAAAAATGGAAGAATGATCGATCGGTCTTGGAGTGAGGGTCATTTTGGCACCATTGCCGTCATCAACGGTGGCTAGAAACGGAAATTTTGACTGGGTCAGGTCAACGGGGCAAGGGAGGGTCCGATTCTCCCTTTCTTTTCTCCCTCATTTCCCCTCCTTTCTTTCCTTCCTCATTGGCCGGTTCTTCCCTCCTTTTCTCTCCTCTCTCTTCTCTCCTTCTCATCCTAGCCGTCCATTTCTTTCTTCCCTTTTCTTTTCCTTTCATCCCAGCCACACACGTGGCATATAACATGGCTCCAGATTTTCTGGAGCCTTCCAAAGAAGTTTAAAATTACCAATTTATCTCCAACTTTAAACGTTAATAACTTTTTCGTTATCACTCTGTTTCATGTATGGCTTGCGCCCACGCGTTCGTGAGATGAACTCTATCAAAAATATAAATTGTGACCTTGAATGGTTCATGGATTTTAAATAATAAATTTTCAAACTTCAAACTTCGTACATTATAATAATTTCCGGAATTAAAACTTTAAAATTTTCCCAATTTCTATTTTCATAACCATAAATCGATTTATTTTTTTGATCCTCTCCACATATTCATATATTTAAATTTTCAAGGTATTACATATGGTGTATACTCACTATATACCTAATCATCTACCACATTTCACTTAACCTTAGTTTTTTTTTTTTTTTTTTTCAAAAATTTAAAAAGTAACATTTAATGTGAAAATTAACTAGAGTTAGGTGAAATGACATGTTATAGATGATTAGGTGTATGGTGAGCATACACCTTAATTATGGTGGTGAGCAAAAGTTCTCCATTTTATAATGAATATGATAAAAGGATGAGGAGGAGAGAACTCATTTATTATTCTAAGCGTAAATAATAGGTATAATGATAGGGAGATTCAAATTTTAAACCAAATAATGTGTCAACAATATGAAATAAGCATGTTAATCAACATTAAAGTAATAATTCATTCATCAACATCCATATCAATTAGTTTACAAATTTGATCTCTCTAGCATTACTTAAAAAAGATTATTTATTACTAGTGCACTAAAAACTTGATTGAAATTGAGTAATTATATAGGATACAACATTAACATAAGCAATTAAAACAAGAGTTTACAAAATACCTTCTTGGACTATATAGTCCACCTTAACCTTGTAGATAGCTTCGCCACTGTATAAGCTACATGCATTAACATAAACCATAAAAACATGAGTTTACAAAATACCTTCTTGGGCTACTGCCCACATTAAAACATTAAGGGTGTGTTTGTTTGGGCTCACTAACTCTCTTTGGACTGGACTGGACTAGCTATTATTGTAGTCCCATGTTTGTTAGGCTGAATGATTAGGTTTAATGGGATTAAGTCTGACTCACTCCGACTGACTCTCTCACTTAAAGTTCTTAGCCAAACCCCCCAGATATCCCAGGACTACTAAGACCCCCACATTGCTTCGTATGACTCGTCCAAACCTTGTGCCTCGTTCCAACGTACAAGATCTCAATCCTTGAAAATAAGGATTTTTTTCATCTGGGTTTGGCGATTTGGGGTTTTCCACCATCTGGGTCTTTTGGTATCTCAGATCGCACACATACATACATCGCTCTCTCTCAGAAACACCCTTAATTTTCACTTACCAACCACCCCGCTTCCGTTGATTCTTCCCCCACCAGTTGTGTTCTATCTTGAGAATTCAATTTTTGACTCTCATTTTCAGCGGACCATGATTTGAATCTAGTACGCCAGACAAGGTAAGCAATTATTTGGAATTGGGGATTTTGAAAGGTGTTTGGTTGGTGACAAAATTGAAAGAGAAAACAAAAGAAAATGGAATGGCAATTAGTAAGAACTGGGGAATTGCATGAAAGGAAATGAGATTTTGAAAGGTGTTTCGTTGGTTGATTTTTTGCAAACGGGATTCCATGAAAGCAACAAATCTTCAAGCCAAGCTTGCTGAAGGAAACAATCAAGAGACAGAGAGGATTATGACGGATGGAGAAAAAAGGGGAAGTGGTGAGGCAGGGAAGACATAGCATTCTAAAAAAAGGGTTTCTAGGAAAAAAAAAAAAAAAAAAAAAAAAAAAAAAAAAAAAAAGAAGAGGAAGAATTAATATAAATATTCTAGATATGCTTTAAAATAATATAATTTTTGAGTTTTGTTAATTATCATGTTTCTTAGTCTGATACTGCATCAAACGCTTCACTAAGTTACTCCATCTTAATCTAGTCTAAGTCAGTCCAGCTAAGTCCCTGAAACTAGTCTAATCCGGTCCAACAAACACACCATGAGTTTATAAATAAAAAAATAATTTATATTTGACTCGGTTTGGTTCTCCAACCTTCGGTTTCGGTTCCTTTTTTCAATCTCAGTTCGGTTTTTTACTTTTGTCCTTTTCTGTCACATATCGGTGAACCGTTCGATTTTTTTCGGTTTTTGGGTTTCCGGCCCACCCGTACCCGCGTGGACAGGCCAGTCGAGCGCCAAGCCAACACTCTCCTCCATCCAGCACCGCGATGCTACTGGGAGAGCGAAATATCCGCTGGCGTCTCTGCCGTCAACAGTTCAGCCTCTCCTACACTCCAAGGTATCCCAAAAGCCAAACCGAGAATTTCACAATCCGGAAAAAACCGAAACATTTCAAATTCTTGCTAACAATTCTTCATTCTCTACCAGGTCGACGAATCAGACGACTTCTTGCCCTGGCTGGAGCGGAAAGCCGGCGCCGAGCTTTCAATTGGGAAATCGGCGAACGGAACGTCTCTGTTTGCTTCAAAGACCATAACAGCTGGAGACTGCGTTTTGAAGGTTCCGCACAGCGTGGTAAGTTTTAATCCCAAATTATTTAAGATTTTAATCACAGTTTAAATTGTTAATTTATGATTTAAGAGCGTTTCTTTTGGTTGATAATTTCACGGTGAGTGTTGTGATATTCTTAGAGATAATGAGGTGGGTTATGTTGGTTGCTGATTTTCTGAATCATGACAGGACTTCAGATTCAATTGTGTTGAGTGATGACGACAAACATTTCTCAGACGTACTCTCTCTCTCTTCGTTTTGATTCTCTATCTCACATCTTGATTTGGCTATGGAAATTGATTCTTTTTGATGTTTTTATTGCTTTACATTCGTTCGGTTATTGGGGTGCACAACAAATTCATTTCTCTTATGCTACTTATTTCTGCAGTCACGAGCTCCCTTTAAAATTTGTACATATTATCAGGTATACGTGTGAAAGATGATGGTTTTGATATATGTAATCTGTAAATGTTTGGGGATGCGTATGGTCATTTTTCAGGTCCAGATCCAGGGCAGTATACCTCATCATGATGCCCTTCGTGAAATGAAGTGGGAACTTTTGAAGAGATATCACAGACCAATCAGTGTGATGTCAATGGTTTCGACTCTTCAATGGATTCTTTCACCATTAAATTGGTAGCGATGCACTGTATCTATTTTATTTCCTAATATTCAGGGCTTAGGACTTGGCCAAGGAAGCTGCAGAACATGATGGTCGATTGGCTTGACGTCCTTTAACAAACAGCAGCAGAGAGATTAAGGCACATCAGATGTTGTTTCATTTCCTTGTTTGAGTAGATAATGTTTTGAAGGTCATTTCGTATTTGATCTTTGTATTGCATTTGATCATATGGTAACTTTATCATTCATTGTTAATGGTCTTGTCGAAGCAGTGGAACAAGATGGTCGAGGAACATGCAATGCGGTTGAAAAATGTTATTGACGATTCATCTCTTCTTACTGAATCACGCCAATTCATATTAGGGAAGACTCCGTATATGCTACTTTAGTTCGGTACTCAAAAGTCTCGTGATTACTAAATTATTTGGATTTTGCAAGTCTCCACAAGTCTCCCACAATTAAGCTTCTTATGGTCTTAGATTCTCTGAACCATTATTAGAACTCACTAATAATCATTATGCTTAACCTTTGTATCATGTAAACTCTACATTATTAATGAGAACTCTTTTACTTTCGTGAACGTAATCCAACTTGTGAACAAAAATCACACCTTGACATTTCACGTTGTTTTAAAATTAATCCGATTTTGTACATCAATAACTTCATAACAATAATTGAATATTAAAGATTATCCAAACGTTGAGGAGCATTATAAGTTTATAACAGCCATTCAGTTTATACCCCACGCAAACACCGTAATACCATATTCCGGTCCCTTTTAAACCAGAGGTCAAAATTATTCCAGCCGCGGACCAATTCCCCACACCTTCCCCGCGTGGATACGACAGTTGAGCGCCAAGCCAACACTCTCCTCAAAACGGTGACGTCCCAATCCCGCACCGCAATGCTACTGGGAGCGCGAAAAATCCGATGGCGTCTCCGCCGTCAACATCTCAGCCTCTCCTACACTCCAAGTATCAAGCTCAACTTCCACTCCTTGTCCCAGCCCATGGTATCCCAAAAGCCAAACATAGAATTTCACAATCCCGGAAACAACCGAAACATTTCAAATTCTTGCTAACAATTCATCGTTCTCTACCAGGTCGACGAATCCGACGACTTCTTGCCGTGGCTGGAGCGGAAGGCCGGCGCCGAGATTTCATCGGCACTTTCAATTGGGAAATCGGCGTACGGAACGTCTCTGTTTGCTTCAAAGAGCATAACAGCTGGAGATTGCGTTTTGAAGGTTCCGTACAGCGTGGTAAATCCTAACCCAAATTGTTTAAGACTTTAATCACAGTTTAAATTGTTAATTTATGATTTAAGAGGCTTTGTTTTGGTTTATAATTGCAGCAACTAGCTCCGGATAATCTCGTTCCGGAACTGAAAGATTTGTTGAGTGATGGAGTTGGCGATGCTGCAAAGCTTGCCACTGTCGTTTTGTTTGAGCAAAAAATGGGCAATGTAGATTGCTATTCTAGTTTAATTACTATGTTGTGGAAAGATTTTTTCTGTGGAGTTTGAGGGTTTTGTTAATGCAGGATTCCGGGTGGGCCCCTTACATTCGCTGGCTTCCTCGCCCGGAGGAGATGCATTGCACGGTGAGTGTTATATGATATTAAGTTATCATTTGCATTCCTATAGATAATTTGGTAGGTTATGTTGTTAGACGGTCAATTCAGACAGCATGTGTTGAACATGAATGGAACAGAATTTAACTGAGCAATGGTCCTTACATGTAGTTGATTTGTTTGGTTGTACACATTTCTTGAATGGCAAGAATTTGCTGTTATTGACTTGGATGTTGTTTGTATATTCTTAGATATTTTGGAGTGACGATGAGCTGGAGCTGATTCGCCAAAGCTCTGTATATCAGGAAACAATTAATCAAAGATCTCAAATCAAAAAGGAATTTTTGGCAATTAGGACGGTAAGTACTTGATTGTTTTATACACTGGTTAATGGTTTTGAGACATTCATGAGTGAACCTCTGCCATGTATATGCTTAAACTTAAAGTTTAATATCATCATCTCTATTCAGGATTTAAACTGTTGGTGGCATGTAATTCAATGTCCCATTATCTTGAATGTTCTGGCAAAATTAATCAACCAGAGTAACCCATCAACTGTTGGTGGCACACATTCTTCAGAATTTGGAATAGTTGGAATCCCGTCAACTTAATAACTTTTGAAACTTAAACAAGTCAATACTTACCTGAGATATGAGATGATTGTCAATCACTTCTCTGTTATTAACTTTTAGATTCTGATTATTGCTACAACATATTTTCAGGCTCTCAAGAACTTT
Source organism: Pyrus communis (assembly GCF_041283825.1). Lineage (NCBI taxonomy): Eukaryota > Viridiplantae > Streptophyta > Magnoliopsida > Rosales > Rosaceae > Pyrus > Pyrus communis. The sequence continues at coordinate 6,997,845 of NC_142565.1, forward strand.
CCTGAAATGTCCAAAAGTATCACCTTTATGGATTTCATGCACGTATATGCTTTAGGTAAGCTTCTCCATTTTAAAGCATTTTCATGTCCTAGACTGTCTGAATAAATTGCTTCAATTGTACTTAATTCCAATTTTTTGAATAAAATGAATGAATGCCAGCAGCGGTGTAGATGTTCAATGGCATCCAATTTCATATACTTTAGTTAGTTATATCTCCATTTACCTATATACCTATTCATTCCGATTTTATATGATTGCTGGATACAAACTATTCTAGATATTATTAGTTGCAGCAGTTGCATCCCTTAAAGATCTATACAACTTATTCTCACTGGTTCACGGTGGATTTCGCAGTTACTTCTCGAGCATGGGGAAGCATGAAGGGTTATTCCCTGGTAACACATTTATAAAGATTCCGTTGTAAATAGTGTTATGAACTTTATGATGGAAGTTCAATTATTTCCCCTTTACATATGAATTTTTGGATTTTCAATTTATTTTATAGATCCCATTTGCTGATTTTTTGAATCATGACGGCACTTCAGAATCAATAGTGTTGAGTGACAACGACAAACATATCTCAGAGGTACTCTCTCTCTCTCTCTCTCTCTCTCTCTCTCTCTGCGTTTTGATTCTCTATCTCACATCTTGATTTGGTTATAGGAGTGCAAGAATTTTATATTCTCATTTTCATTCTGCACTCTTATGGAAATTGAGTCTTTTTTATGTTTTTATTGCTTTATATTAGTTCAGTTAATGGGATGCAAAACAAATTCATTTCTCATATGCTACTTATATTTGCAATTACTAGCTCCCTTTAAAATTTATGCATATCAGGGATATGTGTGAACAATGTTCTTGATTTTTCATGCCTGATATTTATCTGGGCAGGTCATTGCTGACCGCAATTATGCTCCTGGTGAACAGGTTAGATGCTACTTAATTAAGATGGTTTATTTCCCCTATTTAAAATTACAGGCACCCTTTGGAATTTTGATCAATTTTTGTTTTTGTAGACTACTCATTAACATTTTCACTCATTTTCGTTTTAGATGTCTCTCGTTGGGTTTGAAATTTTAATGACAAAGAATTTGTAAAACGTTTTATTCCTCAGTGGTCATTGTGTGTTAACAGATAACGGATCACAATACATGAACACAGGGTCTATGTTAGAGTAAAAAGCACAAGATTGCTTGATATATGCTGTGGAATTAATATTTAGAAATTACTGGAAGTTTGGGGTTTCCTATTATTAGTATGAATTGGTACATGGAAACATCCTCTGGAGCAGTTCGTGCGTATGGTTATGTTGCAGAAGTGGTTGTTTAAAGTTGTAACTCTGGACTTCAATTTGTATATTTGTATAGGTACTGATAAGATACGGAAAATTTTCAAATGCTACCCTGCTTCTTGACTTTGGGTTTACACTTTCATACAACGTCCATGACCAGGTCAGTCTTGGATTTCAGTTCACTATAGTCACAAGGATTGCTTTGTTATGTTGGGAAAATGTTTCTGTTGCTTAATTCACACTTCTTACTTTGATTTAACACTTCGACTAGAAGTTTGTTTTTGGTAACAAAACTATTCTCCCTTTGACTCCATGACCAAGACTACTTTTGATCTAGCACTTGCTTAAAAACCTCTTTGATAAGTTGGATGTCTTTCATGGGAGCATAGTGATTGCAATTAGTTGAGTATTTATAATCTCTATGTTCAGTAAGTTTGCTTGAAGACTCAAGCCACTTAATTATCTGTCATCCAGTGTTAATTAGTAAGATACTGAATACACGTTCTACATCATTTCTTTCCAGATGATGGCTTTGTTATATGTAATCTGTAAATGTTATGGATGCCTTTGGTCTATTTTCAGGTCGAGATCCAGGTCAATATACCTCACCATGACGTCCTTCGTGAAATGAAGTGGGAACTTTTGAAGAGACATCACAGACCAATCAGTAATGATGTCAATGGTTTCGACTCTTCAATGAATTCTTTCACTATCAAGTTGGTAGTGATGCACTATATCTCTTTTATTTCCTTTTTTTCCCCTATTTTTGTTCCTTTGCCTACATCATGGCCTTTATCCCCCGTATCTAGTGGTTCTCTGTGAAGTCAAATATTCTGTTTCTTTTGTTCCATTTCCAGTCTTGTTTGCGTTTATCCGCGTGATGACGTGATATCTTGTGATGAAAATCTTTTACTGATTACAATAATCGTACGATGACATAGGGAAGTTAGGTCTGGTAGTGGAAAAGGGAAAGGAATTCCTCAGTCACTTCGTGCTTTTGCTCGTGTTCTATGTTGCGCCTCTCCTCAAGGTGCATTTCTCTTCATGTTAACTTACTCGCATGCATTGCTTAATATGCTTCTGAGCTCATTTAACCTTATGACTCATCTGGAAATAGTTTATTGATTGTTTCTTAATATTCAGAACTTAGTGACCTGGCCAAAGAAGCTGCAGAACATGATGGTCGATTGGCTCGACGTCCTTTAACAAACAGCATCAGAGAGATTGAAGCACATCAGATGTTGTTATCAAAATTAACCCAATTAGCGGAGGATTGTGATGCATCTATCAAGGTAATGATGCTAACTTTTTACTCCCTTCGTTTACAGAACTTGTCTATGCTAAGTTAAACAAGAGTTCATTATCTTCTATGATAATGCATTAATTCACGAAAGCATACACCAATTAGGGTTCTTTTGAATGAAGGAATTCTTAAGCGTACGAATATTGAATCGGTGACGTGTTGCAGTAACATACTCATTTTGGTTGAGATATTAATGAAGTTGAGGAATTTTATAACTGGAGAGTTCTTAGGCGTTTGGGAAGCTGTACTAAACATATGAAGAGAGTGGAATTTTAATATAATCATTTCTATGGTTTACATAATGTTGTATCTGACTACAAATGTAGTAACTCCTTTAGTGCTTCTTGAGTATGTGCATAGTCTTTGGGACCCGTAAGTTCTCCAGTTACATGCGAAAGACTTTCTATCCGGAGGCAAATGGCTCAGGATCTCCTCAATGGTGAACTTCATATCCTCAAAACTGCTTCTGCGTGGCTAAGAAACTACTGCGACACTTTGACTACAACAAACTGCCATAGATGATGATATTGGTTTTGCAATACCACCAAAGACTCGAGAGAGGTAATATCATCGGAGATTATTTATGCAATCAGACACAGGTACAAGTTATGGATTTATATGAAACTGTACATGAGAAACCGGGATTCTGGGAAACTAGGAGCCCACAATATTAGGCTAACATGAAGGAAAACCCACCAAACTGGCTCGTACGCATTTGGAGCGGTAATGTGGGATATCAGGGTACAACTAAAAATAGAAGACACATTTTTGCTGGGTGAATTTGGATTTCTGTGTGAATGCTTTCTCAAGTGAATGAGGCTATAGTAGTAAATTTCTATAATATAGTCCACATTTTTATAAATCCGCCTGTGTAAGTTCATCTTATGCTGCCGGTCCCAAGGCCAGAAAAAGGAGGGGGGGAGAGCGTTAGAAAGTCGACAGCCAGCACTTTGTTCTTCAGGTCGAATTTCTATGTATGCATATCATTTGTCTGGGTATTTTGCTGAAACTCGATTATTTTTTTCTAATGTGCAGTCGTCCCCGATCACCTGTGAGGAGAGAAAGGAGTTTGGAAAGAACATCAAGGAGTCCTCATGACAGCCGAAGCCCTAAGCGTTGTAGGGCTTCACCTCCAGTATTCAATGGGAGGAGGCACGATCAATCCCCTGAAGGGAGGAGACCACAGGAGCGGTGTGACCTCTCCCTGCATTGAATAGTGATTCAATGAGCTAGATCTCAATTCAGATTGCGATGTAAGGACTTTAACTTTATCTTCAGTGTATTAAAATCCGAGCAGATGTAATAATTTGTAATAAGATGTAAAGAAATTTACTAAAAATAGTTTTGTTATTCAAATTGAAATTAATTTACAGAAACCTTGACTGAAAGGTTTTATTAGATAGTAGCTTGAAATGAAACTGAATGCATAGTAGTGATAATAATATTCAATTCTTTAGATGGATGTGCTTCTCTTTGTGATATGTAAGAGCTTGAAGTTCCTGTGTAGGGTAGTTGATATTTATTTAACTATTTGAAAATTCTTATTGTTGTGTATTTGCTTAGCTTAATGATAAATTAGGGGTGGTCGAAAATTAGAAATTTTATTTATGCGTGTGTTTTTTCCCTTTCTTCCCAGCTATTAATTCGTTGTTTGGGGTTTCAGTTTTATTCATCTTAGCATCGTTCACTGTTTTTAATCTGTTTTCATTTTTTAAATAGACTACCATTTTTGCCATTGTGTTGTTTGTGCAGAGGTTATATCTCATTACAAGGAACCCTATACGACAGAGCATTTGCTACTCTTAAAAGTTTTATGTGAACTCCGAGCTCAAGTTAGTCCTTAATTTTCATATATTTTCATGTCTAGGCGGTTTACATGGTTTTTAACCATTGAATCACCTAAATTTATGCTTACAATTGCATTGTTTTTTATTGTTGATATCGATTAAAACACTATATTTAGGTTATTGGATTATGCTTATAAGAGTATGTTAACATATTCATTTTAATAATTACCACTTGCTTTGATAATTGATACATTGAAAACGCTAATTCTGTGCAAGAAAATAATTTATATTAATAAAACTGTTTGTTTAATGTGTTAATCATGTTGTGGTATTTTAATGTTAAAAACCACTTGCCTTGAATATTTGGGAAGAAATTAGCTCTGTGAAGTAATAAAACATGCCATTTCTGGAGGAAGGAGATTAAATTGTTTGCTTTGCTGAGACGGTTCTGTTTAGATTAATGGATGGTGTAGTCCATTTTGAAACCTCAGTAAGTTACGGATTCATTCTTCGTAGCGAATCTTCAATAATCAGTGTGCAGAAGAAAAATCTATTAATTTCAATTTAATTACTTTTGAAAAGTTAGAGATTTGCTGAGCATGTTGGAAATTTGAATTAGTAGCACTTTTGCATGTCACACACAATGGCCTGTACTTCCTCTAATATTTTTGAACCAAGTTTCAGTTTTCTTGGTGATTTTCACCTTTCCAGCTGCCAGTTTGTTGTTTGACACTGTAAATTTGTAAATAAAAAATTAAAAATTAAAAATTAAAAAATTAAAAAATAAAATTAAAAAAAAAAAAAAAAAAAAAACAAACCTAGGGTCATCAGCTTTCTTTGGCATTATGAATTCAAACATTGCTTATGAAAAGAAAAAAGCAACATAATTATTTATTCATTTTCAATCCTGCAACAACGTGCAAACACATTTTCTACTGGATTTTGGTCATCTCTTTTAAGACAGTATGGATTTCTGTGGGGGCCAACTAGGGGTGGGTTCAAAAAACCGAAAACCGAACCGGACCGAGGCCGAAAAAAAATCGAACCGAACCGAATCTGACCAGTTCGGTTTCGGTTTTTGAGGCTCGGAAACCGAACCGATATATATATATATATAATTTTTTTGAATATTTATAAATAGTTTAGTCATACAATCATAACAAAACAGAACCTGTTGCCAAGTTGGTTTCAGTGAAACTTTACAAGCATGGAGGCATGGGTTCGAACCCTCATGCCTCCAGGATTTGTGAGATTATTTTTAATCTTTTAATCTTTTTAACAAAACCCTTAACTGTAACCCTAACCCTCATTCTCCTTATTTTTCATTCTGCCTGGCCTCTTAATATGAATGTGAACTTTCATATTTCCTTTTTTTTTTTTTAATAATTTTGGAGGGAGAGAAAAAAAAAAAAAAAAAAAAAAACCGAAAAAAACCGAAACCGAACCGAGAAAAACCGAACCGAAAAAAAACCGAACCGAAAAAAATTGAACCGAACCGAAATTTCGGTTCGGTTTCGGTTTTGAGAAAAAACCGAACCGATTAGAACCGAACCCAACCCTAGGGCCAACGGATAATTCTAGAGGTTTGAACCAAGAGAAGTGCAAAAATAAATGAAATGGGCAAAAATATAAAAGTTACAATATTTGATACCTAATTATTTCACAGGCACACACTCAAATTGAAACCAGCCGCACGGGTTCACAGCAATTCGTCACTCGAAAGTTCTAGAAGCCGAAAGTTATTATCGTCCTCCACACCCCGAAGCTCCTTAGCTACTTCTTCCATGGAAGGCCTTTCTTCCCACCTTGACCTCAAACATGTCACGGCAAGCTCGCTCACTTTTTCGGCCATCTCAAAACTATACTTGTCTGTGTTTATTTCACCATCGAGAATTTGGCCCAAGCGATGCTTTTGCACTGAACAAACAAAGTCGTTTGCTAGGGATGTCTCAGACGCGTCAGAAGAAATTGCCTCTTGACGTGTTAGTAGCTCCACTAGGACAACTCCAAAGCTATAGACGTCGTGCGATTTAAGATACTTAGGGTCCAAGTAGCTGGATGGCCCTAGCAAAGTTGATACTTCATCTTCCATTTCACCTTCATCTTCATCAAGCAATTGTGAAGCTCCAAAACCGGTAACTTTTACGATGTGCGTTGTACGATTTATTAATATATTTGTTGTCTTCACATCTCGGTGTATGACTAACCTGGAGTGCACATGTGCTAGAGCTCTTGCAGTTTCCGCTGCTATCTTCGTTCGTGATTCCAATGAGAGTTTTGATTTGTTTCTGTGAAAGTGCTCAACAAGAGTCAAAGCATTGGTGCGGTCATAAACCATTATAGGCCATCTTGTCTCTAAACAACAACCTAACAAGCTCTCCACATTTGTGTGACTGATTTGCAAAAGAACAAATGCCTCATGAACAAGGCGTTGACTCTGGACGAATGGGTCACCAGTAGCACTGTTGCACGTTTTTATGGCGACATCTCTTCCATCTAATTTTGTGTGGTAAACTGTTCCGTAGCCTCCTTCATTTGGATTGTTCAAACAAGTGTAGTTTCTTGTGGCCTCCTTAATGTCCCCTTCAGAAAAATAGACCGTAAAAGGGTCGAATTCCGCTATCCGTACGAATTTGCCGTAATTTTTTATGAAATGCTTCCGGAATTCAGTGGCTACACTCTCCATGTCACTATGCGTCAAAACAAGGGCTTCAACAGCATCCGTAATTACAAAAGGAGACTCAGCTGCCGCAGGTACTTTATCAGGAAAAGAGGTCGAGAATGGCCAAGCCAGAAGTTCTTCTCCATAGATTTCTCCTGCGCCTTTTACCCAACCTTCTTGGCCTATTCTTCCTTCCACAATCAACAACGTTTGAATTGGGTCATCCTTTTCAATAATATTGTCAGTACGATTATACTTCTTGGGCCGAAGGTGGTTGCAAATTTCTTTCAACACCGATTCGTCCATGTATTGGAATTCTGAAATCTACATTTCATAACATTTAAATAAATAAATTGACAGAATTAAAAATCTAATACATAAATCTGCAGCCTTCGGACCGTTCTAATACTAACTCATGAATTTTAAAAACTTTTCATCCATCATTAATCTCCAACGTTTTTATTAAAATCTGCAGCCTTCGGACCGTTCTAGTGTTTGCTAACTACGAGAAAAGGTGGCCATGTAAATGTGAAAGGTGTGATTTTTGCTCGGTTGCAATGATGCATTGTGGCTTTAGATCTATCTAAATTATATTTTGTAAACCACAAAATATGGTAGTTAATGATTGTTTTTTTTTTTTTTAATCATCATCACATAGTACTTTTCTTAAATGAATCGTGACAATAAAAACGTAACTAATTACTTTTTTTCTTTTCTTTTTTTTTTGCTATCAGTGACATTATTGCAACCCTAAGTATCACGTTTTTCCTGTTTGTACCACCCACTTTTTTATAGCATATTTTTTTTTCCTGGTTTTAGTTAATTTCCATTTTTTGGGTTATTTGGATGATTATAACTACAAATGTTCACATGCTTCAAGTAATATAAAAAAGTATCCAAGTGGATGGTTTTCCTTATAAAATTTATTGATGTGAAAGGATAGGGGTTAGATATTTCCAACTGGATGTCTTCATCGGCCGGCAAATTCTTCTATTTGACAGCTTATTTTTGTCTTTTGTTTGTTTTTTTTTCTGTCTCATGTACTTGCGCTCCACCTTATCATGGGCAAGGGCTAGATTGTTATGTAGCCTAGGCCCTAGGTTGGGGTTGGTATAGTATATGTTAGTTATGCTGTATTTAAATGCCTGGGAGCTATAATATCACATGCGCATGCATGGGATATTGGGATGAGAGCTATAAATAAATAAATGCCTTAAATTCTATGTTCAAAATTAAAGTCATGGATTCATGGATTTGAAGAAACTTTACCTTGTTCAACTTAGTCACTGGCATGTAACTTTTGATCTCAACTCGTAAATCCCTGGTAAGACGATGAACGAGATTATACCAATCGAGCAGATCCCAATAAAGATCATCATCTTGAAAAATTTCTTCTACATTTTTCATGATCCGCGACTTTACATGCTGATTCAACCTTTCAGGAATCCCATTTCGACGTATCAATCCATCTATATTTCGCTCAATCTCCTCTTTCATCATTCTTCCGTGTCTAGGCTTCTCTTTTTTTAAAATGTCTGGTTGCATGTATATCTATTAATCCACAACAACAAAAAGGTTTTTAGAGTTCGTTAGTTCAAGTAAAAAGAATATGTAGCCAAATTACAATCAAATTGAGGTTGTTAGAGTTTCTTAAAGGCTTATTGAATTTGTCAAACTATATGAATTTCATATCAGGGAGATAAAGTTTTGCGTAATAATTTAAATAATGTTGGATCCTCTCCCATCTATTGCCAATGGTTTTAACTAAGATGGATGCTCAATTTTAATATGGTATTAGGTGAGACCATCTACGTGCTCTGCATCACTCAATATGTGTTGTTTACTACACACATTAGGCTTAAATGACCCCGCAGGTGAAGGGTTGCGTTGAAAGCATTAAAGTCTTGTCTAATATTTTAAATACAGGTAATTCTTGGATCTCTCTTTTATCCCAATTAATTTTCCTATTGATGCTCAGTTGTAATAAGGGAAATGTGCATTTGATTAAGAGCTTACACTTTGCAAGTCCGATGCGTTGAGAGCAAGGGCTTTAACAAAACCAATTGCCTTGACAGATTCAGTTGCCAACGGTTTTTGGTGAGGAAAGTAAAGGCAGAATGGCCAACGTAGAAGTTCTTCTCCACATAATTCTCCTGCACCTCGTCTCGAATCATCAGAAGATCTCTCTTCAATGTATACAAATCCGTCCACAATGTAGACCATCTTGTCCAGTTGGTCACCCTTTTGAATAATAAAGTTGTTCTCAATATACCTCACAAGCTTGAGTTTCTGACAGATTATTTTCCACACATCTTCATCTATCCCTTGAAGCATTGGCACCTGGAATTCATATTGTTAAAATCAGAGAGAAAGCAAGAAAAGCCATAGGAAGAATTAATTAAATTCTTATTAAAAAGATAAAGAGAAGCAATCCACATTTTATATGATCATCAAGGTAAGTAATTACTTGCTTCAACTTGGCAAAAGGCTCTTTTTTTTTGCACCTTTGAACTTCCGAAGTATGAAGAGGGAGAGTAAAAAACGTAACTAATACAACGGTTGATGATTGTTTCTTTTAATAGTCTCCTTAGTATTTTTCTTAAATGAATCGTGACAATAAAAAACCTGACTAATGCCATAAGCATGACTTCTTTTTTATTTTTCTATCCAATTAGTATCACACTTTCCCTGTTTCTACCACTCACTTTTTTATAGCATATTTTTAAATTTTTTCCCTGGTTTTTGGTTAATTACCATTTTTGCGTTATTTGGATGATTATAACTACAAATGTTCACATGCCTGAAGTAATATAAAAAAGTATCGAAGTGGATGGTTTTCCTTTTAAAATTTATTGGTGTGAAAGGATAGGGCTTAGAAAGTTCCAAGTGAATGGTCTTTATTGGCCGGCAAATTCTTCTATTTGGCAGCTTATTTTTTCTTTTGTTTGTTTTTTGTCTGTCTCATGTACTTACGCTCCACCTTATCATGGGCAAGGGCTAGATTGTTATGTAGCCTAGGTCCTAGGTTGGGGTTGGTATAGTATACGTTAGTTATGCTGTATTTAAATGCCTGGGAGCTATAATATCACATGCGCATGCATGGGATATTGGGATGAGAGCTATAAATAAATAAATGCCTTAAATTCTATGTTCAAAATTAAAGTCATGGATTCATGGATTTGAAGAAACTTTACCTTGTTCAACCTAGTCACTGGCATGTAACTTTTGATCTCATCTTGTAAATCCCTGGTAAGACAATCAACGAGATGATCCCAATCGAGCAAATCCCAATAAAGATCATCTTGTTGAAAAATTTCTTCTACATTTTTCATGATCCGCGACCTTACATCCTGATTCAACCTTTCAGGAATCCCATTTCTACGTATCAATTCATCTATATTTCGCTCAATCTCCTCTTTCAGCATTCTTCTGTGTCTAGGCTTCTCTTTTTCTAAAATATCTGATTGCATGTATATCTATTAATCCACAACAACAAAAAGGTTGTTAGAGTTCATTAGTTCAAGTAAAAAGAATATGTAGCCAAATTACAATCAAATTGAGGTTGTTAGAGTTTCTTAAAGGCTTATTGAATTTGTCAAACTGTATGAATTTCATATCAGGGAGATAAAATTTTGCGTAATAATTTAAATAATTTTGGACCCTCTCCCATCTATTGCCAATGGTTTTAACTAAGATGGATGCTCAATTTTAATATGGTATTAGGCGAGACTATCTACGTGCTCTGCATCATTCAATATGTGTTGTTTACTACACACATTAGGCTTAAATGGCCCCGCAGGTGAAGGGTTGTGTTGAAAACATAAAAGTCTTGTCTAATATTTTAAATACAGGTAATTCTTGGATCTCTCTTTTATCCCAATTAATTTTCCTATCGATGCTCAGTTGTAGTAAGAGAAATGTGCATTTGATTAAGAGCTTACACTTTGCAAGTCCGATGCGTTGAGAGCAAGGGCTTCAACAAAATCAATTGCCGTGACAGATTCAGTTGCCAACGGTTTTTTGTGAGGAAAGTAAAGGCAGAATGGCCAACGTAGAAGTTCTTCTCCACATAATTCTCCTGCACCTCGTCTCGAATCATCAGAAGATCTCTCTTCAATGGATACAAATCCGTCCACAATGTAGACCATCTTGTCCAGTTGTTCACCTTTTTGAATAATAAAGCTGTTCTCAATATACCTCACAAGCTTGAGTTTCTGACAGATTATTTTCAACACATCTTCATCTATCCCTTGAAGCATTGGCACCTGGAATTCATATTGTTAAAATCAGAGAGAAAGCAAGAAAAGCCATAGGAAGAATTAATTAAATTCTTATTAAAAAGATAAAGAGATGCAATCCTCATTTTATATGATCATCAAGGTGAGTAATTACTTGCTTCAACTTGGCAAAAGGCTCTTTTTTTTTGCACCTTTGAACATCCGAAGGAAGAAGAGGGAGAGTAAAAAACGTAACTAATACAATGGTTGATGATTGTTTCTTTTAATAGTCTCCTTGGTATTTTTCTTAAATGAATCGTGAAAATAAAAAACCTGACTAATGCCATAAGCATGACTTCTTTTTTATTTTTCTATCCAATTAGTATCACACTTTCCCTGTTTCTACCACTCACTTTTTTATAGCATATTTTTAAATTTTTTCCCTGGTTTTAGTTAATTACCATTTTTGGGTCATTTGGATGATTATAACTACAAATGTTCACATGCCTCAAGTAATATAAAAAAGTATCGAAGCGGATGGTTTTCCTTTTAAAATTTATTGGTGTGAAAGGATAAGGCTTAGAAAGTTCCAAGTGAATGGTCTTTATTGGCCGGCAAATTCTTCTATTTGGCAGCTTATTTTTTCTTTTGTTTGTTTTTTTTCTGTCTCATGTACTTACGCTCCACCTTATCATGGGCAAGGGCTAGATTGTTATGTAGCCTAGGCCCTAGGTTGGGGTTGGTATAGTATACGTTAGTTATGCTGTATTTAAATGCCTGGGAGCTATAATATCACATGCGCATGAATGGGATGTTGGGATGAGAGTTATAAATAAATAAATGCCTCAAATTCTATGTTCAAAATTAAAGATATGGATTCATGGATTTGAAGAAACTTTACCTTCGCCAACTTCGTCACTGGCAAGTACCTTTCGATCTGATCTTGAAAATCCTTGGGAAGATAAGAAACAAGTTGATCCCAATTGAGCAAATCCCAATAAAGACCATCTTGATGAATTTTTAGTTCTACACTTTCCATGATCCGCGACTTTACATCCTCATTCAACCTTTGAAAAATATCATTCTCCTGTATCAATCCATCTATATTTAGCTTAAACTCCTCCTTCATTATTTTTCTGTGTCTACGCTCCTCTTTTTCTAAAATGTATGGTCGGTGGTATATCTATTAATCCACAACAAGAAAAAGGTGGTTAGAGTTCGATAGTTCAAGTAAAAGAAAATCTAGCCAAATTACAATCAAATTGAGGTAATTAGAGTTTCTTATAGCGTATAGGCTTATTGAAGTTGTCAGAGGAAATAAAATTTTGCCTAATAATTTAAAATAATTTTGGACCCTCTCCCTCCTATTCCCAACGGTTTTAACTAAGATGGAGGCTCAATTTTAATATGGTATTAGATGAGACTAATGCATCACTCAATATGTCTTGTATACTCCACACATTAGGCTTAAGTTGCCCCACATATGAAGGGTTGCGTTGAAAGCATGAAAGTCTTGTCTGATATTTCAAATACGGTAATTCTTGGATCTCTCTTTTATCCCAATTAATTTTCCTATCGATGCTCAATTTTAATAAGGGAAATGTGCATTTGATTAAGAGCTTACACTTTGCAAGTCCGATGCTTTGAGAGCAAGGGCTTCAACAACACCAGTTGCCATGACAGATTCAGTTGCCAACGGTTTTCTAAGATGGAAGAAAGAGGAGAATGGCCAACGTAGAAGTTCTTCTCCACATAATTCTCCTGCACCTGCAATTGTACCTGGTCTCGAAGAAGATCCCTCTTTAATGTATACAAATCCGTCTACAATGTAGACCATCTTGTCAAGTGGTTCATCCTTTTGAATAATAAAGCTGTTCTCACTCTCAGTATACCTCACAGGCTCGAATTTCTGCCAGATTGTTTTCAACACATGTTCATCTATCCCTCGAAGCATTGGCACCTGGAATTCATGTTGTTAAACTATCAGAGAGAAAGCAAGAAAACCCATAGGAAGAAATTCTCATTAAAAGGATAAAGATGCAATCATCAACTGTTAATTAAATTCTTAATAAAATGATGAAGATAATACTTGGTACTGCCTGTTCAGTACTCAAAATTTACCGACCTCCTAATAGTCCAATACAATAAAGACAACTGTTCATTTTCAAGTCTCTTAACACACAACCAAACTCTGATCGAACACTGAATTCGCTCTCTTCTCCGATGACCCCCATCCCTCTTTTCTGCCACCCACTGTGATCGTCGTCCTCCGTTATGGACGACGGCGATGATTGCAACCCGTCGTCATCAATCCAGAGAGTGGGTCTTATCATTTGATCTCAACCTGGTGATCTTGAAGCCACTTTTTGTGGCACAAATTAATACGGATCTCCATAGTGGTAACAATCAGTGGGCGAAGAAGAACATCAAAGAAGAGCCCCTCTTTTTTATAAAAATAAATCGTATGGTTTCAATTAAATGGGTAATAGCTTTTGTGAAAGAATCTGTAATGTTTCCGCAGTTCTGGAGCGGACTGTGGGCAAAGAAAGGTTGAAGGAGGGTGTTTGGTTGTGTGAATGGAGACTTGAAAATGGACAGGACAGGTGTCCGTTGAAACCCCACCTAAACTTGTAACCTAATGCCAATTTACCCATCAACTTTATTTTCAATCAATTTCCTCTCTAAGCTTTTATTTATTACCAAATTCCCTTTTGCTGTTTAAATTTCTCACATTTTATCCACGATATTATTGCAACCCTAAGTATCACGTTTTTCCTGTTTGTACCACCCACTTTTTTATAGCATATTTTTTTTTTCCTGGTTTTAGTTAATTTCCATTTTTTGGGTTATTTGGATGATTATAACTACAAATGTTCACATGCTTCAAGTAATATAAAAAAGTATCCAAGTGGATGGTTTTCCTTATAAAATTTATTGATGTGAAAGGATAGGGGTTAGATATTTCCAAGTGGATGGTCTTCATCGGCCGGCAAATTCTTCTATTTGACAGCTTATTTTTGTCTTTTGCTTGTTTTTTTTCTGTCTCATGTACTTGCGCTCCACCTTATCATGGGCAAGGGCTAGATTGTTATGTAGCCTAGGTCCTAGGTTGGGGTTGGTATAGTATACGTTAGTTATGCTGTATTTAAATGCCTGGGAGCTATAATATCACATGCGCATGCATGAGATATTAGGATGAGAGCTATAAATAAATAAATGCCTTAAATTCTATGTTCAAAATTAAAGTCATTGATTCATGGATTTGAAGAAACTTTACCTTGTTCAACCTAGTCACTGGCATGTAACTTTTGATCTCATCATGTAAATCCCTGGTAAGACAATCAACGAGATGATCCCAATCGAGCAAATCCCAATAAAGATCATCTTGTTGAAAAATTTCTTCTACATTTTTCATGATCCGCGACTTTACATCCTGATTCAACCTTTCAGGAATCCCATTTCTACGTATCAATCCATCTATATTTCGCTCAATCTCCTCTTTCACCATTCTTCTGTGTCTAGGCTTCTCTTTTTCTAAAATGTCTGATTGCATGTATATCTGTTAATCCACAACAACAAAAAGGTTGTTAGAGTTCGTTAGTTCAAGTAAAAAGAATATGTAGCCAAATTACAATCAAATTGAGGTTGTTAGAGTTTCTTAAAGGCTTATTGAATTTGTCAAACTATATGAACTTCATATCAGGGAGATAAAATTTTGCGTAATAATTTAAATAATTTTGGACCCTCTCCCATCTATTGCCAATGGTTTTAATTAAGATGGATGCTCAATTTTAATATGGTATTAGGTGAGACTATCTACGTGCTCTGCATCACTCAATATGTGTTGCTTACTACACACATTAGGCTTAAATGGCCCCGCAGGTGAAGGGTTGCGTTGAAAGCATAAAAGTCTTGTCTGATATTTTAAATACGGGTAATTCTTGGATCTCTCTTTTATCCCAATTAATTTTCCTATTGATGCTCAAATTGTAATAAGGGAAATGTGCATTTGATTAAGAGCTTACACTTCGCAAGTCCGATGCGTTAAGAGCAAGGGCTTCAACAAAACCAATTGCCTTGACAGATTCAGTTGCCAACAGTTTTTTGCGAGGAAAGTAAAGGCAGAATGGCCAACGTAGAAGTTCTTCTCCACATAATTCTCCTGCACCTCGTCTCAAATCATCAGAAGATCTCTCTTCAATGGATACAAATCCGTCCACAATGTAGACCATCTTGTCCAGTTGTTCACCCTTTTGAATAATAAAGCTGTTCTCAGTATACATCACGGGCTCGAGTTTCTGACAGATTATTTTCAACACATCTTCATCTATCCCTCGAAGCATTGGCACCTGGAATTCATATTGTTAAAATCAGAGAGAAAGCAAGAAAAGCCATAGGAAGACTTAATTAAATTCTTATTAAAAAGATAAAGAGATGCAATCCTCATTTTATATGATCATCAAGGTGAGTAATTACTTGCTTCAACTTGGCAAAAGGCTCTTTTTTTTTTGCACCTTTGAACATCCAAAGGAAGAAGAGGGAGAGTAAAAAACGTAACTAATACAACGGTTGATGATTGTTGTTTTTAATGATCTCCTTAATATTTTTCTTAAATGAATCATGACAATAAAAAACCTGACTAATGCCATAAGCATGACTTCTTTTTTATTTTTCTATCCAATTAGTATCACACTTTCCTTGTTTCTACCACTCACTTTTTTATAGCATATTTTTAAATTTTTTCCCTGGTTTTAGTTAATTACCATTTTTGGGTTATTTGGATGAATATAACTACAAATGTTCACATGCCTCAAGTAATATAAAAAAGTATCGAAGTGGATGGTTTTCCTTTTAAAATTTATTGGTGTGGAAGGATAGGGCTTAGAAAGTTCCAAGTGAATGGTCTTTATTGGCCGGCAAATTCTTCTATTTGGCAGCTTATTTTTTCTTTTGTTTGTTTTTTTTTCTGTCTCATGTACTTACGCTCCACCTTATCATGGGCAAGGGCTAGATTGTTACGTAGCCTAGGTCCTAGGTTGGGGTTGGTATAGTATACGTTAGTTATGCTGTATTTAAATGCCTGGGAGCTATAATATCACATGCGCATGCATGAGATATTGGGATGAGAGCTATAAATAAATAAATGCCTTAAATTCTATGTTCAAAATTAAAGTCATGGATTCATGGATTTGAAGAAACTTTACCTGCTTCAACTTAGTCACTGGCATGTAACTTTTGATCTCATCTCGTAAATCCCCAGTAAGACGATGAACGAGATGATCCCAATCGAGCAAATCCCAATAAAGATCATCTTGTTGAAAAATTTCTTCTACATTTTTCATGATCCGCGACTTTACATCTTGATTCAATCTTTCAGGAATCCCATTTCTACGTATCAATCCATCTATATTTCGATCAATCTCCTGTTTCAGCATTCTTCTGTGTCTAGGCTTCTCTTTTTCTAAAATGTTTGATTGCATGTATATCTGTTAATCCACAACAACAAAAAGGTTGTTAGAGTTCGTTAGTTCAAGTAAAAAGAATATGTAGCCAAATTACAATCAGGTTGTTAGAGTTTCTTAAAGGCTTATTGAATTTGTCAAACTATATGAACTTCATATCAAGGAGATAAAATTTTGCGTAATAATTTAAATAATTTTGGACCCTCTCCCATCCATTGCCAATGGTTTTAATTAAGATGGATGCTTAATTTTAATATGGTATTAGGTGAGACTATCTACGTGCTCTACATCACTCAATATGTACATTAGGCTTAAATGGCCCTGCAGGTGAAAGGTTGCGTTGAAAGCATAAAAGTCTTGTCTAATATTTTAAATACAGGTAATTCTTGGATCTCTCTTTTATCCCAATTAATTTTCCTATTGATGCTCAGTTGTAATAAGGGAAATGTGCATTTGATTAAGAGCTTACACTTTGCAAGTCCGATGCGTTGAGAGCAAGGGCTTCAACAAAACCAATTGCCTTGACAGATTCAGTTGCCAATAGTTTTTTGTGAGGAAAGTAAAGGTAGAATGGCCAACGTAGAAGTTCTTCTCCACATAATTCTCCTGCACCTCGTCTCGAATCATCAGAAGATCTCTCTTCAATGGATACAAATCCGTCCACAATGTAGACCATCTTGTCCAGTTGTTCACCCTTTTGAATAATAAAGCTGTTCTCAATATACCTCACAAGCTTGAGTTTCTGACAGATTAGTTTCAACACATCTTCATCTATCCCTCGAAGCATTGGCACCTGGAATTCATATTGTTAAAATCAGAGAGAAAGCAAGAAAAGCCATAGGAAGAATTAATTAAATTCTTATTAAAAAGATAAAGAGAAGCAATCCACATTTTATATGATCACCAAGGTGAGTAATTACTTGCCTCAACTTGGCAAAAGGCTCTTTTTTTTTGCACCTTTGAACATCCGAAGGATGAAGAGGGAGAGTAAAAAACGTAACTAATACAACGGTTGATGATTATTTTTTTTAATGATCATCTTAGTATTTTTCTTAAATGAATCGTAACAATAAAAAACCTGACTAATGCCATAAGCATGACTTCTTTTTTATTTTTCTATCCAATTAGTATCACACTTTCCTTGTTTCTACCACTCACTTTTTTATAGCATATTTTTAAATTTTTTCCCTGGTTTTAGTTAATTACCATTTTTGGGTTATTTGGATGATTATAACTACAAATGTTCACATGCCTCAAGTGATATAAAAAAGTATCGAGGTGGATGGTTTTCCTTTTAAAATTTATTGGTGTGAAAGGATAGGGCTTAGAAAGTTCCAATTGAATGGTCTTTATTGGCCGGCAAATTCTTCTATTTGGCAGCTTATTTTTTCTTTTGTTTGTTTTTTTTTCTGTCTCATGTACTTACGCTCCACCTTATCATGGGCAAGGGCTAGATTGTTATGTAGCCTAGGTCCTAGGTTGGGGTTGGTATAGTATACGTTAGTTATGCTGTATTTAAATGCCTGGGAGCTATAATATCACATGTGCATGCATGGGATATTGGGATGAGAGCTATAAATAAATAAATGCCTTAAATTCTATGTTCAAAATTAAAGTCATGGATTCATAGATTTGAAGAAACTTTACCTGCTTCAACTTAGTCACTGGCATGTAACTTTTGATCTCATCTCGTAAATCCCTGGTAAGATTAGAAACGAGTTGATCCCAATCGAGCAAATCCCAATAAAGATCATCTTGTTGAAAAATTTCTTCCACATTTTTCATGATCCGCGACTTTACATCCTGATTCAACCTTTCAGGAATCCCATTTCTACGTATCAATCCATCTATATTTCGCTCAATCTCCTGTTTCAGCATTCTTCTGTGTCTAGGCTTCTCTTTTTTTAAAATGTATGATTGCATGTATATCTATTAATCCATAACAACAAAAAGCTTTTTAGAGTTCGTTAGTTCAAGTAAAAAGAATATGTAGCCAAATTACAATCAAATTGAGGTTGTTAGAGTTTCTTGAAGGCTTATTGAATTTGTCAAACTATATGAACTTCATATCAGGGAGATAAAATTTTGCGTAATAATTTAAATAATTTTGGACCCTCTCCCATCCATTGCCAATGGTTTTAATTAAGATGGATGCTCAATTTTAATATGGTATTAGGTGAGACTATCTACGTGCTCTGCATCACTCAATATGTGTTGTTTACTACACACATTAGGCTTAAATGGCCCCGCAGGTGAAGGGTTGCGTTAAAAGCATAAAAGTCTTGTCTAATATTTTAAATACAGGTAATTATTGGATCTCTCTTTTATCCCAATTAATTTTCCTATCGATGCTCAATTGTAATAAGGGAAATGTGCATTTGATTAAGAGCTTACACTTTGCAAGTCCGATGCTTTGAGAGCAAGGGCTTCAACAACACCAGTTGCCATGACAGATTCAGTTGCCAACGGTTTTCTAAGATGGAAGAAAGAGGAGAATGGCCAACGTAGAAGTTCTTCTCCACATAATTCTCCTGCACCTGGTCTCGAAGAAGATCCCTCTTTAATGTATACAAATCCGTCTACAATGTAGACCATCTTGTCAAGTGGTTCATCCTTTTGAATAATCAAGCTGTTCTCACTCTCAGTACACCTCACAGGCTCGAATTTCTGCCAGATTATTTTCAACACATGTTCATCTATCCCTCGAAGCATTGGCACCTGGAATTCATGTTGTTAAACTATCAGAGAGAAAGCAAGAAAACCCATAGGAAGAAATTCTCATTAAAAGAATAAAGATACAATCATGAACAGTTAATTAAATTCTTAATAAAATGATGAAGATAATACATGGTACTGCCTGTTCAGTACTCAAAATTTACTGACCTCCTAATAGTCCAATACAATAAAGACAACTGTTCATTTTCAAGTCTCTAAACACACAACCAAACTCTGATCGAACACTGAATTCGCTCTCTTCTCCGATGACCCCAATCCCTCTTTTCTGCCACCCACTGTTATCGTCGTCCTCCGTTATGGACGACGGCGATGACTGCAACCCGTCGTCATCAATCCAGAGAGTGGGTCTTATCATTTGATCTCAACCTGGTGATCTTGAAGCCACTTTTTGTGGCACAAATTAATATGGATCTCCATAGTGGTAACAATCAGTGGGCGAAGAAGAACATCAAAGAAGAGCCCCTCTTTTTTATAAAAATAAATCGTATGGTTTCAATTAAATGGATGTTCAAAGCCGTAAGTAATTGGTTAAAATTTAAGTTCAAGGGGTAAATTGACAGTAGGTTACAAGTTTAGGGGAGATTTTGACAAATAGGCCTTATCCAAAATATAAAGAGATACTATACTCGTTTTATGTGATTATCAAAGTGAGTAATTAATTAAAGGGTAAATTTAAATATAAGGAACTTACTTGTTTCAACCTTGTCAAAGGCATATAATCTTCTATACTGCTTTGAACATCCAAGGGAAGAAGAGGGAGAATATTATCCAAATTAATATCCATACCGTCTTCAAGTGCTTGTTGTACCCTTTCTATTATCCGCAACTTCATATCCTTATTCAACCTGGTGGGAACGCCTCTTTTAAATAACCATAATTCTATATCTCGACCTTTTTCTTCCATCTTCTGTTTGAGTAGCATCTTGCGTTTGTGATCTTCTCTTCTTGTAGTTTCAAATTGCATATACATCTATTCAACAAGTAAGAGATTGATAAGAATTAGACTGTCATATTGGATAACAACTATTTTTCTTTGAAGTTGAATGTCATCAGTATATTAGATTTCTAGTTTAATCTTTTTTTCTACATTACAAAAAAGAAATACTACTATTTCAATACAAAAAAAAAAAAAAAAAAAGGAAAAAAGAAAAACAATGAAATACTACTACCTTAATAACTAGTAGGGGTGGGCATGTTAGTGGTCTACCGACCAACCTGACCAACCCAACTGATATAGGTTGGGTTCTAAACGTTAAAAAGTTATTTTTGGGTAAAAACTCGACCATCTATTCTATAAGCGAGTTAAGTTAGGTTGAAATACTAATAATCTGATTGAACTGGATCCATCCGAATGATAATACATGCCTTGGGAGAAAAATACCGTATGAGGATTAGAGACGTCCATTAGAAAAAGAATGGTGAATAGAAAATTGGCTTGATTGATTTGCATTTACTACGGCTTTTTTTATATACAAATTACCAGTGTCGAGTTTTTTTTTTTTTTTTTTTTTTTTAAATTATATATAACATGAGCTAGCAATAATGTGATTCAAATTCGCCTTCGGCGAAAATCGAACCTAAGACCTCTCACTTATAAGTGAAGTGGAATACCATTAGACCGTAGTACTAAGTGACTAGTTTTGAGTTTTAAAGCCAAATAAGACAAGCAACTAATGACAATAAATTACAATTACAACAAATATAACGGTTACAAGAAGAGGGACTTATGGGATTGAATTTTAATGACCAAACAATTGTGACGTGATTGGTGATATGCTTGTCATTTACAACACCAAATTCAAATGAACAAGATAGAAACTAATTAAGCTCAGAACGCGAAACATGCCCAACCTAACCAACCTAAGAATAATTCGGATGGGTTGGTTTATTTATTTTGAATGGCCAACGAGTTAAAGTCCAACTCAAACAACCCACCCTAATATACTTTTGGTTCTAATCTTGTGATGGAATACAATATCATGAACATATGTAGGTATCTTACTGTAGCTATACAATGAAATTCATAATAATATGCACCTAACCAAAGGACCACAATTAAAATCTAACATACATAACGAGAGATAAAACTACAACACGATCATACGGTGTTACTAATTCAAATTACACACAGATTTGGATTTTATTAATATATCCTAAAACCGAGAATATCATCTATGTCATCTACTTATATGATAACATTTAGAATAATATATTACATGGTAAGTATTCCTGTTACAAGTAGAATTTTCTTATACATGACATTTAGATTTAGTGAAAGAAAAAAATTCATACTTAATATATGTGTAGTTTATGAATACTTAACATATATTAGATTAGAGTGAATTTGATGGATATCAAAATCTTCACATATCAAGTTTACGTAGTTGGAGTGATTAATAGCACTTTATGATAGACATACGAAAAGTTTTTTAAGCAAACCTGCAAATTTCCGATGAGATATAAAAACAGAAGCAAGCCACTTATAGAAATAAAAACCGTATAAAGATTCTCCCATCCATCAGCACTTGGCTCTAGATTTGAACCTAAGGAACTGCAAAAATGAAATTAATGGATCGTTATATAAGATATCAAATTTCAAGTTATAAACTTACAAATTTACAACCATTTTTCCAAGGGTTTATTTGGTTCTATGGTGCCTTATTCCTAAAATTTATCCAAGATAACATTTTTGTCTCTCAACTTGATTTTTAATCTCTACGAGGCCTTCTACTCGACTCTATTTCATAGAAGCAATACCTTAGGTTCTCGATGTGATTTATACCCTCAACAAAAAAAATTGATATAAATTGTGAACAAATTAAAGGATCTTAAAAAGTCTAAATTTCCCAACAAAGAAAGATAAAAATGTACAAACCTTAAATTTCGCAAACCCCACCAGAAACAGTTCAAGAACTTTTTGAAATAACTGGTTGATCCCACAATACCATATTTAAGCACAGTAGCAAATATACCAAAATCAAAGAACATTGTGTCTGATGAATTGTCACCAACACTAACAGGGCATAAATCATTTAGAATTGTGGTATTTCTAAAGAAGTGGTGATCATGACAACCAAACATTCTGTTATCACATCCATCATTTTTTCGACATGCAGAATGCCAACAAATCATCATTCGTTGAATAGCAAAAAAATACCACAGGGCTCCGGCTACCTGAAAATTAAACAAACAAATAAAAAGCCTGCGGAAATTATTAATATTTTAGATGCTATGGTTACTTCAAAATAGTCATTTCACGCTCTTTCTAATAAACAAAAGTGAGACCAGGACAATAAGAATTGATTCGACAGAAAAAAAAAGAAAAAAAAAAAAAAAAAAAGATAATATATTGAAACTTACATGACTAGCAATGATGTACATAGAGAAATTGAGTAGACCTTTAATCCATATCGGAGTCTCTCTAATCTCGTCATTAAGAGGCTTTTTTTTGAGTTCTTTAAATGAGAGGTAGATGCGAATAACTCGTGGCACATATTGCAACAGAGCGAAAACGTTCATAAGAACCATCCTTGTTGTAGTCAACGATCTCAGGTCACTCATTTTTGAGAAGAAAATGAGGATTGCCACCTGGATACCATTCATTAGTAGTGCCAACAGTAAAATTTGATGGATGAATAACAACGTTGTCTAGAACACAAAATTAATACTCTCTAACAAAGTGTATGTGAGACCCAAACATATATTACATTGTATGTTAGTTTTGTGCATTTAACACGAAAAAATCCGTTTTGGCTGCATGCAAAGCAAATAGGGAAAACAATTACTCCAAGAAAGGGATTTAAGTTCTTACCTGTGGAAGGGGAAGAAGAGCTACAATGTCAATTAAGATATCATATGACACCCATATTGTCTTGGCTATTCTTGGCACACAAGATTTTAGCACAAAATTATAATTCAGCTGGTGTTGTCTGTGGTTAAGTTCATCGAGACTCGAATAGTTCTCAGATCTATATATTCGAATAATGATGTCCATTAAATAGAAAAAATCTGTGAGTGATCTTAAAAGAAGAACGACTATCTTCAACTTTGGATCTAACATAAGGCACTTGATATCATCCTTCAGAATGGGAATGTAGAGGAACAATGGATCCAATAGGACAGCACACAAACATGATGATATAAATATTTTCTCCCAATATTTCTTATCGAAAGACTCGTCATGTTTTGGAGTTTTCATCGTCTTCCATATGCAACTTAATTCATCTTCAGGTTGCATAGCAGAGTTTTCCATTCAAGCCCTTGGATTTGAATTTCAAAATTACTAGACAAAACACAACAAATATAATTTGTAGTTGTAGTAAAAAAAACCAAAATTTCTCAAGACATAGTGTCAAACTGCTTATAACCGTTGGATTTGATCAAGTGATTGAAATTTGTATTTTTTTTCATCAAATCTGATAATCATAAGTGCTCTGTCACTCTGGTTGCACTGGAAAAAAAGAATCATAAAATGGTTGACACAACATTTTGATGGAAAAACAAAAAAACAAAAAATTACTCAAACTTATTTTTCTTTTTTATTTTTTTTTGGCAGAAAATAGAACTTAATCTTGGAGCTAGAACTCTGGAATTCTGCAGATAAAGTAGAAAATCCACTTCGAAACCAAATTTGAGATTTCAAATTTCTATACTTGAAATGTTCAAGTTTAAGTAGGGTCGGTATATGGATGCAGCAGTCCACGTTTTATAGAAGTGACTTCAAATAAATTCTGTTGAGTTTGGCAATGTTTTAGAATCCAACGGTCCTGATTGTCATATTGTTGCATCAAAATTGAGTCGTTTTGCTCTCTATTTCTCTCTCTCTCTCTCTCTCTCTCTCTCTCTCTCTCTCTCTCTTTCTACAAGACAACTACTTTATAAAGTGGAATAATTGCCGACAACTTTTTCTTCTTTTCCAAATGACAGTGTCAGCTAGACAAAGTATGATTATGTTCTTTCTTTTTTTTTTTCCTTTTTTTTCTTTTTATCTTATTTGAACGGTCACGGTTAAATCACGTCAATATCTTATATTAATTTTTTATAGATGTAAAAGAAGGGAATGGAAGGAGATGGAAAAATGAGAGAAGATAATCCTAGTCCCTGCTAGATTGCTGCTTTCAATTTTGTTTGAAACAAGTCATGAAGACTTTTACAAGGTTGAGTGGCTTTGACACTGTAAATCTCCACACAAAATGAGTCACAAATTCAATATTCTCCATAATTAAAATACTAAATTAAAATCTAAGAAGTGTAATCCTAGGGGAACTATTTAACTAAATTAACTTTTGTAAGAAACATGACGCAATTGTTGATGATTAAATTATTACTTAAGTATTAGTTAGCGTAATTATTTTTTATTAATGATACATCACATGCTTTACAAATTTGATCTACTTAATATTTTCCAAACTAAAAACAGCAATGTGCATTTCTTTTGTTCTTTTTCTTGAAAACTTCGGTGAAATGACAACTTGGCAACTCAGGCAGACAACACCATTTATCCTTGGCATAGCAAAATTATAGTTTTGTTCCAAACTTTTGTCCTGGGATTCTTTTGGTGTTGCTTCTATTGCACTATGACGGTTGATGGAACAATAAAAAGGTATTCTGAATTGTGACTTTGGTTTGGAATATTGTTATATTATCCGAGTAATATGATCCAAGCACGCCAAGAATATTAGAACAAAAACATTATTGTTTTTAATGGTTTGATTTTTTACCATAATCAATTTATATAAGGAAATGCTTCATCTTTTTGGACCATATTTTTTTAAACTAAATGATGTGGTGGTTGAATTTTATTTTAAATGATTTAAAGAAAGAATTCTAGTGGTATTCCTCTTCACTTGTAAGTGAGAGGTCTTAAGTTTGCTTCTTGTTAAATACGAATTTGAATCACATTATTGCTAGTCCCTTGTAAGGTTAAACTCACCCCTCCCCCTTAGCGGAGATAATACCGTTTGTTCAAAATAAGAAATAATTTAACCATCAACCACCACATTATTTTGTCATCTTCAAATATGATTTAAAAATATGACCTCTCTAGCATCATCTTTCAGATAGTAGTGTCAATGTCACTATAGAAGTGAATCTCATCTTACTAATTTAACGTTTTTCATTGTAACTGTGATGTAATATTATCAATTCTTCACGTTATATCATATGAGTTTCATTATTATCAATATGATATATCGGTGACAACTTAACTATTGTTGATTGATTTTGCAGAAAAAAATTGTGTTATTCACTAGTATTATAAGTTGTAACATCTAAATTAATAACACAATGTAACGGTGTGATTGTCGAACTGAAAACTTTCTGACAATGATGCCCAAAGATATAGAAAATGGGTTACAATGACATATAATTGAATGGAGTCAATTTTTTTTCGTTTGAGTTGATTTGTAATGGTGTTATTTTGTTGGTATAATTCGAAGAGATTGACGGTTCGGAACGTTAAAATACATTACAGAGAGAACTTCACAAAAAAATTTGTAAAAAAAATGGTATCACAGATCCGTCCCTTTAGGTATATATGAGAAGAAAAAGGGATTAAAATGATAGAGGAAATGAAGGAGAAAAATTATGCTTATTTTTTGCTCAAAATACAGAAAATTGTTCTCAATTAACTTGTAGTTGTACTTTATCATTCATATACATTCCTTCCGCATGTCTCCCACTATCCTTTCCTCCTCCGACACTCCATATTTAATGGGGCTTTTACAGATCCGCCCCTTTAGGTATATATGAGAAGAAAAAGGGATTAAAATGATAGAGGAAATGAAGGAGAAAGGTTATGCTTATTTTTGGCTCAAAAAACAAAAAATTGTTCTCAATTAACTTGTAGTTGTACTTTATCATTCAGATACTTGCCTTCCGCATGTCTGCCACTATCCTTTCCTCCTCCGGCACTCCATATTTAATGGGCCTTTTTCTTTTGTGCTTTTTCTTGTGTGTTTCAAGTTTGTAATAAACGTTAAACGCTAAGTGGACATCGAATTGGAACTTAGCGTCTAAGCAGATTTAAGTAAATTTATTGTATTTCATGTAAATAAGTGTCTGTTTATACTTAAAATATATATAATTTCATCATAAGCTAGAAAATAGAATGACATATATATTATAAAGTATTGGAAAATAATGAAAATATGAGAAACAAACATATAATGTGTGTTTATTTAAGTGTTCAATAAATCTCTTACAATTTATTAGAAACAATAAAATGCAAAATGAAAGTTATCTATTTTCTATCTGAGTGAGTTGCAACTTAGGCAAGTGTCTAGGCGGGCATGGGCGGACACCTCAGCAGGTCTAGGCGCCATTTCTTAATTATCAAACACCTAGGCATTAATTAGAGTAGTGGCTAGCCGCCTAGCGCTGTTTAGAACAGTGGTAAGCTTTGGTGAAAAGATAACTAGGTTACTCTGGTGGACAACATGATTTGTACTTGTTAAGCAGGGATTTTTAGAACAGTGGTAAACTTTAGCGAAAAGATAACTAGGTTACTCAGGTGGACAACACGATTTGTACTTGGCATAGCAACATTGACATGCGATCTACAAGCCACCTGCTCATCATCATAACCAACATGCTATCATTCATTCACGTTTTTGTTTGCCCTACCTTGTGTGATTCAAGAAAAAACGAAAATCCATTTTAGTAATACTTAGTTTATAAAAATTTCTGTTTAAACAGGAGAAATTATTTTCACACTATTTTTCTTCTTCTTGAGATAAATTTTAAGGGGTGGATCAAATTCGAATTTTATTGGCATATCCGTTAGTTGCACACTAATTTCATAGGATGTCCGAGTTTAAATATCGCTTGTATTAAAAACTGTAGCTACTTCACCCAGCAAGTTGGGTTTAAAGCCCGTCAACTTGGATTCCCATGACTTGGTTTTTACAGCTCAAAGCAGTAGAGTAAATTAATTGAAATATTAACAAGTGTGGAATGTCTTCTGTTCAGCAACTTGAAAATAAATTCTGGAAAGTAATTCTGCATATATTTACATGCTTCAATCCCCCAACAGTAATACCAACTTCCAAGTTGAGGAATGAGCCGGACGTCCGGCAGGAAAGGATTTTATGTAGGCAGAAATGCTCTCCTAAGGTCCTCATTTTGAGGACCTGTGAGGTCCTATTTCATTTCAACCCATAAGATTAATCTGACTGTGAAATAATCCAAAATATAATATTATCCCTGTCACAACATAACAAAATAATAATGTTGTAACAGGGATAATATTATCCCTTTTACAACATACCAGATATATGACATTCACGCCTGAAACTCTTTTTTTTTTTTTTTATCAAAATTATTATTTTGTTATGTTGTAACAGGGATAATGTCATATTTTGGATTATTTCACAGTCAAATTAATTTTAAGGGTTGAAATGAAATAGGACCTCACAGGTCCTCAAAATGAGGACCTTGGGAGAGCATTCCTGTTTATGTACATAGACAGAGAGGAGGATGTTTTGACAGTTAGAATTCCCAGAATTACAGATTAAAAACGAACTTGAATAATTTAAAAGGGCAATAATATGTATATTCATGATATATATGCCTTCACCAGATCTGTGAAATTGCATACCAATCCTGTCCTTGGACAAGTAATCTTACCATCATTCTTCCTCGCCATTTCTTCAAGAGCCTGCCTCCAAAACATAAATCAAGAAGAATATTTCAAGACTGAATTAACAAAGATCTTGTTTTTACTTTTTACTACATAAAATGCAATCGAACCTTAGTGCTGTAGACATAGCCGTTGGGTAAGACTTGCGGTGGGTTCTCTGTGTCCATTAGTTCCTTAGTTATGTAGCAAACAAGCTTCGAATGATGCTGCTTAGAATAAGGTAAGGGCAAGGCTAGTTTCCGGAAACCCTCCTGTGATAGCGGATCCTCCTTGGTGCAATCATCATCATAACAGTATCTGAATCAGGTCAAGGCAAAACGAAATCTATAAATGCAATTAACAGCTGCAATGCAAGCGGTCATGTGCTCAAGGTGAATGTGAAGTGTCAAAACACCAATCAGGGAGCTAAACCACGACCACCTATTGACTCTGGATATTATGACAGAAAACCCTTAAAAGTTAGCAAGAAATGGACGAAAATACTAAATTTCCACAACGAAAGAAATACACAGTACGCATTGTCAAAACATCATTCCATATACAAAAATTTTGGTTCACTATTTCAATCACATAAGTATGTACATATGCTATGGCTGTTTCACCCTCCCGCTCTAGAGTTTTGTTCTGCAGGTCACATAGGCAACGATGCAGCTCAAAGCCAAAGAAGCTTTGGGAGTCAACTCCATATAACGTGAACTCGATTGTACCAAGCCTAGAACACTCCTGATTAATAGATAAGTGGAAAACAGTAAACTACAGATCGATAAACAACTGCTATAGGATACGGGGTTTTAAGAGCAGACAGGCCTGCTTGCAGATAAATATTCAGCAAAGGCTCAAGCGTCATGCCATATAACTTGCAGAATTCCTGTTTGAATTGGTCAACCAGGTAATCCCATTGCTTTGGCTCAAATAAAACCTGGAAAACATAATTAACAAAAAAATAAAAAAATTACAATCAGAGATTGACCTACACTATGCAGCTCCAAAGATAAATATAACCACCAAACCAATACATCTCCCTAAAATGTGTAGTTCAAAATATATTATTTCCCAAGGAGATGGCACAGAAAATGAGTCTATTCTTGAAAACCTAGTCCTGTATATCAAAGGATTCCATACCGGGAATATTGAAGGCTCCATGACTAACAGAGACGAAAATTAATCTGTGAGGAACTACCACCACAAAGAGATGGTGCAGGCAAATATGTACTAGTTTGTGTTCAACAAAATATCTTTCCTACATAGTAATAAGTTCAATTAAACATGGGTACCATTTAGTACACTGTCCTATTCAGCTCATGCCCACAAGATTTGAGGAAAACAGAGACCATAGTCTCAAAATCATTTTCGTTAACTGTTTTACTTTAGTCCCTTAAATATCAGTATGTCTATTCCAACAAAAACTGTGGCACAGTTAATTTCAGATAAGTAAAAACCTATAATGCTGCCAAAGATTCAAAGTACTCCGTAAAAGAATTTCCCAATCTAGAGAAAAATGGATCACCTTGTACGGAGCACATTCTGTAGTACTCTTATAAGCTACTGTCACAAAGACCCGCTGGAATTCTTTCATATGAGTAGTTCCCCATGGTGCTAGGTACTTTTGAGCATATGTGATCGCTCGCAAGTTATTTTCAGCTCGTACCAACTCTATAAACTCTTGAAGTCTCAGCTGAAACTCGAATTTACTCTGCCATCAATATAGAATTCAGCATTAGATAATATAAAACAATCGAACTACAATTCAAATGGTATAACTGTCAACAAAAACCTTTGTCTAGTTATCTAATTTGAGGAAGGAAACAGTTTGCAGTACCAACTCAAACAAATGAATTTCAAGAACCATTTTATCAGAAATTCACAAGCAGTTGTTAGAAATTTAGTAGAACCAACATACTTACGGAAGCACTGCAGCTCAACTACAGGGAATCTTTCACAACAATATAGCAGCAAAATGAATTAGAATCTATGAAAGAAAAATGTCATTTTCTTTTTACTTCCATCTCCTAGTATGCAGTCCAAGTATGATAGAAGCATACAGTAGAAAGCCAAACTCGAACAAATAAATCAAATTTCACATAAAAGAACAGCAGGACACATTGAAAGAATCACCATCCTCCTAAACTTATGTACAGAGTATTTGTTTGCTAATTTCTTTCAAAAACAAGCAACAGAACAGATAACTTTACTGACAAAAGAGTAGTATTAGCAAACTCTTCCAATCCACCAAATAGCATGCTTCTCAACCCTACCTCCCCCAAAATGAAAGGGAGCACATACCTTGGATTTCTTTAACCGTGACTTGTTCTCGGCACACCAGGCTAGGGCAGGGCCTACCTCCTTATTCTGAAGGGCTTCAATAACCTTTTTTGCTTCTTGGAATACATCAATATCAACAAAATCCTGACACATAAGAAACTAATCAAGTTGCCACCACGTACAAACAGAAATATGGAAAAATTCTTCAATCTGCACCACTAGCAATAAGAAAGAAGGGATTCTAACAAGCCAATGAACCTGCAGCAATAAAAGCTAGTATCCCCTATTTATTCTACTTACCTTCACTTCCTAACTCCTATACTAGACCATAAAAGTTCCAACCTATCAATTATGAAAGCAATAAGCTGCTTTCTTTCATTATATAGACTTTGTGAGCTAAAATTTAGTTCATAATTCCTTCATTAATGTCAAAAATATAATTTCCTTCCATCGTTAGCAAATGTGAAGATGAATCCCTCTTCCAATTGTAAAGTAGAGTAAGCAATTGGATAATGAGCATGACTATAATAATAAAACCGTTTGATTGCCAGATATATAATAATATTGCCATCGTTTCCAAGTTCTTCAATCCAATTAATACATTCAAACTACAATAACTCATGATATTCAAACCTTCCATGAATTTATGAACACTGGAAAGAAAAAAACTGATGACAGAGCACTCGGTATAAAGAACCACAAATATGTAATGTAAACCAAAACTACCTGAATATTTCTGCTTTCTGCCAGCTTCACTGCCGTATCATAATAAGACATCCGCAACATGTAGTCCACAAGTATCCGGTTCACACGTGTGTCATTCCATTCAGACAGACTCTCCACATCTGCCGATTCTAAATGATCAAGCCGAGCCCGGCACCTCTGCGCCTGCAAGTGCTCCGTCTTACTCCCCTCTTCCAACTTAATCACAAAAAACCCCACATCAATCAGCATGAAAATTCCAATCACAAATAGCCAAATTCAATCACTCAAAGCACAAATATAAACAAAAATAATCTAGTTCAATTATTAAACCACAAAAATCCAATCCGGATTAGTTCAATGTCAATTTAGATCGATGACTTTCAACAGTTTAACAGTAATGTAAATCATATCAAAGCTGCCCGAGCTAATAAATCTCGAATTAACCTCTGGTTGCCTCGAATCCATCGGATTAACCTCTGTTCTTTTCTATTTCCTCTCACTCCTCCGTCATCCAAACAGGATAAAACAATCCAAGCTAAGGTTTACAAAAGCAGTACCTTTCGTTTAAGCCCCTGCAGCCTGGAAACGAGGGAGCTGAGATGATTCACGGCGTCGTCCGACGACATGTTGTCCCGGTCAGCGGCTTCGGAGACGCCGTTAATAACGGAGGAAATCTCCTTCTCCACGACGCGGTGGTTGGCGCGGATCGTCTTCTTGTAGTGCTCGAAGGGGACTCTGAGGAACTGGTGCTCCAGCTTCAGGGAGTCGGCGAGGTGGCTCAGTTTCGAGGAAGGAGGAGGGGTTGCGGCGGTGGGGACGGGTCCTAGGGTCGGTCCCGGCGACGCGGCGGTACCGTTGGGGAGGGAATCGATTTCCATTGAAGAAGGAGAAAGAGAAGGATAGAGAGAATGATTGGGGAGATTCGAGCGTGGAATGACAGAAAGAGTAGGGACAACGGCAGATGGAGGAGGAAGAGAGGACTTTAAACGACGACGTATTGTTTTGGTGGTTTTTCTACAACGGTTCTAACTGTTTCTTCCCTTTTATTTTGTGGGGTCATAAAAATGCTTCATTAGGGTAAGGCCCAATAAAAAGCAAAAGATGTAGTGAGGTCTGGCCCATGAGAACACCTCCACCAGTCCAAACAAAAATCCCAAATCTAGAGTCCAGGAAATAAAAAAATAAAAAAAATAAAAAGGTTTAATTATTTTGGGTCAGTCCCGACGGAAAAGGAACTCGCCGATCATTTTTCTGATGATTTCATGATCGTGAACGTTTATCATATATCGTGAGATCAGTTTTCATTAAGTACTATTTATATTTAATTTTCAATTTTAAATTTTGAAATATTTTTTACCGAACATATACGATGAATGATCACGATCACGAGATCTTCAAGAAAAGGATCCTCGCAGGATCCTTTTTCAGTACCAGCAATGCGATGTACTGCAAAATAAAATGTGATAATAGTATGTTGTCAAACAATCTAATACATTTTAGCACTTGATTTACGTGAAATTTTTTGCAACCAGCCAAAACCCCAGCAAGTAGTGGGTTGTCATAGTAGATAAAACCTTCTTTATTAACCAGCTGTGTATTTGATTCAAACTCTTTCTCTCGTTATAATCTAGCTTACGATAGTAATATCTCTCGTTATCATTACTAATTTTTTTAATTTAGAAGAAAAAGAAATTTTAGCTAAGCAAACCTCTTGACCACGTGTGTTCAAGCAAACTTGTACCTATTCCCACCCGATTCCCGCTCTATGGTACCATTTGGTACGTGGGACAGGATGGAACAGAGTGGGATAAGGCGTTCCATCCCACGTTTGGTGCGCCTAAAACGGATGGAACGAGCTGTTCCACGGGATGAAGTTTGGGTGAATTTTCGTTCCACCTCACCCCCTGGAACGACTCGTTCCACATTCGTGGAACACAAAATTATAACCTCTCCGTCTCCTTCTTCTTCCTCCTTGTTTCCATCCGAGGGCATCTTTGCTCCCGCTCCCTTCCGTTCCGTCCTGTACCGTCCCGTCCCATTCCATTCCGTTCCGTCCCGTCTGCATACCAAACGATACCTATCGGACACCCGCTACTCCCCCCAATTTCAGCAGACGACAAAACTTTCAAAATTTTCACTTTAGGACTAATTTACCCGAATCCGGATTCTCGCCAAATCTTCTTTGTGAAGATCCTGAAGATTCATGAATCATATACATTCATTGTATATGACAAAAACCTGACAAAACCTTACAAAAACCTGACAATATTTATTTTAAATATTTTTATTTAAAATTAAATACAAATAATACCTGACAAAAACTGACCGCAAGATGTATGATAAACGAACACAATTTACGAATCCCTAGAATCCACATCAAAAGAATCTAGAGACTAACCTGTTGGAATTTACCCTGCCATGTATCACCAGTCATCATCACAAGAGCAACCGCGCAGCCAAACCTCGCCGTTTGGAGCTTAACGGTCGAAATGCCGGCCTCTAACGCCGTTTAAGCAGTAATACTCTACCTCCTCCTCTACCCCTCTCGCCCGTTTAAACATCCGTTCCCCATATCATTCGGGTTTCTGGGTTGAAGCTGATTCTCTTAGGCATGAGAATATAAACTTGTTAGACCAGTTGAGAGGAAGTGGGAAAGAAAATGGTGCGTTAACTTTCAAGGTAGATAAGGAGATGCGGACACGAGTCTCCTGCTTGCAGAGTTAAGGGCTATCGATTCTAAACAATAGCTCGCAGTTATGTTCAAATTTACTCGAATTTGTTGAAGGGAAAGCAGGCCAACTTCCCGACGCTAAGCAACGGTTCGACGGGCAATTTTTTGTTGAATCTGAAATGAAAGTTCAGGGCATAAAACGGGGAAGTGAAAGCTTCGCAAGAAGTTTGTAGACAATGTCTGGTTTGCTGCATGAAAAATCTAGTCTGTCCACTTCAAACTTAGCATCTAAGTGCAAAAATGCTGATGGATCAGCATATCCAAATGATCAAACGCCCGAGGTTAGTTGCTGTCGAGTACGTTCTTCGGCATAGTTAGAGGAAGGATAAGTTATTTTGTTTGCATTCTACACAAACTGTTACTGATGCTGTCAATCTTACTTACGTAGGACGATATGAGATGAGCTTAAAGCAGAAACTTTACTAGCAAGTCTACTGAGAGAAAAGTTGTATCCGAAAGAGCTGGAAGTTGAGCAGTTGCAAGCTGAAGTTGCAGCAGCTGTAAGAGGAAATGACATTCTCCGATGTGAACTGCAAAATGCAATGGACAACCTTTCCCGTCTCACCCACTAGTCGAAGGACCTTGAAATGCAGGTAACCTGTACGTAGTATCACGTATAAATTTCAACGGTAGAGATATTAATATGTTTGAATCTCGTGCTTCGTATGTTATATGACGTGTTCCTTGCTAATAGATGCTTAAGAAGGATGAGAACATAAACCAGCTTCAAAGTGACCTCCAGGCATCGACGAAAGAATTAACAGTTACTCGGGGGATACTGCCTAAAACTTCAGAGGAGAGAAATATGATGTGGGAGGAGGTGAAGAAATACAACGAGAAGAACATGTTGTTGAACTCGGAGGTTAACACGTTGAAGAAGAAGACCGAAACCCTTGACAAGGACATACTTCTAAAGGAAGGTCAGCACACAATTCTGAAAGATACCATAGGAAGGAACAAGCCTTTGGACCCTCCAGAGGTTCTGCCACTTTCAGACCGTCACCATCTTTGTCAGTTGGCACCAATAAACGAAAAGCTTTCTGGAAAGCAAATCAATTTTGCTCCGCCGGCAGCTGCATCCTTCACATAATTATTTAATTAATTAAACAGAATGTATTATCATAATTACATTGAAAAGGGCAAAAAAAGAAAAAAAGAGGTGAAAAAGATGGGTACTTTGATGAGGAGGAAGCAGGTGGCGAAATTGGCGGCGAGCTCGTCTATGGAGGTCATTTGGGCGGCGGCCACTCAGATTGAGCTGGCGGCCATGTTTGAGTCTCTGGCGATGGTGACGCGTGTGGCTGGGAACGAATCGTAGCGCCGTCTCGAAGGAGTGGACTGATGCGATAATTAGGTAGGGAGAGATAAAACTACATGGTTGGCCTGCCATCGAACGGTCCGCGGGAAATGTTTAGGCAATGCCACGTCGGACAGCTGTTTTATTTGTTTGGCATGGAGCCCCTTGACCTTGCTGTATTTCCAGCTTATGCACTTTTTTTGGTTTCTTTCTCTTATTGACACTTTAAAAATATGGTCGTCTACTTTTTTTTATACAAATTTGTCTTCTGTTTTTATAAATTTTGGAATGCATACAATTTTTTTAAAGTATCAACAATTTTTTTTAAACTATGAACATTGTTTCACTTTACTATCTGTACTTTCAATTGGGGTTAGAAAAAGACATTTTAGCCAAAGTTGTTATTGAGATTATCATAATTTTTCATTTTTATTTTTGAAATTTAAAATCGATAAAAAGTGATCATTGACATTATCCACCACCAATCATTTTTGTTCTTTTGTAAAAAGTCTTTGTTGTTTTAAATAAACCACTAGTTTAAGATGAGAGGTTGATTTGACAAAAATACCCTTAATTTAATAGAGCTTTTTCATGAAATGACCAAAATGATTGATAGTGGAAAATCTCAGGAACCATTTGTAATGACCCATTCCCAATTTTACGATTTTTTTGTAATTTTAATAAGTGAAATTACAAAAATGCCCTTCGAGGCAAATACGTTGACTTTTGTTGACTGCTGTGTCGTGTCACGTAAGACTTGTTTTCTTGATGTACCCTCATAGTACTCGTTGTTACGGACGCGTGGGCGCAAGCGGAATGTAATTTGGAGTTATAACGAAGATTCTAAGAACCTTTAAACGTCAACGGCATTTTGGTAATTTGCCATTTGGAACACAGGTGGTATTTTGTCTGACCATTGGATGAGTGCCACGTGGGGCCACCCCCACTTTTCTGGAACACTATCCCTCTTTCTTTTTCTTTTTCTTCTTTTTCCGTAGCTCTTCTCTCTAACTCTCTAACTCTCTCTTGGCTCTCCCTTTCTCCTGTGAAACAAACCACCATCATCACCAAAAATTTCGGCTTGTTGAACATCAAAACCACCATTTTCTACATGCCTTCACCACCATAAACCCAGTTTTGAGTTTTGTTTCATTGAAAACGAATCCTAACCTCGAGTTCGAAAAACAAGGTTTTGGGCCGAGACTTCTAGGCATGACTGACAGCCATCTTTTGAACTCAAAACAGGTATAAATCAATTCCTCATGTTGTGTAGATGAATTTTCATGTTTGGGTCGTGTGATTTGGTGGAGAAATGAGAAAGTTAAAACGATTTAAAGTTTACCCAGTTTCCGGCAACCTCCGCCACTTTCGAGGTGTTTTACAGTCAAATCACGGCGAGATGGCCATCATGTAAGGTACCAATCTCTTCTTCTCGTCGAGAACTATGATTTCTGTTTTCGAATCACTTGATTTCGTTTAGTATTGACAAAGTTATGGACGTTGAAAGGATTCCCAGAAATTCTAGCGAATTTCCCTGTTTTCACATGGACAGCCGTCTTTCAAGCCATTTTCTGGCCATCTTCGGCGACCATTTGGACTCCAATCAGGTACTACACTTCTCTAGCTTCGTTTGGGTATATTATGGGTCGAATTTGGTTGACAAACAAGTGAGATATGGAGTTCGAAATATTGCCCAAAAAATTTGCAAAATCTACAGAATCCAGCGAAATTTCGTTAAGGTCAGCCACTTGAATATTATAGCAATTAAAGATCCGACCGTTGGATCGTCACTAAACTTTAGTGCTTTATAGTACGTAATATTTGAGGACCATAGAAACTTACGGATTGGGAATCTGACTTACGAGATCTTCCCTAATTGGATATTGTAAGTTTATAAAATAAAACGTTAACTGCCACTTGAATTTGCAATTGGCGGAGCTCCAGCCGTTGGATCGTAATGAAACTTTAGCATGTTGTTCTAGAAGCATAATGTGGATCTTTGGAAGTTATGGATCGGAAATCTGAGATGTGGATCTTCCGGATCAAGTTACGTAGGGTTGTGGACCCTACCGTCGATCTTTGACCGACGGTTGACTTTTGGTCAATGGGTCTCAAATCATTCTAGAACATCCTTGGGGATGTGTTTTATCTAAATTACGTGTTCTATCAGTAAGGATTCTGAGACGTGGTTTGATATTTGTTCTAGGCGACGATCGTTCGAGACATTTCAATATTCGTGTTAAGGAGTGTAGCGCAGACCTCAGGTGAGTGGGCTTTTGGTTTTATATATTTATATATATACACACAAGTATATATGCTTTACATTTTTCCATAACTGTGTTAAATGGATTTACGTTTTTAAATGCCATGTCAATTACATTACATGTTAGTATATGCATTGATATACATATGCATAATATTTGTTGATGCTGCGGAGGCCCAGGTAAGTTTCAGGTGAGTATATCACGATGATAGTGATTACGGTGAGTATGGTTATGTTTAGATGCATTTAGTGCTCGTTATCCTGCACCCCCGTGTTATTGCTCCGCCAGTGGCCAGGGCCTAACCTTCACGTGATCGTTCACCTCCCGCACTGCACGCTCAACTTGGATCCAAGTCAGGTGCTAGCCTGTCGTACAGACCAGATTAGGTGGTTCCGACTCGTAGGTGACCTGCGATTCGTTGCACAGCCTTCACGTGATCGTAACACTTGAGCATACTTATTTACACCCAGCTTGTCGTACAAACCACATTAGGTGGTTCCGACTCGTGTGCATGTTTAGTGCCGTACAGGTCATATTAGGTGACTCCAGCTGGATTGATGAGCAATAGGTTTAGCCATACATGTCACATTAGGTGACTTTGGCTAACATATCATTCTGCATTAAATTATATCACCTGACTTACATGTTTACAGTCGAGGTACTTGACATGGCATATACTCGATTTCCATTACTTTCGAGAATGGTTTCTAATATGTATGTAGTATTATTTTTTGGGAAACTATACTAGTTTTACGGTTAGGGGTTATAATGTTTAAAAAGAGAAATGTGTTTTAAAAAACTTTGTTTTTTGCCCACTCACATTTTCTGTTTTGCGCCTCTCCAGGTTTTAGTTGCTGAAAGTTCGTATTGACGAGGATTCTTGGCGAGTCTCAGTATAGGTGGCTACCTCTGAGGGTATAACCCTTACCTACTATATTGTACTTTACTTATGCTCTGACGTCACGTGTGAAGGGGTTCATTCCCGCTCACCAGCACACTCTGGTATTTAAGCACTCTTAGGTTTAAATTTATTCCCACTTTCCACATCACTACACTTTATGGCTTCGTCACCTTCTAGGTGTCGGCCAGCACAGCTCGATTTGGAGCCTTAGTGGACATTCTGGGTTGGGGTGTGTCACCATTTCTATCGATTTTAAATCTTAGTTACTACAATAAGGAGTTATGTTAATCTCGGAAACCATTTTGACTAAAAAATCTTTGAAAAATTATAAGAACCCTACACTTTTAGTGCCATTGTCCCCCTCTACAATGAATTGTCACAATTATCATTAATTCTATCATGGGCAGTGTATAATATCATATTTTAGGGACATGTACATCAACCAAATGCTACATTCACAACTAAAATTGATAAATAGTTAAAATTTTGATAAAAGGGTTATGTGAACAAATTAAGAATTGAAACAAACTCACATATAGGCTGATGAATATATTGGCAAAATAAAATTAATAAAAAATTGTTATAAATTACAAGAATACACGAGTGTTGACTAGTTAGGATTCGTTTGGAAGTGCTTTTAAAATAATTAAAAGCGCTTTTAGAGAAAATATTTTTGGATTTCAAAAGTACTTAAAAAGCACCAGTTAAGTGCTTCTTCCAGGTATTACTTTAAATGTTTTTTCAAGATTTAACTTCTTTTAGCCATTTTAAGAGTATTTTCAAATGCGCTCTTAGTAATTTAATACAGCTAATCATTTATTTGGACATGCTTCATAACATAATCTCATTATCCAAACAATTCATCGTGTTAGAGCATCTGAACAAGTAGTTAATGTTATATTAAGTTACTAACTAATCAGCGCTTCAACATTCCTCTATAACTTATGTGTAGAAAATTGATACGAAAGTTCTTCACTTCAGACCAAGAAGAAAACGCATAGAGATGAACAATAAACTTATTCAAAGCCATCAAATCTTATGTTGCTAAAATAAAGTCAAGCTTCGATTTTCTCCAAGCAGAAGAGAAAAGTCCCATATTCTTGGAAGGAAGTTGTTGCCGTTACAGTGACTGCCGAAATGTCGAATCCATATGGTTTAATCAAATTGGTGCATACCGATAAAAACTATGTGTCTAATGTCATAAAAAACACATGAACCAAAATTTAACCCACAAAAAAGGTTCAATTTTCACCAAGCAACATAAAATAAAATAAAAGGAGTATTGAAGGAATGATCATTGCCATATTAAATGAGCTCAAATTTTGAAATTTATATAGTAGGAGTTTTGCTCTTTTAAGGTTTTTATCTTGAGGATCAAATTCATATTAGTCATAAAATTATACTAATTTAGATCCAAAAGCTTTAATTCATAACCATTAAGGAACTCATTTCTTCCTCTCCAGTCTCACAATCACGATGGTCTCCTTCATTTTAAGCTAGTTGTGCTTAATTAAGTTGTCAAATATTTTAAGTATTTGAATCTAAACTAATATAATCTTTGTGGTTAATATGCATAAGGATCTTAGGAGAGCAAGATTGATTAGATCATACACATTCATTAGAGCACATTTTCGGTAGACTTGAAACACCGCTACGTGATGTTACTACTTCATTGAATTTATAGCACGTGGATTTTTTTTATTATCATATCCCAAGATTAGTATATATCAATCATATAGCCCACTCTTATTATGTTACCGGTACCCAAAAAAAATTTTCAAGATGTTAACACGGGGGTGATGTACCACCACTACTTAAAAGCAACGAGAAAAAATGCATCCAAATGTGTTCTTCTTGTTTTGCCAAATGATAATATAATTACATTAAATTCATCTGAACTATTGGAAGGAGAATTAGAACCTGGGTTTTGATGCATATAACACTGTTGTAACAAACACGATGAAATTTAAATTCAAATAATAAAATATGTTTTTTTATTATGATTTATGCAACATGATACTAATTATTTGGTAATAGATAGTGGCAACAAGTTGACAACTATATTCCCAAGAAATTCCCAAAGACAACACAATATAATTGACAAAGTGGGAATGATTATTCTTTAGAACAACTTATTAGAAGGGAGTTGTTACTAAATAAAGGTTGGGCAAGGGAAGATGAGCAAAAGCTGCCTAAAATGGTGGTTTGTTGGAGGTCAAAGTCAAAACCCCAGCCCATAAATTAGAATACTAAAACTGAAAATCCAACCCGAAAGGCCTCAGCTCTCTCCCTTATCATGGTTTTTTCAAACCGAGGGCGAGGGGTTTGTAACTTTGTATTCTTCTTTCTCCATGCTTAATCTTCTCTTTCCCTGCAAGAAACAAAGATTATAACCCTTTTTTTTGTTGTTAAATAATAAAGAGAACCAATTTACTGCTCCCTCTCTCTCTCTCTCTCTCTCCCCCCTCTCTGCTTTCTCTGTCTACCTCTATTTCTCTCTCTTCATTCCTTCGATCTAACCCTTTCCACGTTTCTGACAACCTTTTTTTCTGTCAGAACATTCCAAATCTGCTTCATTGGTTCTCAGTCTAATCCGAATAAAAATGTTCTTCTGAGCTCTCGGATGGTAGTTGAATCGTCATAGACAAAGGCCAGAAGAATCCCCCTCCAAGGCTCCAACATATCGAATACAAGGTATGGAGATTTTGTTTTTGAATTCTTAAAGACATGAACTTTTGTTGTTTGAGTTATGATTCAATGTTGTGTTTTCGTACCCCAGATGTTTGTTTGGTCTTAAGTATATGTTGGACAATTGAATTTATGGTTTTTATGTTTTTTCATGACAAAGTTCGTGTCTTTTCTGAAATACCTATTAGTTTTTATTTTGCATTTTAATTATCTGGGAATATTGTGCTGTTTCTGGACATGCCCATTTTATTTATTTGTGCCCCTTTTCAATAATTACCTGGAAGTTAATTATCTTCCTAAACTCATATTATCTTGTTTTGCACACCTTTCAATTTGACTTTGGTTCTGTTTGCAATTTAATGTTTACTCGTAAATTTATATGCAGGTTATTCACATACCGATCATAGTTCGACGATTTACACCTCTTGGATTTTGTAATTGTAGGGAAGCTAGAGGCGGCGCGAGTATTAGCTCATGTTCACAACGATGACTCGTTGAATAATTTAATTCCGGGGTCATTTGGTTGAGAATATGTGAGGGATGGTATCAACTACTTTTCTGAAACTTGTGTCACCTTGCTGGAAACCATCTTTCGAGGGTGAAAATTCTAATAGGGGGGACGTGAGTGGTCGAATTGATGGTTTGTTGTGGCATAAAGATTCAGGGCATCATGTTAATGGAGATTTCTCGATGGCAGTAATTCAAGCAAACAATTTGTTGGAAGACCATAGCCAACTGGAATCGGGGCCATTGAGCTCCCTCGAATCAGGTCCTCATGGAACATTTGTTGGAATTTATGATGGACACGGAGGTCCAGAAACAGCCCGGTTTTTAAATGAACACCTGTTCAACAATATCAAGAGTGCGTTATTCTTCCTCCTAAATTCATCTTTTTTAGACCGATTGAGGAGTTTGGTAATTGTGATAACTGAACTAATGCTCCTATTGTTAAAAAAAAAACCTGAGAAAGTAGTATTTTCTTATGTCTTGCACCGTAGGAAAGTAGTATTAAACAAGGTATAGTCGTTTTGGTGCGATCTGTCTTGCATACTTGCTACACATGCGATCATCAAGAGCTATTTCAATGCTCGAGTGGGAGCCTTATTGTCTGGGATTATCTTTGTAGTGACAGTTTATTCATTTTGCAATGCTCGACTGATGATGTTTGAGTCAGAATCGGGATCAGTGGGGATAAGAATTTCGTTATTATTATGGCAATTGTGAGGTTCCAGAGTGAGATGTAAAACACGTGGTTTGGACTGGATTTCTTGAATTTTCTTTCATTAACAACCTCCTCGATCATGAATTATATGTCATAATACTAATTATGAAAATTTACGAACTACTGAGGTTCTGGTCACGTGATAATCCCTATTGTTATCAATTTTTATGGTATAACAGATATCTTATTTATGCAGGTTTCACTTCCACTACTTAGATAGCTAATGCATATATTTACTGACTTGACAGCTTTCCGTGGTGCAGAGTTCACATCAGAGAATCAGGGAATGTCAGCTGATGTTATCGCCAAAGCATTTTTGGCGACCGAAGAGGAGTTCCTCTCTCTAGTAAAGAAGCAGTGGGCAATCAAGCCACTGCTTGCTTCTGTTGGTGCATGTTGTTTAGTAGGCATAGTATGTAGTGGGCTGCTATACATAGCAAATGCGGGGGATTCTCGTGTGGTGCTAGGAAGACTGGAAAAGACCGTTAAGCAGGTAAAAGCAGTTCAGTTATCGATTGAGCACAATGCAAGTCATGAATCTGTGAGAGAGGAGTTGCACTCGTTGCATCCCGATGATCCACAGATTGTGATGTTAAAGCACAAGGTGTGGCGCGTGAAGGGTTTGATACAGGTGATTAACTTTCTTATCTGTTCTTAATTTCGTGTAATGTTTTCCAATTCATTTTCTGTTACCAGGGTACGCATACATATATAGTGATCGTTTTCCCCTTTGACTTGTGTGTGGCTGAGTATTTTCGTCTGTAAGTCCTTTAGTTTTCGCAATGTTTTCATTTATTATATTTCCTGAATAAGGCGTGGTGCCATTATTGGAATGGATTTGGAACTAAACAATTGAGGTTTATGTGTATTGACTTTTATTTTTGAACCCGGAGCTTCGAACAATTTTGCAAATTTGCTGGAGGAATGCTCTGGTGCATTTTAACAAATGATTTGAGATCTTTTGGACATTAATATTTATTAGTCTTTTGGTGAAAGTATATGTTATGAAGCCCTTGGGTCAGGCCTGTCTTCCCCTATCATAACGGATAAATTAAATTAGAACAGAGTTTGTTTAAGATAAACTATGAAACCTCTGGTTAGGTTGGCATAATTTTTGCTTTGAAGTTTTGGTAATTCTCATTCATTGAAATCTTCTACGCTCGTGACCAAATTTGCCTGTCCTCTTCACAAAGATGGCATGGCGTGCACAGTAGAGCAGCACTCATGTTAGAGATGTTTGCTTGTCTTGCAGGTTTCAAGATCCATCGGCGATGCCTACCTGAAGAGGCAAGAATTTAA
This sequence comes from Pyrus communis, assembly GCF_041283825.1. Classification (NCBI taxonomy): domain Eukaryota; kingdom Viridiplantae; phylum Streptophyta; class Magnoliopsida; order Rosales; family Rosaceae; genus Pyrus; species Pyrus communis. The sequence goes on from NC_142565.1 coordinate 7,041,310, forward strand.
CAAAGAACCTCTATTGGCAAAGTTCAGATTATCACAACCCTTCAACAAGCCGATCCTTAAAGCTGAGCCAACTATCCTAGTCCAAAAACTCTACCCTGAGGATCAGTTTCTCATATTTGCATCAGACGGCCTATGGGAGCAGTTAAGCAATCAGGACGCAGTTGACATTGTCCAGAGCTATCCGCGTAATGTACGGTTCCTCTGTCAAGTTTTGGCTTTCTTTAGTATTTACTCAACTATCTTCTGGCTCTCGGGCGCTCAGTCTTATTTTGCCCATACAATATCATAAGCTCAGTATCTCAGTATCTCAGATCGAAATTGTCTTTTATTGAAGCTGCTATTCCACCTGCTATAATGTTTTCCCGTATTTGTGCAGGGTATTGCAAGGAAACTTGTGAAAGCAGCGCTTCGTGAAGCAGCAAAGAAGAGAGAAATGAGATATTCGGACTTAAAAAAGATAGACCGAGGCGTGAGGAGACATTTTCACGACGACATCACAGTGGTAGTTCTGTTCCTAGATTCGCATCTGGTCAGTCATAGCTACGGGCACGGGCCTCTGCTTTCCGTTAAGGCAGGTGGTGGTGTCCCTGCCACCGGCACCTAGATTTAGGAGGTTCAAATGGATCTATCTCACTCAAAAACCCCCTGGTTTTCTTCACTTGTACTAAGAAACGAACAAAAGCTTTTGTTTTCTATGCAAAGAAGGGAGTTCAAGGCAGATTTTTGGGTCTTTTTTTTCCATTTTTTCCCCTTTTTCTTCTCTCTTCTTCTGATGTTTAGTATAGCTGTGCTTTATGGATTTTTAAAATTTTTTTAAATTTTAAATTTTTACATTTAATGCCACATGAAGTTTCAGTATAAATGGAAAGAGAGTAGCTAGAGAACTTGAGAGTCTCAGAAAATTTCTGCAGAAAGTTCCTAGCCATTGGAACATGACATGATTATTGTTAATTTTTTTTCTTTTGAGAGCTACAATTTGCATGAATATTATATGTTTGCCTTGAAAATATAAAATTGGAAGCATTATGTCCATCGAAATCTCCAATTCAACTTGCACCCGGACTCTATGTCAAGTAATGTATTTTAAATTACATGACGTGAAAACATAAGGCTTTTTTCGGCTTGAAGCATGAATTTCTTATATTCGCTTCTTAAATTTTGACTCATTTTCACAATTTTGTTTTCAGCTTTCAGATTTTGTTTCTTTCATTTCAACCATTGTATCTCAGTAAATTCTAGTCATTTATATTTAACAATTAAAAAGCCCAATAGAAATAACACGTAGCTATATTTTTGGAATATTAAAAGATTAATTTAAAATAGCATATCGTTTGTATAACTTTTTAGGCTTTTGTTTTAACCAATGGCTCAAATCCAAAAATCATTGGATATTTTTTATCTTAATCTAAAATGCAGACTCTTTCTCCTTTTGGCCTTTAGTTTTCTCAAATAATAATTTTTCGGATGTGCTATCCACACATCCTATTTTACTTCTCACACATCATTGATAATTTATATGTGTTGATTTTTTTCAATTCATCCGATCCGACAGCCGAAAATTAAAAAAGTGTGTGAGAAGTAAAATGAAGTGGGTGAATATCCTAATTTTTATTTATTTTTTCCCGGAAAATTTCTGTAAAATCCGTTAAGAACATAACTACGTAACAACCAATCAAAACCAACTCAAACCGCAAAATGGCGACTTTGAAAGTGAGATTGAGAAGCACTGCTGCTTTTTCACCATCACCATCTCCGAAATCTTGGCCGCGCATCTCAGATTCTCTCTCCAAGATATCAGTGACAGCCAGATTTCCAAACGCCGCCGTATTGTCTCCTCCCAAGCTTCGTCTTCGAGCTTCCCCTGGAAAGAAAACCAGAGCTTCAGTCTCTGCAACTATGGCGACTGGGTATGTTACAGTAGATGGGAAATTTCGTGCAGTACAAACTAAATTTCTTACCTTTCTTCTCTGTTTTTAAGAACCCAGTTGCTAGAATTGTAAAAGTCTTCATCTTTTACTTCATAAATTAGTGAGCAATCTTGTTTTGCGTATTTGTTTTTTGGTTTTCTTGTTCTTATGTGGGAAGCGGGCAAGAGGTTCTTCCACCAGCTCTTACTTCTACATCGGACCCACCTCCAATCTTCGATGGAAATACAAGGTTGGTGTAGATTACTAGGTTTTCAGTACTTAATTGCATTCAGTTTGAATCTGACCGTTGGAAAATGTTGGGTTTTTGGATTGTTGAAGGTTGTATATATCTTACCAGTGCCCGTATGCGCAGCGTGCGTGGATTGCCCGGAATTGTAAGGTTGTTTCAAGAACATTTCATTGTTTGGTTTTATTGAGTTGATTAGAATGGCTGCAAAAATACTTAAGGAGAACAAAAGAACTTTGAGAGTATTTCATCCGTGTCGTTTAGCTTTGCAAAAAGTGAATAGAACTTCTCAAGTGAAGCTTTTAGAGTAGAAGGGCTGGGACTTCTGAATCGGATTCTTGTATCTGAAGTTCCAGTAGAAACAAAAGGGAAAACTTAATCTGTTTCCTTGGCATACTTTTTTCGGAGCTACCAAATTGGATATTGATTCTGTGGGCAACTCTTAATGCTTGCTGGTTTGTGGACGTTTGCTACTGTGTTGAGTACGCTGGTACTTCAGCTGTTTTTGATGATTCTTATGAACAGGGATTGGAGGAAAAGATACAGTTGGTTCCTATTGATCTGCAAGACAGGCCTGCTTGGTACAAGGAGAAAGTCTACCCTGCTAACAAGGTGAAATTTTGAAACTAGAGCATATGCTAAAAGCTTACAAGGCTGTTTTCATTTGTTTTGTGCTGCATTACAACGAAATGCTCCCGTATCATAAGGCATCTAAAATACTGCCCTGTTGTGGAGTTCACAGAAACTGCACTGGTTAATTATATGGAAAAAGGAGCCAATGGGATGTTTCCGGCCATTATGTCTGCACAAAATTTCTGTGTCATTCGTGTGCTTAATTTCCCATTGCATTTTCTCTACAAGGCGTGTCTGATGTGAAATTTGAACGCAGGTGCCTTCACTTGAACACAATAACGAAGTGAAAGGAGAGAGTCTTGATTTGATTAGATACATTGACAGTCACTTTGAAGGGCCTTCACTGTTCCCTGACGTAAGATTTCAAGAATACTTGGTTACTGAATATTGACTGCTCTATGTTATACAAAACCTTATACTCTGCAAATATAGGATCAAGCAAAGAAAGAGTTTGCAGAAGAGTTGCTGTCCTACACAGACACCTTCAATAAATCTGTGTTTTCGTCAATTAAAGAAGATGAAATCGAGGCAGCTGGTGAGACGACCACTTGCTTCTTTCGATGTTATTTGATTTAAGTTGAAACTGGGCTCCTATTAACCATAGTCGTGTGTTGAAGCAGGTGCTTCATTTGACTATATCGAAACTGCTCTTTCCAAATTCGAAGATGGACCCTTCTTTCTTGGCAAGTTCAGTCTGGTAATATCGCAGCTATATCTGTTTTCTGTCAATTAGCGTTTAAGTTTCATTTTCCTTAAGCGTTACAGGACAGTCTCCATCCTCGCGTACAAAATTCATATGAAGTTTTCGGCAACAGTTGAAGTTTTTTTAAGTTTGTTCTTGCTTTCAGGTGGATATAGCTTATGCTCCATTCCTTGAAAGATTTCAGCCTCTCTTATTGGACGTGAAGAAGTATGACATCACTGCAGGTAGACCTAAACTGGCAGCATGGATCGAGGTACACAAAGATTCCAAGTTTAAAACACGAGTTTATGTATTGCATAATTCAGATTATAAAGTTGGATTCCAAATTTGATCGAAAAGGTTACTCGTATGAATATATATATATATATATATATATATATATATATATATATATATATCGCTCTTGTAGGAGATGGACAAAAATGTAGCTTACAAACAGACGCGGCGTGATCCCAAAGAGCTTGTCGAAAGTTACAAGAGACGGTTTTTGGTAATTTTCTTGTTGCAGCATGTTAGGAAGGCAATTCTCGTCGTTTTCAAATGCTAATTTCTTAGTTCATTGGTTTTGCAGTCTCAGAAATGAAATCAGCATAGCAAAGTTAGGAATCGATGCAGATGTTCCAAGTTTCGCTCGTATGCGTTGCAAAGTACTGATGGTGGTTCGGAAAACCTGGAGAACCAAATCATAAGTCCCAAAAACTGGGGGTGTAGTTATTCAAGCGAATCTTCATTTCTTGTGTAATAAGTTAGCTGAATTGGTACTTGCAGCTTTCCTTTTAAGAATAATTTTATGTGATAACCAAATTGTTAGGGACTTGGTTTTCTTGACTTTCTCAGTCTTTCTGTCAGTCATAAAAGTGCTTTTTGGAGAAGCACTTTTCAAATATTTTTTCATGAAGCACTTTTAAGCGATTTTACATGAAGTGCTTAGATTTTGAGTAAATTGTTGCCATGGTCCCTCAACTTTAACCCAATTGGAGCAATGATCCCTCAACTAAAAATTCATTATCAATGGTCCCTCAACTCCTTAAAACGTGCAACTATGGTTTTTTTCGTCAACTCTATTAGAACTTCCGTCAAAATGAATCACGTGCCCATGTAAAAGAAGTTGAATCAAGGGGCAAATATGGAATATCAAATAAGAAAAATTGTATAAATGATCCCTCAACTTTAATCCAACTGGAGAAATAATCCCTAACTTTAATCCAATTGGAGCAATGATCCCTCAACTCTAACCCAATTGTAGCAATGATCCTTTCAACATAACTCATTTTGATAAAATTCTGACAAAGTTGACGAAAATAACCATAACTACACGTAAGAAGCCATTCCTCACAGAAAAGTTAATGCACTCGTTTCAAGCTATAATTTTGCCATAAGGAACGACTCCTACACATAACGTACAAACAGTCCTTTTTCCTGGTACAACCTTACAAGGAAAACTAATCAATCTTATAAGATCCTGCAGAAATCTAAAAAATGTTCTGCTTGAAAGTAAAAGCCATAAGCAGTTGGAATAGCCAAGGGAATTTAGAAAGCTGCTTTATTTAACCGTAGATACTTTTTGTTTACACTTTCTGAAATCAACAAGCACATAAATCATCTCCAACACCAAACTGCAGAAGCAACTTATTAACGCAACATGATCCATCCTAACCTCGCTTCAAAGAACCAGAATCTTCCTGAATCAGTGAACAGATAAAAATATTGAATAACCGCCTTAAATATGATACGCAATGAAGAAATTTTGTTTCAACATCTCTATCCAGGTATTACTCCAAAAAATTAGATCAACCTGACATGACATCTGTGAGAATATAAAGTCGTCGAGGGCAGCGATTAAACAAAAGGATACTACCCACCCCAAAATATTAAAGCAAAATTTACTTAAATGCTTCAGGATCTCTAGCAATAATGTGTTGTCCCCTCCATTGACTATCAGCGGAACGCTGTGCAAGATTGATCATTACTGGGTTCATGTACAGAGAGCACTCACAAGTACCTCTTCGCATTTGAAATGGTTACTCGATCGAGAAGTATGTGTATCAGTGAACATAGAGGAGTCGCGCACACACTACCTCAGCAGTACCTTCCATATCTTGCTCATATACACAACCAAAGACCATACAGCAAGGCCTGCTGAAACATAAAGCAAAACAACACCAGAAGCTACTAGAACCTCTGGTCTTCCAAGGCTGCACAAGTTGGATGACAGATGGATGAAAATGGCGTCAGAAACTAAACTAATAAACTATTTCATCTGTATTGACCTAAAAAGAATAGCCCAAAATTCAAGAAAACCAGACGATGTACCTGTTGTCGCGGGTTGCCAAGAGGATAGTTAGTGCTATCATCTGTGTGGCTGTTTTCCACTTTCCCAAGTTATTTACAGCTACAGCCTGGGAATATTTATCATTTGAATGAAAACTTAATTTACGATCTGAGTTACAGCTACTATCTTCTATGAGTTCTGAAATGAGAAGGCAGTTGTTCAGAGGTCGCATGGGGAAGGAAAACAAACCTCTAAAAGTTTAGCGTTCTGAGAAGCAGCCCATTCTCTAACTGCAGACATGGTTATCTAAAAGTAAGACGCAGAAGCAATTAGTGAGACAGTGTTATTAACATGAGGAATCCATAAAACTACAGGATGCAAATAATTGATCAATGAAAAAGTTGGGTGGGGGAAGAGAGAATAGCCGATAAGATAATTACTCGTTGGAGCAGAATATAGGTTAAAAAGATTTGTTTTATGAACCTGAAACAGTAGAACTTGGAAACTCACATGCAGAATATGCACACGCATGCACAAAAAAGAGTAAAAGCCCACATTATACCTAACATGGATGAAATGATATGCCAATGTATTTTCAAACCGCAATTCAACATACTGTCCAAGTACATGATATCCTGAACAAACAACCCCCCCCCCCCCCCCCCCCCCCCCCCCCGCCTCCCCAGCCCAACGCACACCCAACATCTTAATGAAGATGCCTTTATACTTTTTCTACATTCAAGATCATGCCCAAATATTTTCATGTTAAATACAGGCACACTTCATTTTTCTACTAACCATAACTTCCTGGCAAAAAATACAATCAAATTTAATTTTGACTTACTAATACACCAGTGAAATATTTTATTGGTCCACCAATACAAGACATACAAGAAAGCAAGCCCTGAATCGATTAATTAATAACTAAGAAAATAAAGGAGACAAATAGAACAATATAATACCTCTCTACCAATTATAGCAATTGAAGGAACAACAAAGAGCCATGGAACTTGCCCAAACATAGCAACATCCAAAGGCCTAGAACACAACAAAACCAGTGTCGCTGCAACCATGAGCTGCATTCAGCAGGAATGACAATCAATTTAGAACCCTAGAACAGTTTTAGAGAAGAATTATAATAACAACAGCAGTACTTTTATTTCAATAAGCTGAAACTGACAATGGAAGTGTTTCATTTTAACTTTGGTGGGGAAAACAATACCTTATCAGCTACCGGATCCAAAAATGCGCCAAATGCAGATCCTGATCTCATCTGAAACGCAAATAAACTCTTACAAAGTCAATAATTTGACCCCGATGAACAACCTCAAGAATTGAAATTCCCAAAATCAATTGAAAAGAAAATTAATTAACCTTCCGAGCAATATACCCATCGAGCCAATCAGTAATTGCTGCAGCAATGAAAATACTAGTTGTGGCAGTTGTTCCCCACCAACTATCGACATAGAAAGCTAGGACATTGAAAGAAAGAAAAAACCAAGGTTAGCCTAATCAAGTGCAAGGACATTATGCTTCCAAAACCAAATCTGCAGAAACCGAGAATGCATACAAAACCCAGATGTCAATTGTATTGACGCTCCCAACAGAGACATCAATATCAAAAAACAAACGAAAACCACAAGGGCAATTCAAAAGTTAGCAAAATACATCATACAAATCAACATCATTGCCAAAATATGATTACTCGAATTGCATTGGATCTCCCAACAGAGACACAAAAGTCAAAGAACAAACAAAACCCACACCGGCGATTCAAAAATCAGCCAGATACACAATTGCAGTCAATGCAATTTGCAACGAAATAAAAAATTCAATCGAAATCATACTGCTAACGAGAACCGGCACGGAGGCGACGCGGCCGAGTGTTAGAATGGTGGGCAAGGTGAGGAATTTGGAGGAGGATTGGGATTGCAGCTGCTGTTGTTTTTGTTGTTGATGTTGCAGAGGAGAAAGCAATTCGTCTTGGTTCGGGTACAATGGGCTGTCGTACCAATCGGCGCCTTTATGATTCGCCGAACCCATATCGGCCATAAGAGCACCACCACCACCACCACCGGGGCCGGACTCAGAGCCGGACCCACCAGAGGACTCTCCGCGATCTTCGGAGGAAACCCCACTAGCGTCACTGCGGTTGCGGGAGGAAGAGGAGGCGGAGAAGCATTCAGGGAATCTGGGGGACGGGTTTTGGGGAAAAGGGAGGAATGGTGCGCAGGGGGTTATCCTGCAGCCGGAGTATTTATGTGTTTGCGATAATGCTGCAACGAGGATTTTACGATTTGGGGGAGGGGAGGGAGAGGAGATGGAATTGAAGAGGATTTGGTAGGGCTTTTTGGGGTATATAGAGGAGGCTGCTGTGGTCATTTTGAGCACCAGGGCTGACATGGCTGGCCAACCAAAACAACTTCTACAAAAAGTGCTTTTTTAGTTTCGGCAGGACTCTCTCTCTTCACTTTCAGGTGAAACGGTTATAAAAACTAACACAACTAGAAGCTGGAGAGGTCTGCGTTTGCTTATTTTAGCAGCTCTCTTTCTTCTTCTGCTGTTGATTATCTGTTGCGTTTGGGAAGAAGGAAGTTGGGTTGCTTTGATTTTGGTTGGAGAATTCTAGAGCTAAGTTTATTCCATGGTTCCATTCCACTTGTTAGTTCTCTGTTTGTTTGCCTTTTTTATTTTTTATTTTTTGTCAAAGTTAGAAAGAAAAAGGGTTCTCACTTATTTTATTTGCACTTTTATTTTTTGGATTGGCTACAATATATGTAATAAAGTGCGTAACTTGTAAATGTCCACAAATTCGCCACATTTTATATTTGGGATAAATGATATGATTAGATTTGCAAGGACGAATCTAGCTGGTACGTTGATTATTCCCTAACCGAGATTTTGAAGAAAAATGTAATACTTAGGTATAGTCGTCTTCTTCTTCCGTCGCACAACCTTATTCATGTAACTTATTTGGCCCTTGTCTGTTCCCTATAACCTCAAGGTGTTTCTTCTTGCTGTTTTCTTGGTCCAAAATCTTTGGTAGAACCTTAAAAGCTTGATCCCTCGAAAGCTTGGTTGTTGTGTGAAGTTGCCTCTGTCGTGAAGCACAAAGCCTATAATTTTCTCCTTATTTTGGTGAAAAGATAAAAGATAACATCATTAAAAAAAGGGGAGATTGGGCTTACTAGCACGTTTATAAAATACCAATCAAAATTAACTATGCTTTTAAAATACAATCTCTACTGGCCCCTTGACAAAAAATATTAATATTGTGTCGATTATTTATCAATATTTTTTTAGTAATGTATTAATATCATGTCGATAATATATGAACTTGAAGGCATTTTCGTTAGAGAGGGATAGAAGAGATACATTTGGAGATCAGGGCTATTCTTGGTTGGTGGGTTTGTAAAGGGATACTAAACCAATTTTCCAAAAATGAAAGGCATAGGCTTTTTGCTTCACCATGATTTTTTAGATGTAAATACTCTTTAATTACAAAGTGGTGAATTGTCATAATGATTAACGTCTTACTCTTCAAACCATTGCTTTTGGGTTTAAATCATCCTCATCCTCTTAGTTTAGATTTGTAATTAAAAAAAGTGTTCCTTAATTAAAATTTGATCCTCTTTTAATGTTTTTGTAGTTGTTTTCGTTTTTTAAAATGGAGTTTTAACAAAACTGTGACATCCCACATTGCCCAGTGAGTCACCCATCATGGGATTGCTCTAACCTCCTACTAACTTAACTTCGGAGTTTCTACGGAACCCGAAGCCAGTGAGCTCTCAAAAGGCCTCGTGCTAGGTAAGGATGAGAATATACATTTAAGGATCACTCCCCTGGGCGATGTGGGATGTCACAAAAACACTCTTGATACTGTTCACTTTTAACAAAAAAATCACATTTATACATTTCCCTTATACTATTCACTATACCTTTAAAAAGATTTTTCATTAAATTTTTTTTTTTTTAATATTTCGTTAGTTTTCCTTTTTTAAAATGGTGTGCATTCCAAAATATATTTCAACCGAGGCAAAGGATCACTAAACACGTATGTTGGGCTCCATCTTAGCAGTCCCATTGGGCCAGCAAAATCCCACTCACTTTTATTTTTAAAGGCCAGTGATGTTACTTTTCTAAAAGAAAACAATTTAAATGGTTAATTTAATTCTCTTAAAGTATAGTTATTTATCCGTTGTCGTTTTAAATCAAAACACAAGAAAATCTGATATTATTCAGTGAGAATAACAATTCCAAGGCTGCTTTTGGCTTGTGGGAATGTGTTGCAATTCCTAGCTCACGAGTTAGTGTTATTAGTAATACGAGATTGTGACAAACAACCGTGATTCATAGCATTGATAATGAAGAATAAGAGACATCCTGATATTAAATTTTTAATTAATAAAAAACGGTATAAATGTAGTGTGTAAAATATGGTATATTTTTTATTCCTCTTCCCCGGTAGTTGCATTTTTGTGCACATCCTCTAATTTCAAAACATCCCGAATTTCGTACCGTGCGACGGATTGGACTAACAATTGTAACGAAATGAAACTACAAATAGGAAAGTGCAAAGGAAAAATAGGTATTGGTAGGTTGTGATTATTTACATCTGCATTTAGCTAATCATTACAACTCCCACGTTTAGTTTTACTCAATCATCAACTGAGGAAATTCCAAAGCCCCATATGCAGCAGCATGACCCGCCACTTGGTGCCATTATATTTCTCCCAATAACGTAGACACGGTTGCTTATCTTAAGCCTTAAACACTGTTAATCTTTTCGTAAAAGGTCCATGTAACTTCAAAGGAGGAAAAAGCAACCTTCTCGAAATTAAAAAAATAATAATTTTGCATTAAAAGTAAATATGAATAATTTAGCTTCATTTGAAAGCATAATACATTTTTAATTTCGTTTTTAGGCTTTATTGGAAATAAATACACAGTTTTTCAGTCTTCTTTTTTTTTTTTTCTTTTTTTTTTTTTCTTTTTAACAAACGAGTCTCGACATGTCAAAGACTCAAGTAGGTTCTCACGAATAAAATTATTCGAACAAAATTGAGAATTATGAAGATGCTCATATGCAGTATCAAATAATATTTAACCGTAATATTTAATTAGTGCTAATTCAGTGACAGAAAAGGTTTTGATCGGATTTTAATTGTCAAATTTGTGTCGATAATGTATAGTTGTTGCTTGGAATAGTTGCAAAGAAATCATAACAAGAAATATCTTCATAAGAAAAAAATGATGTCTCAAATTTCATAGGTTCATGCATAAAGGGTACTCAAATTTGTTGTCTTCTACCGACACGAAATCTTTGAGTGGGATCGGATAAAAAATAAGGGACATTTGGCATTTGCGAGAAAAAGGTCCTTTAAGGAAAACCTCTCGCCGACAGGAGAAGCTCACAGTCTTACCAAGTTTTTTACAAACGATGTTATCTAAATTATTGGGTGAAGTTAGGCTAGTAATAATGTGATTTTAAATTAATTTTTAACGGAAATTAAACCTAAGATCTCTTACTTACAAATAAAGAGAAATATCACTAGATTGTAGTACTAAATGACAAATTAACTAAATAAAAAAGAATAATATTAGATAAATCATCTATTTACATGATATTTTGTATATTATATACTATATAATGTGCTAAGTGATAATTTAATTTATTTTTTTAAATCATTAAATTCAATCATCAATCTCCTTATTTTACAACATATAATATATTTTACAACATATAATATAAAAGTACTGTCTCTCTCTAACATTTTTCGAGTAAAAAAATTACAAAATCCATTAATGACACTCGCCTTTGTTAAATTTCCACTAATCTAATGTTGTTGTTTAAATTCAAGTATTTTTAGACAAAAATTTGATGGCTTCCAAGGTGAAGCCATTCTTATACTTATTTGTAACTAACTTATATAAAATTTTCTTTGAAATATTTGTGGTCGTGACTTATAGATTTTTTGGTCAAACAATAGATTTATCAGACTAGATGTTAGATTAGAGAACCAACAGGGTTTGGACCTACACCGTGGTGCAAGTAAACCACTCATCTCCACCACCATGATAGAGGGTGTGTGTGAAAACACATTAGTTTTAGTTTTTAACATTGCATTGTCATTCTAGAGTCTAAACTGTTCTAATTTGTATGTTACTAATTAAGAGTATTTATCCGCTTTACTCGAGGTGTTTGATTTAATTTTCCTTTCATCAATTTTACTTGTATAGAAAAAAATTATTTTAATTTATTCGTAAGATAAATTAACCTCAAATGAAAATAACGAACGCACTGTCGTGATTAACTGAATTACAAGTGTAATTTTCGAAGCCACCACATTGCATACGAATGAAGTGCATACTCTCATTGCATACGGATAAAGTGTGAATGATGACGGTGGGCCTCCATGTTTGGCGCCTTGGTTGCTTTTGCTTACTCATTTGGAGCGCACCAATTGCGGATAAATCCTTTCAAGGTTATTTTACTTGTTAGAAAATAAATTATGAATTTGCCACCACTCATAACTCTACGTGATGGTGGTGGCGGCTGTGGAGGCGATGAAAGTGGATATCGATAGAAGGTGATGGAGGTGAGTTGGAAAAAGGAGAGGTGATGAGTTCAAATTTAACAGATAGCGTATGTGTGAAAAAAAAGGTTAAAACTCCCTCTGTAAGTCCTCATTTGTGGTATGCCATAGTTTTGAGATGAGTAGCCTCCCCTGAGTCCCCTCCCTCTAAACTTTTTGTCACCGAAAAAAATTATAAGAAAATAGTAGATGATGTTATTTCTAAAAATAAATAAAGTTATAACGGGAATTGAAAAAATATTAAAAACTTTATAAAGTAAATCAGCTTTTCTATGAAAAAAAACACAACTCCAAATGGGGTATGAGCTATAAGTCAACTAATTCGACGGTAATAAAAGATAACATTATAATTAAATATTTTACGAAAAATCCTAATAAAATTTCCATTTCCTAAAACAAATTTTTGGAAACAAGGAAAACACGTGGAAAAATAAGGCAAACAATCAAATTTCTTTATACAATTTCCTAGCATAACATCATACTTAATTTCTACCATTAACCTTTTAAGAAAAGCAAGGAAATTAGGTTAAACAGTTCAACACCATTTTCAAAACTGTTTTTAAACAATTAATTTCTAGCATTAACTTTTATGAAAAGCAAGGAAATTAGGTAAACAGTTCAACACCATTTTTCAAAACTCTTTTTAAACAATTATGTGAAGTGAATCCAATTATCCAAAATCCTTAATAAAATTCTCCCTCTTTTAATAGAAGTTTCTAACCATGATGAGGAAGTATTTACTCTCACATTTACGTCATGATTTCGATTTATATTTTTTTTATATTAATTTCTTGATACGTTTGGCACTAAAACAAACAGTGTTATTGTTCTATTTATATTATATTAGTCTTTTTGCACGAGTTTACGCGCCTTTCAAAGATGTATTTCATTAGTTGTTTATTAATATTATGTTCATAACATTATGAATCATGTCGTCTATTCATATTGAACAGGTGGCTTACCAAAATCAACCATTTTAGTAAAATAAAAACTGAACTTTCTATTTACTCTTGCTTCTGCAGAAAATAAGCCCGTCTCCCTCATCTCGGATTCCGTGTAAGAGACATGGCGCACATGTAATAATGCCACGGCAATTTCGCACCTCATTGCATGTGCCCCCCCTCTCTCCTCCCTCCCTCTCCCTCCCTCCCTCCCTCTCTCTCTCTCTCTCTCTCTCTCTCTCTCCAACTTCCTTGCTCAATCAACCAACTCACACTCTACTTCTACCCAGTCTTCTCTCTGACCGCCTCCCTCCCACGCACAGACGCTGAGTTGAAAATTCAGTTGCAGAAAATCAAGGCCCAGCCGCGGCGCAACGAAACCCGATCTCTGCGCTCACCCGGACCCGATACAAATGAAATCCGCCGCCAAAGTCTCGCTCAACCCGCTCGGCGCCTACGAGCACAAAAGGTAACGCTTCTTCTTCTGTGCTACTCTTCTCTCCCGCCACGCGTCCTCCTAGGTTTTCTGTAATCCTCATCATTTTGCTTCCTTCGCTGGATTCGCAGAAATATGTTGATTCGGGGATTAAGATCCTGACCGTTGGATTGATTAGTGTGTAATTTGGTAGGATTTGTGTGTTTATTTGATTGTGTAAGTGCATTGAGGGAGTTGATTTTCGATTGTTTAGTGTGAAATGCGGTGTGATTTGTAATATAATTAGATTGAGACTGATCTGAGGCAATGCCGAGTGCTATGGGAACTAGAATTGTCGAGCCCGAGTCTGCGATCGAGACTCGAGGCCGGTTACAGGTATCCCGAGCACGATTCGTGCTTGGAATTTTGGTTTTCGTGCTCTGGATTTGATGTTATTCATAATTGGGCTGTTTGGCTTGGGATATGATTGTGGATTGATTAGTATGGAGGTGTAGTAATGTTTAAGGTTAGATATGTTTGTTGTTTGTGAAAGAAGATTTCTATTTCGGTAGCGATTTCAAATGAACAGGCATTGGTGTTTGGACAGGGATGCTTATGGATTTGCTGTGAGGCCTCAGCATGTACAACGATACCGAGAATATGCCAGTATCTACAAGGTTTTGTTCTTTTTTTTGTTTTCTTCTATCTTGACATGTTTCGTTTTGGTTTATGATAAAAATTGATGATCATGGAAAAGAGAACAAACATTAAATTTACAACTATGTTCGTTTAGTTTCTTACATTCTGAGAAGCTAAACAAAGAATGTGTTTGGCTTCCTTCGGCCAGTGTTTTCACTTTTTACAGTGAAGGCTAGATGAGTGAATTATTTATCAGAAATTCCAGCTATGTTGTGCTCTAATATACATATGTTTTCAGGAAGAGGAGGAGGAAAGATCAGAAAGGTGGAAGTCTTTCCTGGAACTACAAGCAGAGTCTGCTGAATTGCCAGTAGATGGATCATCTAAGGGACAAGATAACTCGCTTGTCGAAGCCTCAGCAAAAGAACTAGACTCCAATTCAGAAAAGGGTGTTGATGGTGATGATTTAAGTGACCAGAAGACAGGTTCTGATTCTCCAACCAAAAGCGACAATGACAAGGAGGAACTGGCAGCTAATGACAAAAAAGCTCATGGCATCCAAATATGGAATGAGATTAGACCATCCCTTCATGCCATTGAGAATCTGATGAGTATTCGTATAAAGAAGAAGAAGAACAATTTATCAAAGCATGAGCAGGACACAGGAACTGGGAAGCCACTTACTTCTATTCAAGAGGCTAGATCCCCAAAAGGAGCATCTGAGGAGGATTCCGAGGATGAGTTCTATGATGTGGAGAGGTCAGACCCAGTTCAAGATGTCCCTTCGAGTGACAGTCTGAGTACATCTGCAACCGGTGCTGCTTCTTACACAGTTGGTTCAGAATCTTTATTTCCTTGGAAAGAGGAATTGGAGGTTCTTGTTCGTGGGGGAGTGCCAATGGCTCTCAGGGGAGAGGTGCATATTTAATTATTTTATCTCTTTTTATTTCGCGAATTTCATTATAATGAGTAAACATGATTATTGCTTACTTCCAACTTTCAGCTTTGGCAAGCCTTTGTGGGTGTGAAGGCACGGCGCGCGGATAACTATTACCAGGATCTGCTAGCTTCTGAAACTAATGCTGGTAGTGATGTGGAAAAACATAGCTCGGAATCAGACAGTGATAGCAAATTGTCAACAACAGATCCTGTATCTGTACCTGAAAAATGGAAAGGGCAGATTGAGAAGGTTGTCCACTACTTTATATAAAAAACTTTTGTCTTCAGTATGGCTGCTCCTTTATTTGAAAAGAACTATCAACTAAAGTTATTAACTTATTGGCAATGATCTGATTTCCAGGATCTACCTCGAACATTTCCAGGTCACCCTGCTCTTGATGAAGATGGTAGAAATGCTTTGAGGCGTTTGCTTACTGCATATGCGCGACACAATCCCACTGTTGGGTACTGTCAGGTAATTGGTTCTGGAACATGTTCTATGCTCAGGTAACTGCTAAGTTGTAAAGTTGCCATTACTGTAATTGGCCATGAAATTCGAGGATCAAAATAGTACTTTGTTTTTCCGTGAAATGACACTTTTGGGATTTGTACAATTATACCGAGACTGTAATGCTCATGAGTTTGATTTATGTATTTATGAACAACATCTTACAAATAGGTTATGGGTTTCTATAAGTTTATAAGTTTATTGTGAATGGAGTAGTTTTAATGAATACAGGATCTGGCCAATTTAGGCCTTAAAGGCTATAGGATTAATTTGTGATCCACAGAGAATCTTAGCCTTATATTAACTTCTAAATTTCAACGTTATTTGTTACATTAAGTCTGCATCTTACCGAGGGTTATGGATATGACTTAGATGGAGCTGTAACTGAACCCCCTTCAATATTTGAGTGATTGTAATGCGTCAATATTTGTGTTTAAATTTAACCAGTGTTATCAATTATTTTCTTTGTTTCACTTCTAACTGACTTTAATGCTTGTTGGGCTTCTACATGCAGGCCATGAATTTTTTTGCTGGCTTATTACTACTTCTCATGCCTGAAGAAAATGCCTTTTGGTAAGATCTGAAACTTGATTTGCTGTTTATTAACTTCCCCAAAAGGATAATCACCTTTGTTTGTCATTACTTGACTTAATTTTGGAGGCTTAGCTTGAAGAAATTAGAGAGCAGAGTTTTCTTTTGAAAGGAATAACAATTGTCCTTTAAATTTAGAAGTTTTTGTTGCATATGGTTACATTTGAACTGTTTACACTTGTTTGGATTTGTGTAATGACAAAATTGGCAAAACTTTCAGGGCTTTAATGGGGCTCTTAGATGATTATTTTGATGGCTATTACTCCGAGGAAATGATAGAATCTCAGGTACATTAACGAAATTGTGAAAACCATGTTACTGTATAACTGCAGATGGTTGACATTTAGACATATACTGATGATCTGTATTTTACCAGGTGGATCAACTTGTTTTTGAGGAGTTGGTGCATGAGAGATTTCCTAAATTGGGTTTGTATATTATTATGTACACAGTAGATGCTTCTCTTTGTATTATATATTTGTTGAGTGATCACTTAATGTCACCCTTAATCACATTGCAGTCAACCATCTAGGTTACCTGGGAGTGCAGGTGGCATGGGTTACCGGGCCATGGTTCCTTACCATTTTCATGAATATGCTTCCATGGGAAAGTGGTCAGGTTTTATATGTGTCTTTGTAATTAAAACTAACTTTTCTTTTATAGGTACATCTTATAGCCTACCCTCTAATATGATTGCTTCCTATTGACTTCAGTTCTTCGGGTCTGGGACGTTCTTCTTTTTGAGGGGAACCGCGTGATGCTGTTCAGAACAGCACTTGCCTTGATGGAGTTATATGGTACTGGATAAAACAGATTTATTTTCCCTTTTTTCAAAGAAAAAATTGCATATAATATGGATATTCAATATGAATATAGTACCATGTGGCCTGTAGGCTTCTCTGGTTTATGAAACTTAATTTGGCTCAGTTGCGTGTAGGCCCTGCACTGGTTACTACTAAGGATGCTGGAGATGCAGTCACTCTTCTGCAATCACTGGCTGGCTCTACATTCGATAGCAGTCAACTGGTATTGACAGCTTGCATGGGTTACCAAAATGTAAATGAAACTAGATTACAAGAGCTGAGAAATAAACATCGGCCAGCTGTAATTGTCGCTATTGATGAAAGATCAAAGGGACTTCAGGCTTTGAAAGATTCTCAGGGTCTAGCATCTAAGCTTTATAATTTTAAGCAAGGTCCTAAATCATTGACAATAGAGGCAAAGAAAGCAGAACGGTTGGTCAATTCACAGACAAATGGTGATTTATCTCGTTCAGAGTCTGGGTCCTCTAATGCAGATGAAATTCTTATTAGCCTGACTGGAAATGGGGAATTAGATTCCGTTCCAGATCTTCATGAACAGGTTGCTATTTCTTTTCAACGCAACCACACCCTCATTATAATCTTCTTTTGTTTGCCAAAGTAGTGGAGTGCATTTTGTTCTGTCCATGGGTTGCCACTTAATCTGCATTAACTTTTTTTTGGCTGGTTGTTGAAATATTTTCCTCATAATCAAACTTTGAGATTTAAATTACGTTCTTCGTGCAGGTGGTATGGTTGAAGGTTGAATTATGCAAGCTGCTGGAGGATAAAAGATCTGCTGAACTCAGGTTCATATTATGGTGTTAAGCGGTTTTTGTTTGTTTGTTTTATCCTTGTAAAATCTATATTCACTTAACAGAATACTCCTTTTTGATATGTTGGATGCCAATGTGACTCTCAATTTCCCCAATGCATTGGTTAAATACTTATAAAAAATAGCTCATTTTGATAGGTTGGAAGGAAAAATGTAAGCCAAGAAATTTCAAAAAGAAAAATAGTTTATATTTACTTCATAGTTGGTTTTAATCTTGACCATTCAAGGGCATCTAGGATTTTGGGGTCAAACACTTTACGACCATTCATTGCAGTCTTCAAGTCCAACCATCGTATGATGGTTTCTGCAAACACTATTATAACCATTCATTGAAGCCCTCATTATGAACAACAGGAGCCTATGGAGTTGTTTTTGTGTGAAAATGTCCTTAGTTGGAAGTGCTAGAAACTTGTTGGGAACATACTTGATTGCTTAGACATTTAACTTTTCTTCTATGAACCTCCTGCTAATTTTACTTCCATTAACAGATCATTCTCAACATTATCCCGACCACCGTTAAATGAAGCAGCTTTGTGTGATTCCATGGAATCCTGAAATATCACATAGGAAACTAGCTTTCTAAACTAGTGATAAAATCCTTAAGTTGAAATATTTTATTTTCCTTAGATTTATGCCAAATCTTTATGTTAATTACGCATCAATTGACACCTACATTCACAAGAGTACAAATATCTAAACAGTTTGACGACCATTACTAATGTTTCTAGGACCATTTCTAATCTTTCACACTATGCTTCAGTAAAAACTATTAAATCTAGTAACAAATGTGATTGTTATTGAGCCAGATTATTGTTCCAAAGTAATGCTGATATTCTGGGTCTTTCCCAAATTTTCAGAGCTGAGGAGCTGGAGACAGCATTGATGGAGATGGTCAAGCAAGATAATCGTCGGCAACTGAGTGCCAGGGTACATCCAAGAAACTTTTATGCATAGCTTAATTTGTTAATGAAAGAGATGGTTTTCTATATATTTATTTCTTTTGTGAATCTGCCTCATTTCATTGGTGAATAATTTTAGATATGTTACTGCAAAACTTGTTTATTACTTGCTACATCTAATATTAGGGCAACAAAGCATTTTAGTTATGATGATTAAATGAGTAGCTCATATGCTCTGAGATCAGATCTTTCACTGGCTTATTGCATCAACTACACATCTTTGTTTCTATTGTGGAATTCTCATTTATTTGTCCTTGTACTTGGAAAGTTACTAGTAAAGATATTTCACACGGAGTTTCTCGCTTCATCAGGTTGAGCAATTAGAGCAAGAGGTTGCTGAGCTTCGCCGAGCCCTTTCTGATAAGCAGGAACAGGAGAGCGTCATGCTCCAGGTTTTGTCTCCTCGTCCTTTGTCATTGGGAGTTCTGTCTTTTCCATACTGGTTCTGGGTTTGTGAGCAGTGAAAGATTGCTTCCTATCTTACAGGTCTTAATGCGAGTAGAGCAAGAGCAGAAACTAACAGAAGATGCTCGCAGATTTTCTGAGCAAGATGCAGAAGCACAGAGATATGCTGCTCAAGTGCTTCAGGTTGCCTAGATAAACCATATATCTGACTCGTTCTTCTATGTAATAATGAAAAACTATTATGTTAGATTTTAGAACCACATGTATAAGATTAGTTTACTAATTCAACGCATGTAGTTTTACCAAACTATTCTCCAACTGCAGAGTGAAAAAATTTCAGGTCAATACTTTTTATTCTTATTTTATAAATTGTAAACACATTCTTGCAGGAGAAGTATGAAGAGGCCACTGCTGCGCTTGCGGAAATGGAGAAGAGAGCTGTTATGGCAGAATCAATGTTGGAGGCTACTTTGCAATACCAATCTGGTCAAGTGAAAGCACAATCTCCACGGTAACAATCTCTGCAGTCTTATTTTATTCATTGTTGAAAGTTACTCGATCACCTTTATTTCACTCTTGGTTTTGTTCGTATCTACCTTGATTTAGTCCTTCCTTTAGTTGTGGCGTAGATATATGAAAGGTTGTTCAGCTTTCGGTAGGTGGAAATTGAAGTAAAAGGTTGTTTTGCAGATCTGTATCTTCACCAGTACAAAGCAATCAAGAGCAGCTGACACAAGAAATTCCTGCTAGAAAGATTAGTTTGCTTGGTCGACCATTTGGCCTTGGCTGGCGCGACCGGAACAAGGTTAGCCCTTCTTGCACCCTTGACATCTAACATTTGTGTGACAAACAGTAGGAGAATACGATTAATAGGTCGTTTGACTAAGATCACCGGTATCTTTCCATATTATTTGCGGTTAATATCACCTATTGAATGCACCAGGGAAAACCTGCTAACAGTGAGGAGCCAAATGATGGCAAGTCTGCCAGTGAAGGACAGAGCCCCACTGCGGAAGCAGAAGTAAAAGAGACGAATGTCGTTAAAGCGGAAGATAAAGAATAGAGCAGAGCAAAGTATCTATTGATATATCCCTACAGATATTCGGTGCCCGATGGTCTATTACTCAAATGTGCAAAGCTTTGGTAGTATGCTTTTCTGTGTCCGTCGGTCCAGGGAGATATAGTTTCGCATGTAATTTTTTATCCATTCATTGTTTGATTTTTCATTAAGTAGTGGTAATAATAATGTAGGGGAGGAAGAAGAAAATGTAGAAAATATGGATGATATATGGTTTACATAGGTGTATAATTTTCGTCGAGTTCGTTATCCTTCTTGTATTTGTATGACTTTTCGAAATGTACAGTTCCTCTTCTTTTCTCTTTTGAGCAGATAAATGTAGTAATGTTGCTCTCTCTCTCTCTCTCTCTCTCTCTCTCTCTCTCAAAATTAACGTTTTTGGGTGAAAGTAGCACCACACGAAGTCCATCTCTTTGCTACTTACTGTTCAATATGTAATATGAGACTAATAATGGTTCATTTACTAATTTTGAGCAGGGGCAAATTTGTCTGAAAATGTTGGCAGAGTGATTTCCGCATTTTCTTTTTCTTTTCTTCTCGTGCACTTTTTTTTAGCTCTTGGGTTGAATAAAAAAAAAGGGGACAGAAACCAAGCGAGTGTAGGAGACAATGGAAGTGATAATCAATAACCATGCAGTTGCACAGGATGAGGTAATGCATTCACCAAAATCTGTAAAATTCCTATAAATGATTTGAGGAGATTGTAGTAATGGTGCATTAACGTTGATTTAATTGGAATAATAGTTCTTCAATTAGAAATTCATGATCATTGATTCCTTAACTCATCAAAACATGCAGTTCCTTTTTGTCAACTCTATCAGAACTTCGGTCAAAATGAATCACATGTCACACATGCAAGGCTTAATCAAGGTAAATATTAAAAACCAAATGAGAAAATTATATCAATAATCGCTCAACTTTAACCCAATTGGAAAAATGGTCCCTCGACTTAAACCCAATTGGAGTAATGGTCTCTCAACTTTAATATAATTCTAGCTCATTTTGACGAAGTTCTAACAAAGTTGACGAAAATTACCATAGTTGCACGTTTTGATGAGTTAAGGACCAATGGTGAAAGATTTTTAGTTGAGAGACCATTCCTCCAATTGAGTTCCAGTTGGGGGACCATTGCTACAATTATCAAATATACATTTCTATGGTTCTATTGGGAGGCCAATTTCGACAAAAAATTCTTATTGCTCAGTTGTACATCAAATCAAAGAATCTTGTATAAGGCGAGTGAAAGAAACGGGCGGAGGAGGAAGCAAAGAAAAACAGGAAAAGCGGGGGAGCGACCACCGCACCAGCTACCGGAGTGAGCGAAATTCCGATAAACAGGCAACATTGCATTTACAGCCAACAAAAATACCACTCAGCTCCAAACAAAATGACTTCTGAATCACAACTAAAACCCCACTACGGAAGGGAAACACGACGGCTATATTGGTGACAACAACCTTGCTCTCATCACAAGCTTCCGAAGATGGAACTGTGTCGACTAAGACTTATCTTATGAATTTAAAAGTTCCCTCCTAGACCTAGGAGTGGACGATGCTGTGTGAGAGCTGTGTGATTGCCGTGCTTCAGGATCATATTTTTGGGAAGCAAGGTAATTAAGGGCTGTCACTGCATCCGCTATGGCAGGTCGCATATTAGGGTGATCCTGGACACACATTGCAGCCACGGCAAGAGCTTGATACATTCCCCTCACCGGATACTGACCTTGGAGCATTGGATCAGCAATTTGCCAAAATTTCCTCCGATCTCTAAACAAGGGACGGGCCTGCGACAAAGAGTTTATGAGCAGAAAGTTCACAAGAGTCGAGACTGCCATTTAGCAAGAAATAGCTTGTCCTTCCTATTGTTGATTTCACTCATAAAATATTGCAGTTGTTAATTGCAACCTCATACGAAACTCATTTGAGTGTTCCAAGCAATCTTCATATGTTTTCATATTAGCAGAGAAAATAAAATGTACAAAAGCAAAGAAGAAGACACAACTCTCTTACCCATGTGACCAAATTCTGTTCACCGGCAGCCCTGGAAATGTCAATTGCCTTTCTTCCGGTAATGATTTCCAGAAGAACAACCCCGAAGCTGTATACATCTGATTTCAATGTGAGCTGACCAGTCATTGCATATTCAGGGGCACAATATCCATAGGTTCCCATCACCCTAGTGGAAACATGAGTATTATCTCCCACAGGACCCAACTTTGCCAAGCCAAAATCCGATAGCTTAGGATGGTATCCTTCACCAAGTAAAATGTTTGAGCATTTAAGATCACGATAAATAACAGGGGGGCTAGCTTTGTCGTGCAAATACTCCAAGCCCTTTGCAGCACCAGCAGCTATTTTCATTCTCGTGTTCCAGTCAAGATGTTTTCCGTCTGGCGGTAGATCTGGCATATGGCGATAAATAAAAGTCATTAACAACGTTAAAAGATACCAAATAGAAGTTAGACGGAAAAATAAAATTGGTGCTTAAGCACCATATGACCACGGACACATTGAACATGCCATGACATGGTAATAACGTGTTAGCTTGCATTCTATTGCAACATCAAATTATGAACTTCGAGCAAAGAAATAATGGCTTCAAGTGCTGTTACTGCTGTATATACCGTGCAGATGGTCTTCCAAAGATCCCAATGGCATGTACTCGTATACCAAAAGCCTCTGATCCCCGTCAGCACAATAGCCTACTAAGTTCACAAGATTGGGATGGTGAAGTAGGCTCAACATTAATACTTCGACAAGGAATTCCCTGTTCCCTTGAAGCCCATTGGAATCAAGTTGCTTTATGGCCACTACCTACACCAAAAGGAACAAGGTTCAGCTCCTACCACAAGCAAAGCATGTGAAGTCAAAGATACAACAACAAACGAACTTCTAGGACAGACGGAAAAATATCAACGACAGTAGACATGAGTACATCCCTATTATCTGCAGCGATAAGTGAATTGGATCTTATCAAATTGGAGACCACCCAGAATTAGGCTTAGTGCCACACTCAAAACCTTTCCGGTCTTTCACCAAACAATATTACTTCGGTCATCCTTTGTAACACTCTACTTTATCAAAGCATATAAAAATCATAATATGTAAGTACATCATATGAAATAAAGTTTAATTTTAGAAATCAAAATTTACGATGCAAGAAATAAATCTTACAGTTAAGGTGAGGTTGAGAATGGGAAATGAAAGGCGTAAAGAATTGTAAAAAGGAAAGACAGGTAATATAATTTTTCATGTCGTTGATCGTCAAAGCTTTGAAAAGAACCTGATTAGTGCTCTCCAAGCGCCCTTTATATACTTGACCAAAACCTCCTTCACCTAAAATACAATCTGCTCGAAAGTTCTTTGTTGCTGCTGCCAATTCTCGAAATGTAAATGTATGTGCTGCAATGTGACCGGGGCCTCCATCCTTAGGAGCCTCCTTTACAGATGGTCCCAAATTTGCCTTCAGTTGTTCTAAGTAAAAGAACAAATGCGAAAGGTAAATAAACAACAATGCAAAAACAGTTCACTGTGTAATAAAATTCAAACCAAACTTCGATTGCATAATGATCCAAAAAGTTTCTAGTACTAATTACCATCATTCAGAGTTTTGAAAAAATGAACGAGTAATCGAGTGAACTCATCATAAATTCACACTCTCTCTCCCTCTATCTCTCTCCACGTTTTTTCTTCCTGATCAAAAGTAAACATTTAAGCCATCTCTCTGACTAAAAAACACACAGAAACTAATGATTTTGGTTTGATTAAACAAAAATGGTTAGCAACAGTAGAAAACCCAGTGCAGTAAAGAACACAACTTTATGGTTAAAAATCGAAAGTAACTCTTTCCCAATAACTGTGAATGCTAAACACCAAAGTAAATCCAACCCAGAGTGCCAAATGCCACATGACAACAAACAAACCCACATTATTCCCGACAATGCCAATATTCAAAAGGGATCGCATACACTTAGATTCAAGCAATTACAAAAATGGGATTCCTGCATTCATCAACAGTAACTCAACGCGGTAAAAAAAAGCACACATTGGCTCACAAAGCTCAAATCTTCAAGCATCTTCCAAACAGTAAAAAATTCTGAAAAAATGGTCTTTAGAATATTTCCAGAAATGTTACCTGAAATTGATGAGATCTGATCTTGTGGCTTGTTATTCTTGAGCTTCTTCTTCTTTGCAGCTTTTCTGCTTAATTTGCCAGAACACAGGAACCAACTCATGGCTTTTCTTCCACCTCTTACCGATTTTTAACCTTTGTGTTGCTTGAGAGGCAGAGTTGGTTAAATTCTCACAGACCTGTTCATTCCCATTATATACTTTTAATTCTTGAAAACCCTTTTTTGCAAGGGTGCCCTTGTAGTTTTCCTGAATTTGTATTTCATCCCACAGAATCTCAGTATTTCCATTGTTTTGCTTTGACTCAGCTCAGCCTCAAGTGACCACTTTACTCCAAAACATGATGACAATTGGCAACTAATGAAGATAACAATTGTAATTCTGATGTGATGCACCGGGAAAATACGTTCGTTAATTAATGTAGTTATGCTCACGTTGTAACAATTTTTTTTTATATATATACAACAATATATATGTACTATTAGAAAGTTAGAATCCTATTTTGGGATCACGAGCTTCACCAAAAAGTTTTGAACAAAAACACCCTTCAAATAAAAAGGTTTACAAACTAAATGAAATCCGCATCTAATTATTTCAAGGGTATATTTGTAAACAAATAAAGCAATAATGACATTTAAAAAAAATGATAAAAAAATTTCAAACGTGTCATTCGATGCAAAAGTAATTTTTCTTAGAAACTTGTTATTTACAAAATTTAAATTTAAGATTTTTCACTTAAAAAAAAACATATTACTAAATCTTAATACTAAATGGCAGACCTTACGTTGCATTTTAAATTTCATCCACGAGCTAAACAGTTAACATCTCATGATTAAATACAAAACCAAATAATTGGGTTTCACTTTTTTGCTTTTTTAAATACAATATTTGGCTTTCACTTGTGGGGGAAAAAAACCTAGAAGCAGAATGGACAGCTGGATATGAAAGGTAATATACTATTAAATTAAAAATAAGGCCAGTTTTTTTGTTAAAAAAATAATAAAAAATAAGGCCAGTTTCTTGGAACAAAAATTTTAAAAAAGCATAATAATGTCAATTTCAAAAACATCATTTTCAACGTGACTTTGACCGCGTTTCAAGGAATTTATGTTTAAACATGTCGTAATTTGAAATGAATAGTACTTGGGTTAAATTTACCTCTGGGTGATTTCTTTAAGAATTAGTAAAAGGTGAATTTGGATTTGAATTTGAATTTCTATAACGCAAATTTGAGTAGTTTTTATTGAAGGGAATTGTTATTGCTATTCCAAAATTCTCGTTCTACACTTTAAGAAAAATACACTTGTGAAGAATGTAGAATAAGATTTTTAGAGTATCAATAACACATTCCTTACTGAATTAGTGTAAAGCAACGAATGGGTAATAGATACAATTGATGTAGTAACGTAAGTAAAAAGAGATTGAGATAAGTTAAAAAGTAATTATGAGTCTGACATACAATTTTTCTCTATTTGCACTTTAAAGTGAGTCTTATATAACTTTCCTTGAACTCATAAAGCAAGCTATTCGATGGGTGTTTTTCAATAATCAAATCTTTAATTATTATGTGCCTGAGTTCGAAAGTTCTATTTGTTGGATAATTCTTTTTAATTTTCTTACTATTCATTTCATAAATAATTAATTTTGAAAAATAATTTTCATCTACCATTTCTCACCTCATACGCACCCCTCTAATTTCGTCGTCATTAGATTGAGCAATTAGAATAATATTAACAGAGGTGTACACAAAGTAAAAAAAGTGGGTTGAAAATCACAATTCTAATTCTTTTTCCCCAACAAAAAAAAAAAAAATAATAATAATAATAAAATAGTAAAAAAAAAAAAAAAAAAAGGCGCGGGTGAAGTGGGTAGCAGGCCCAAAACCGTTGAAATCAAGTTTTGCATAACAAACCGTTGAAATCAGAAATTCAGAAACCCTAAACCCTAAAAGCTGACTGCGAGGAAGAAGACGAAGATGGAGACGGGAGGAGGCTTATTGGACGAAGCGCTAGGGCATCTCAGCCGCCGCGTGGTGCTCCTCGAAGACTGCGTCGCCACTAGCGCCGCTTTCGTCCTCCACCACATTCTCAAGCGCTCTCTCTCTCAGTCTCCCCACTCCACCTCCAACGCCGTCGTCTTTGTTGCCTTCGCCCACCCCTTCTCTCACTACGATCGCATCCTCCGAAGACTCGTAATCGCTCTCTCTCTTTACAAAGAATTAAACTGTTACTTTTACTTTCGATTGATTGTTCATAGTTTCATGTTTAGCTGCTAATTTTTGTGTTAATTTACTTTGTTTAAGCATTTATTAGTAATTGTTGTATTTATTTTCCATTACATTAATAAAAATGGGGTTTCTAAAATTTGAATGTGTTTTCTGAAACAGGGTTGCAATTTGGCTGCACAGAGGGACAATAATAGATTCTTTTTTCTTGACATGCTTATGGACTGCCCAGGTGAGAAAATCAGGTATAAAATGGTCCTTCAGTATACCGGCTCACCCCGGCTTACTCTTATTTACTAATTAATTTTCCACCCAATGCAAATCCCCGACATGTCCTTATCGATTTACATGTACTGAGTAGCTCAAAGTTAGTTAATGATCCCTCATATAAGAGACCTGCAGATAAATAAATCTTCTTTAGGTTGCTGTAATCACTGTAATTTGAAGCGATGTAGGATTTACTGCAGGACTGATGTTAACCGTAGTTCCATTTCGGTTTATAAATCTTTGTTCATTAAGAGAAAAGTGTAAGAGTTGTTAGTATTGGTTTTCAGAAATTGTTGGATTATCGGGTTTCTTTGTATCATTAAATTCATGACAAGAAATCATCTCATTCGATTGTGATGCAGACAAAGGGAAAAACAGTGATTGTGGACTAATTGCTTTGTATGGGAAAATCCAAAAGACTATAAGTGCCTTAGCTCAAGAGAACAACTCTGTCACCGTTATGATTGATGATATTTCCCTCATGGAGGTGGCTGCTAAGGGATCTACAAATCTTGTGCTGGACTTTCTGCATTACTGTTGCACTTTAATATCAGAATCTGTAAGGCATTGCTTGCAACTGTCTCAATTTCTCTGCCTTTCATGCTTCCACTCCTTTTGTTCTGTTATTTATTTTGTGTCCTTTTCTTGTCTCAGGGCTGTTCTTTGATCATGCTCAATCACGAGGATATCTATTCAGGCACAGCGAAGCCTACCCTTATTTTACAGATGGAGCATCTAGCAGACATTCTGATAAGGGCAGAACCATTGGCCACTGGGTTAGCCTCAGATGTGCACGGGCAGGTATTTGCGAAAACAAATGTTATGTCTCTCTTCATAGGGAGAGTGCTAGGAATTATATCCTGTCACATCATTCTTGTATGGTCCCCTCTTCTCATTTGTGATTAATAGCTTACTTTATGGGTCTTTGGTTGTTATGAAAACAGATAATCTAATTAGTTTTGTTAACCATATTATGCTCATATGTATGATTGGGGCTTTTGTGTCATGGTCCTTTTTCTTGATATCCTTGTTCTTTGCTCTTCACAAATTGGTGTTAAAAATTGAAAAATTGTGAGAACTATGTCCGTTTGTATTGCTTGCTACCGTGCTGCTTGTGACTTGCCAGTTACGACTGTAGTCTCTATTACTTCACAAAAGGTTCACCCTAATAGTTATAGATAATACCTACATTGCTGCACGGATGCATGAGCTATGATCCTGATTGTTGTACTTGGTTGCAGTTGACAGTTAAAAACAGGGGGATTTATGATGGGCATGAGGGATCGAGAAACAAGGTGTCGAATTTCCAATTCAAAGTAAAGGAAAATGGTGTCGAGTATTTCTATCCCGGAAGCAAGACTTGAGGACCATATACGCGGCGTTGTTAAGGAATTTCAAATTGTGGGTGAATATAGCGATTGAGGCTCCCTTGGGATGGTGGAAAGTATATCTGCGTTACGGGTTGTACTAATGTGGCGACATGAATGTTGTTATTCTCATCCCGACCTGCCCTGAAACCGAAATAAAATGGGTTGTGAATGCGACTCTTATCATCGTTAATTAGCACATGCTCAATGAGCATTTGAGGATTATTAGCACATATTTTCTTTTGGTAAACAATTAGAGCGTATGTTTTGCATCACATTGTTGTTGTCATTTGACTGACATAGTTAGGTCATAGGGTTAAGTTAGGCACAATAATCCCAAGGATCAAATGAATTTGTTTCATTCCCATCATCTTTGCATCACGATGATAACAATAGGAAACAATTTCGTTTTATTTTTTCTTTTCTATGGGGTCTATATCGTATACCGGCATTGAAATGAATCCTCTAAATGGACTCTAAGGACGTGTTTACTAATCCGTGATCAGATTGAGTGGAATTGGATTGAGGAGGAATTAGAATTAGATGGAAGTAAATAAATTTTCTGTTGAAGTCATTTTCCAAAACTGTCTGAAATCGAAGAGGAATGATGTTGGTTCTATATAAGTTATTTACTAATTCACTGGAATCAGAATTAAAACTAGCTTGATTACTAAATTGCCCTTATATAAAAAATTATTTTTATACTAATTAATCAAACTAATTTATTTTTTCTTTTCTATGGGTCTATATCGTATACCGGCACAATAATCAGGTGGAAAATATTTTTTTATAAACAAATGTAATTGTTATGTGATTTGGATTTACCTTTTAATTTTAAAGATACGTTAAAAGGACGTTGAATTTGGAATATATCCACCTCCTTTGCAGAATTGTGATTGCATGGTTTTTTTAGCGAAATTGGCAGGTAGAGTTTTGGTGGTGTTTTGGTCTGGTCATCGAATTAGTGGTGAGCCTTTTTTGTCCCTTTCTATATTTACATCCAAATTGACTGTTTCCCTCAACGTTTATTGAAAGGAGACGTAATGAAAAGGTAATAGTGCCTCTTTATTGTTAAATTTTGCCAAATTATTAAAATGAATCCTCTAAATAGACTCTAATACGTGTTTACTAATCCGTAATCAGATTGAGAGGAATTGGATTAAGGAGGAATTGAAATGGAGTGGGAGTAGAGTAAGATTTCTGTTGAAGTTGTTTACTAAAACTGTCTAAAATCGAAGAGGAATGATGTTGGTTCTATATAAGTTGTTTACTAATTCACTGGAATCAGAATTAAAACTAGCTTGATTACTAAATTACCCTTATATAAATAAATTATTTTTATACTAATTAATCAAACGAATTTATTGTTCAAATAAAATAAAATAATAATCAAACTAATTTTATATACCAAAATTTATCTATATAAAAAATAATTAAAGAGGTTTCTTTTTGTTAGAAGATGGTTATTTCCATTTGCCCCCCCCCCCCCCCAACCCAAAACCCTGTGTCTGTCTTCCCCACACCAACCCCTTCATCATGAAGACTTTATTTCCCAACTGCAATAGCCCTCCCCCATCCCCGCCTTTCCTTGCCCTCCATCCCATTTACCCCTATAGCCACCGCCCCTAGCCCCCATTTCTGAAACCCTCCATCTCTCTCCTCTATGCCCTCCCTCTCCGCTTTCTTGGTTACTCCCGTCATGGTTCGCAACGCCGTTCAATCCAACGTGCTTGTGAAAGCTGATGAGTCGGTACGGTTGTTATTGTGTCTGTGTCCGTTCATGGTGGTAGATTTGGGAAAGACAGAAGATTGAGCGAGTGGTCTGGGGTTGCAGAGGAGTTGGAAGGTAAAACCACAAGGAGTATTTTGGAATTAGAAAAAAACTATGGGGGTAATATTGGTACAAAAGCTGGATTCTTGATAGGCTTCATTTCGGGGAATTCAATTACCACCTCAATATCGAGAATTTAATTCCGGGAGCTTGGGGAGTGTGATTCCCTTTAGTAAGTGGGTCCCACACACTTTTTTCATTCCCAAGTGTTAGTAAACGAATGAATCATCAAGAATGAGGAACGACTCCCATTCCGCCATGTACATTCCCTATATAGAAACACGCCTTAAATGGACAATTTTAGTTCACTCCGATATCTCACAGTACATCCCCGATATCCCACAAGACGATTAGATAATCGGTAATATTTTGATAAGTAATTCATATTCTCAGCGATCCTTACTCCAATTATACTAAAAATTATCAAGTTTATATATAATTTTCGTTCCCTTGCAGTAAAACCATGAAAAATGCATGAAGCTGCTATATTCATGTGTTTTACTTTCTTACCAAAAAAAAAACATGAGAAGTGTGTTTTGGACTCAAACCATTAGTGACACACCCCGACCGAGATCGGAGCGTGCTGGCCGTCACACGAAGGTGACGTAGCCATGTGCACGTGCGGAAGCTAATAAAGTAGCAATATAAAAGTACGAATAATTAGAAACTAGCATACAAAGTACTAAAATAAGTGCTAGTAAGTGAGATACAATTTCAGAGCAGGTCTATAGCAGCCCAAACAAAAACGACAACAGTAGTACGCCCGAAGGCGACCCTACAATGAGGAGTGTCTGTCAGAACGCCGGAAAGCCCTCAAGGGAAACCACCGCAACGGCTAAGCAACTAGAACCTGGAGGGGCGCAAAACAAAAGCGTGAGTGGGCAAAAACAAGCTCTTTGAAAACCATTTAACAAAATACATTCTAACCCCTCGCCGTAAAACCTGTATACTTCCCAGAAAATAAATATATAAACGTATGTATAACATGCCAAACATGTTCAAGGGTATGCCATATGCTCTAAAAATATGCCATGCCGAAGTCTCATAACGATATGCAAGTGCCCAGGTATAAACATATCAATATCATGTAATCTGGCAGCCGGAGTCACCTAACGTGACCTGTACGGCTGCATATAGAGCTCAAATCTAAATCTCAATATCTGAACCTGCCCACGAGTCGGAACCACCTAAAATGGTATGTACGACAGGCCTGGGTGTAAATAAGTGCTACGATCACGTGAAAGCTGTGCGAATAATCGCGGGTCACCTACGAGTCGGAACCACCTAATGTGGTATGTACGATAGGCCTGTGCACCTAGCTTGGATCCAAGCTGAGCATGGGGTGCGGGAGGTGAACATCACGTGAAGGACTGGGCCCTGCTCAGGGCGGGAGCACTAACACCGGGGGTGCAGGTTATGAGCTCTCTAAGCAACTCAAACTACTGCTGAATGTAATTATGAATACCACTTACCTGGCACTTACCTGTGCGTCCACAGCACCCAATATGCATATATATGTATGCCACTACTAATGTGTGCAATGATGCATAAACGATAATAATAACATGCATGGCATAAGGCAAATAACCCTTTTTAAATCAATTTATGGGAATATAAATGTATATAGGTATGTACGGAAAACAAAAGCCCACTCACTGGTACGTGGAAGGGTCGTAGCCCCCCTGCCTCGAGTGACCACGCTCGTCCTCGGGGTACGTGTCACCTATATGCGAAATAACTATAAAAACGTTAACTTTAAAGCACATAACCAACTTCTCGTAATAACTTCTCATACATTGCTCAAAATGGACAAATGAATATACCAACGTGCTCTACACAACCTCAGGATCACAACCATATTTTTAAAATAATTTTTGGACCTCTCACGCGCCCCCACGCGCCAGAATAGGCACGGACCCACGTGCCCCCACGCGCGGCCACGTGCCATGCAAACTGACGGTGTCAACTGACGCCGTCAGGAATATTCCGTTAAACTTAACCCCTGCCGTTAGGAATATTCCGTTAAACTGCTTCTTCTCCGATCAGTCCCCGACGCCGGCGCCGTCGCCGTCGCCGGAAAACCTGCAAATCACGATTTCTCGCTCGTTTTTCCACCTTTTTCCACGTTTCTTGCACCAAAATCAACCCTAGAGCTAGTAGAACATGTCCCAACAAGTTTTAAGGCCTAAAATTAAGAGATTATACCTGTCCAAATCTCCAAAACTCGGCCAACTCCACATCCAACGATCCTGACGTCCAAATTCACCCAACGAGCTACTCCCAAGCTCCTGGGAACCTCACAAAGACAACTACAAGCTCAGAAATCCCAAAAACTCAATGTATAACTTTTGCATGAACAGTACTCGAATCGGCCATCGTCGAAACGACGTGAAAACGAAGGATTTCTCACCTGAAAAGGGTATGGCTGAGCTTGCCTCGACCTCACGAGCTCAAATGTGTCCTTGGTTTCCTCGATCTGCAAAGGTTTGAGGGTTCTTGGTGTGTGTCCGTACACTTACAGAAGGAAGAAGAAGAAAGAAGGGAGAGAGAGAGAGACACGGGACAGAGACAGAGGGAGAGGGAGAGTGAGTCAGTGTGTGTGTGGCCCTACACTTGCCAACACCACACAAAACTACCAAAACATCACGAAAACCAACTAGGGGTAGAATTGTAATTTCACACGTACGTTCTAATAATCCCGGGACGGGATGTCACAATTAGCCTGATCTCGATTTTGAATTTTTAATGAATTAGAGTTTGCCATGCATTGATATTAATTGTTGTATTTATTTTCCATTGCATAAATAAAAATGGGATTTATGAATTTTAGATGTGTTTTTGAAAATAGGGTTGCAATTGTTGTATTTCTTTTTTCTTGACATGCTTCTTCCACCATGTCCACACTTACAAAGAATAACTTCCATTTCACAGTACACAGTTCCTCAAATCCAAGGTGGAATACCATGTAACACATTTCGAAAGCATGAAAGAAGATCCTAACTAAAGTGTTAATTCCTACGTGGATTGATATAAAAAATATTGCTGCCAATTTTGACAGCATATAATGACGATTTCTTTTTTCTTTTATAAATAGTTTATCGTGCGAGCCCTAGTAAATGACCAATTATAAAGCAACAAAACAAGTTTTAATTGTAGGATGAGCTCCGAAATCATTAATTGTGTCTCTATTTCATAGAAGTCCTTCCAAGCAAAAGGTTCATGGAATTGTCGCCCGCAACCAAGATAGGGGTATAGGAACCACTAGAGGAGTGGATGAGACTACAATATGCAAGGCAAGGCTACAACGGGGTATTTTTTGTGAGTAGGTAGTTTAGATGACGTGATCCGTCAGGACGAAACATATATTTTCTTCATTTGGCTTTTTGGCCTAAACCCTAAATTTGACACGTGAAAAATCTGCCTAATTATAAGGCGTAGTAAAAGAAAGAGGATTTTATTCGGATTTACTTTATGAAATCCTAGGTATCTTTATATTTTAATCATTTATCGTACATCGTGCAATTAGTTTTTGTCAGATACTATTATGTCTAATTTTAAATAAAAAAATCAAATAATTTATGATCGCATGATATACGATGAGGACTAAAATGTGGGAATCCCTAGATCCCACAAAGTGGACCGGATATGATCCAATTCCGTAGTAAAAAGGAACGTGCTTTTCATGCTGACTTTTGCCCAACTGTATATTACGCAGCTGATAAAGTTTTAATCAGTCTTTTGTTTGATGGAAGGGAAGTTCGCCGCCGAACCATTTCTGTAAGCGAGTTGAGCCACCAGACAGTGACGCGGCTAGGGATGCGTGTGAGGGTGGCCGGGGGCGGAGATTGGTCCAATTGGGATACTTGCATTTCGGTACTACAGAAGGTTTGAATCCCGAATTAAGAGGAAGTTAGGCCACCCCATTTGCTTTTGCTTCTCTGAAATTCATTTTTTCTCCTTCGTTCAAGTGCGTTCGCATTGTCCAGCAGCTACATAGCTTTATCTAGCCGCTGAACGATTGAATTCAGTGCGCCGGCAATGATCTGCGGTTAGTCTCTCCCTTCCTCAGTCACACACTACAAAATATTATATTGTAAATTTTGTAACCGGTAAGTGACTTTTTTTGTGTTTGTTCCTATGCAAAAGGGGTGAAATCTCATTCTCCAACATGCAAGTGCAATCTCTGCAGTTTTTCCTTCTTCTGACCCTCGTCGGCCCCTATATACATATAGCATCTTCTGTTCTGTATGAATGCATGAATACGAAGCATCGTCTAATGGTGTAAATTCAAGTTTTGACTAACAACGCTCTAGACATATGTTTGTATTGGAGAAGGCTAGGCTACCCCATCAAGAATTACTGCCTTCCGCAGTAAAATCGCAAAAGAAATTGTTCAAGTCAAAAATCAATAAACATAAATCCATGTGCCTTTTGTTGTCCCCCTGTAGTAAATCTAGTCTTAACCATACTAGATATGTAGATTTTGAATGCCAAATGCTGTATGCCCCTATCCTGCATCATCGAAACAGATGCTTCATCGGGTATACATGGCTAGTCCTGTTCTCATGGACAAAACCACTAGCAATGAGTTGAGTAAGCTTAGCTATCTGTATCGTTGCCTTTGGTTTCATTTACCACATTTCGAATAAACTGTCCACGAACACGGGGCCTTTCTTCCGCCAGTTTTTTCCTGCTCTGGTATCTAACCTGAAGAGGTGAAGAATCATTTTGTTAAATACTCAATCAAAATTAACCATAGAAGTAACGCATTACACACGATAAAACTCAAAACACAACTAGAGTTACCTTCTTCTCGAAGCATCTATCTTTCCTCTTCTGGCGGAATTTATGCAAAGCAGCCTCTCTTTGTGCAAGACGGTTTTGATCAATTTCACTTTTGCTACCACCTTCAGTTGCACTGATAGTTCCTCCTTCTCCAGCTATGTGCTTATCAGATTCCATGTAAGTTCCCCTAGAATTTATGGCAGAGCTACCCCCACTCTGCCCGTTGATACTGTTGTTTCTTTCTAAGGCACACCCATGCAAACTGTTACTGCCAACATTTGGTTCCATTGGTGCACCCTGCACATTGGATGACCCACACTGTGGAGCTGCTGCCGCCAGATTTTTCAGAGACAAACCATCGTGATTCAGTATCTGCTGGTGCTGGTCCAGACGCACGTTATGCATATGGTGGTGCTGCTGCAGCACTTGCACGTGCTGATTCATTCCCCATTCTTGTGATAAAGTTGTGTTATGGACTGCAGCATCAGCCTGACCTTGTTTTATAGGCTGGTTATAAGACATAATCCTGTTGTGGTCGGGTTGGAAGACACAGGAAGTGTGGATTGATCTGGGGTCTGCATTGTCCTCCGATATCTCTTCGTTGGCAAAGAACTTGTTAGTAGTGGACCCTATGTCATCGTTTTTGCTACAGCCATTGGAACGCTGGTAGAGAGGAGTGCCATATGATTTAGATTGACAATTTTGAAATGATTTTGCATTTGCTCCCCCTGAGCTATTACCGAGAGGAGAATAGCTACCAATACTCCCAGATGGGGTCTGCTTCGAATTTGTAGAAAACTTGTACCTGAACAGTACCGAAAATATTTTCAGATTAAAAAAGTTGACGTAAACGTCGGTAGAGATGAGTTTAATTCAATTTCTGAGTATCTGCATACCTTGAGAAGGCTGAATTGTTTGAATGTCTCAGAACATTTTGATCATGACCACTGCACCTGGCATCTTGAACATCTCTCTGCGTCATTAAACTGAGCTCGAGGGAAGGAATTTCTTTACTGTCATGGATGGCCTTAGCTTTTATCTCTGGAAGCTTGAAGACACCATTTGGAACGTCAAACATAATACATTGCATCTGAGGAAAGGTGGTACTGTTACCGATGCCACCCATTAGATCAACAGCCTGGTTTCTCAATTCCCGATTTGGTTTTTCATTGTTGAGCTCTGGTTGCCCTTTGTCTGTTTGTTCATCATCGTTCTTTGAGTCCATTTCTGGAAGTCTGTCTTTATTAGTGCCGGTCGTGTTGGTTAACCCTTCTTCTTTTGGTTCATCAAGCTGCAAAACTGAAGTTCTAGGAAGTCCTATAGCTGAGTCTTTGCCCATGACAACATCACCTGAAGGAGAAAAACAGAAAAATTTACCCCGAAAAAAGAGAGACAAGGAAACAAAAGATGTTTAGAATAAGATGCCTACCAAGCTCTTCATTTTGCCCTTCAGCCTCACTAGTTTTAAATGCAGGCACCCCGTCATTGCCAAAAGTGTCATCCCTTGAAGGATCAACCTGACTGGTCTGAAAGAATAAATCCAAGCTAATGCTTGGAAATTGATCAGTACCTCTCCAGAAAGATCTTTTGGGAGATAAATTTTCGTTCTGGGTGGCATGGAAAATTGCAGCTAAACAACCTCATCACGCAAAGGTACTTTTTCCTGAAAATGATCTTTTTGCCTTTCGATTAAATTATGTTTAATTTTACTCATGTTCAAGATTAAACATTAGGCATACATATATGCAAATCGAGTGCAATACAAAAGAATTCAAACACTAGTTTACTCTTTTATATGATACTAGTAAAGTGAAGGCAATTAGTAAGCTGACTGATACTTGCCAATCAACATCTAACATACATGAGAAAGGAGATAGAATAAAGCATCCAAGTAAGGATATACGATTAAAAACGTAGAACAAGAAAGATACTAGACAGGATGAATTTATACCTCAGTGCCACTTCCATTGTCACCTTCATCCTTGTCAGTCAGACTAATGTTTCCGAGGGCAACGTTATCCTCACAATTACTACCAGTGTTCTTGTCTGACTCCTCAAAACCTGACGACTTTGTAGATTTTTGAGTCCCGATATCACTTGCACTTCCACTACCACTAGATTGCTGAAAGGATGAGTAATGAACACAAAAACAGAGGATCAAGATTCTGCACATGCCTTGGTGATGCACTGATGCTTGAATGTAGAAATGAAAACCAAACTGAAAATAATAGTTCCACGACATAGTATGATACAAAAAAAAAAACATGAAATAAGTAGAGCGACTCACCCTTTGGCATTTCCTCCAAACATGCCGCCATAGGTTTTTAAGCTCATTCTTTCGTATAGGCTTCAATAAAAAGTCAACAGCGCCCTTTGATAAACACTTAATAACTGTACTCATAGAATCTTGACTCGACATCACTGCACAAGACACACAAGGTTCAGTAGCTAAAGCATCAACCTGCTAAAAAATACTATAGGTAAATCAGAATTACGTTTGCCTGAGTAAAAATGTGAAAAATGTACTTACTAATTACAGGAATATTCTTTCGAGTTTTGTGGTCCATTATGTTGGTCAGGAGATCCATGCCTGACAAATTGGGCATGACAACCTCACTCAAAATAAGATCAACATGAGTTGTAAGATCTTCTAAGATTTCCCAAGCTCGTATACCATTATCTGCCTCTATTACTGCAAAGGTTGGATCCACTGTTAATTTTACCAAAATACAAGCAATTAAAGGAACAGGAATTAATCCTCATTTTCCTAAATTATTCAAGATAAATTGGAAGTAAACTATCAGTCTATCACTCTCGCAAAGTGAGCTTTCTCAAAGAACTATCAACTGTAAAGCATATGAAAATTAGAGTCACAAAACCCATGTTTACAATCTTAAACAATGTTTTAGTCACAGCTTTAACATCATAAGAAAAGCTTTTGGCTTGAAGACTGCATAATTGTTTATTGTCTAAGATTGTAGATGCCACAGCTACTGACAACCTTAGTAGATTAAGCATTGGAGTCTGCAGAAGTTCTGTAAAATAGGCGTAGGCAGCCACAAGGATGAAACTATGACTTTTTTTAATCCTTTGTTAACAATATCAACCTGCTAAAAATATGATAGAACATGCTTAAAAAGAAAATCTGTCGTAAGAACGTTCTATCATTTTATTGTGTATGAGGGAAATATCTCATATCATTAATATCTGCACTTGAAATATCAGCTCATACAAATATTTACACCAGTACACTTCAACTGATCCTAGTCCTACACATAGGATCTTATATTTTGCATTATACTAACCTTCGTAGCCACAATTTTGCAGTAAAGCACGGAGAATATTGCGAGTTCCATCATCATTTTCCACTAGCAGAACCTTCAGAGACCTGACTGATAAGAACTCCTCCCATCCTTGAAGCTGTTGTTCTGGCCGCCCACCATTTACGCCTTGCAAGTCCTCATTAACCCGAAAATCTTCCTCCTTTGAGAGCTGTCGGCCATCTCCCATGGCGCCATCCTTAATTTCCTTGCTCTCATCTCGAATGTGGCAATTTAATTCCGCACGCTCTTTGGTTACACGACTATTGCTATTCATCCCAACTTTCCCGATCAACCAGATTCAAAGAGACAACGGGATCACGTTGCACATCCCAGTGTCTTCAGGATGCAAGCATTAACAAGACCTGAAATGGAGTGAAGCTCCACGAGCCTCCTCTCCAAACAAGAAACAATCAGATTCAAAAGAACTGTAAATTACATGGTCTACGAAATCGATGCACATTCCATCGCCACTGATATATCTAACCAGAGCAAAGATTACTTGAAGTTCAAACAATCTTCCCATTATTTCTCTTTAGCATGAAAATTGATTCACTAAATTATTTTTCTCACACAATTTCCATTTCAGCAACAAAGCATACCAAAGATTTAACAAATTTGCTCCCTTAAGCTTCAACAGATATACAAAAAAAATAAAAAATAAAAACAAAAAGAGTAGGAAATTGAAGTGAAATTAACAACAGAATGCACTCACATCAACTAAACCTAACAGAATAAACTGTCATAAAAATGAAAAAATTGAATAAACTGGAAGAATAATTTTATTATTTCGATTTCAGAGCAGTCGAATTTACCTCTAAATCCAGAGAAAATAGCCAAAAAATACTAAAAAATTTTGCATTATTTGAGCTCGATCCAGACCTCCGAATGCAGATTTTTTGAGTTGGAAAGTCGCAAGCTTCCGAGCTGAGTGAGAGCGCGTTAGGGCTTTTCTCTTCTGAAAAACAAAAGAAAAAAGAGAAAAATACGCATCGGAGAAAAAAAAATGGGCTTCAGCGGTCGCGGAACGGCGGCTCAGAAGAGGCAGGGGAAAGGCGGATGTCTTGAAATTGAGATAAAGATATTATATGCAGGCCATTTGCTGACGTGGACGGAGTGGAGGTCGGGAACTCTGCCACGTCATGTGCCTGCCACGAGGGATAACTGGGGGAGTAGGCCAAGCGGGGAACTCGCCGTGACACGTGGCGCGTTTTGAGACGAGTAAATGGTTTGAGGGTGCTTGGATTCGTCGACGTAACTGGAGACGAATTTTGGCGGGTTCGCACACCAACGGCGGAAGAGACGGCTTGTGAGAGGACCAAAATGCCCTCCCGATTTCACAGATTGGTCCACGTCATCATAAAAATATCTGCTTGGAAAGCCCACGACCAAAAGAAAAGTCTTCGTTTCGGTTTTTCGTTTTAAATGTTTAGGTAATTTAGTTTGTATCAATATCTATTTATGTCATTTTAAATCTAAAATATGTTGTCACGTGATCTTATCAATTAATCTCACTACTCATAAAATTTTGATAGTATATATACCACTTGATCTATTAATAAATGAGTCCAATCATACTTCTATGTTTAAAACGTTATTAATTTATATATCTTGCCTTTATGCTCTAATTTTCTTATATATAAATTGCTAATTTGACACCTTCATCCATTTTCACATAATTTCAATAGGTTTTCAACTTAGGATTAAGATTTTATATAGATTTTTGAAATATCATCATAGTATTTTAATAATGACTTTTGTTCCATGTATTAATAAATATTAGAAAATATATATATATATTTTTTTATCAAATAAAGTTTGTTAACTTTTATTACCAACACCAAAACTTACCCACAACCTCGAGCCGAAATGATTTAAAAGTGACACCTAATTGCCAAGTGCCATTATTTGGAGAGAATCGAGATGAAAGTGAATGGAGGTGCCAAATTGTCGCACAACCCGAAATTTGGGTAGTTTTGTTTTTTTTCGAATTTGGGTAGTTGCTTGTACAAATTTTAGTTAAGATGGGTGTCTGCACAAAAGTGTGAAGTTCAAAGCAATATTGTGAAATTTTTCCTAGTTTATTTAGCCCGATTACATCCCGCACAATGCAACGTGTCCATTTCCCTTTGTCCCGCATAATGCAACATGTCCATTTCCCCTCGCCCCTCATTTTGAGGGGCGAGGGAAACTCAAAACTTGAAACCTCTTCTGACACTGGAAAGCGAGGCATCACTATGACCCAAGCAAATTGCAACGAGGGCAATATGCGATATCAGTAACCCCAGTTTTTGACAGTTTTAGAGAATGTTCTCAACAGGAACCCGAGAGCAGATGAATGCAAAGGAAAAAGATGACAAGAAAACAAATGGTAAGTTTTCATGTTTTTCTCCTCCTATGGTTTGTGTACAGAATTCCATGTTTACAATTCGTTAATCGATACAATTTCATTAAAACACGGCAAACTTGTGGTGCAATGAAAATTTTACTTCCCACCACAACGATCTAAGCATCTGCCACACAAAGAACACGACTGAATATTACAAATGCCCAACTTGGCAAACGAATAATACCATACCTGCTTTTTATCGCACACTGAAGTTTTTCCCCTTCAATTTCAAATTATATGCATCTGCTTCGATGACAATGCAAAGAATGATATAGCTTACCTAATGAAAACTAACTTGTCTGGTGTATGTAGTACAGAATTTTCGAATCATGCTGCTGCAGACCATTTGTCTTCATTGTCTTCCAGCTTCAAAGCTTGAAGTAGCTTTGGCCACGATTCGGGAATCCCTCCAGGAAGATCAAACTCTAACAATTTTCCTCGACTTCGGTAGAACTCCTCCACGGGTTGACTCTGCAAGAAGATGATGGAATGTGATGCACAGATTACTAACTGAACCAAAACCGAATACCGTTCACTCAGCCTGTAAAATAGTCTCTGAGGTAGATCTGTACGAAGGTGGAATGCCTTATAAACTATGGGTGGCAGTGTTTCAGTCACGTTAATATATTTTTAATCTTAAACACGGATAAGTTAGATGCTTGAATACTTGAAAAGAATATAAAAGAGCATTCCCAAGATACTGAAACAATACCATATCATTGTAAATACGGAGGCGTTCCTTAACAACTTCTTCAGTGTCATCGGATCGTGTGATAAGCTTAGATGCACAATTTGGAGGGGGAAGAAGTGGAGCCATGTACATGCCAGGGTTTCCGTCCTCAGCCTTAATGTCAACGGAGGCAACATTATAATTTCCTCCACACTCACTACAAATCCTTCTTCCAAGGCACTTCGCAAGCAAAGCCTCTTCACGAAGCTTTAGGTTGATCACCAAATCAATGTCTGTTACTCCCTCCAAAATTTCCTGTAAAATCATAAAAAATTATAAGGCAAGTTATAAACAAGAGAGGCCAGAGCGTTATGTTTGAGAGGAAGGAAGGAGGGAAAGGCACAGAAGCTGAGTCAATGCGACATGGAAATATACGATTGCACCATACAATAAGCTCTGTTGCCAATTGAATGGCACTAAGTCAATGCCTACTCTTTTCTCTGTAGCCACTCGAGACATTATAAAAGAAAGAAAATTCGCACTACTTCCTCAATAAGTATCCTTACATATTAGTTTCAAAACTTAGTGCCCTCCAGAGGTCATAGAAACCCGGAAATTCCCAATAAATAAGTACTCTCGTAAAACAGCACACAAAGTAATTATCTTCGTTCGATAAATGGTAGATGCCCCCGGTGTAGTAATCATATTGAAACTCAATGACTAAAATTCGTGATGGGGTGCAAATTCCTTATGTAGATATGCAAGATGATAGAACTTCAAACCAAGTGAAGTACTGAAGTTGATCCCCATAAG
Organism: Pyrus communis; assembly: GCF_041283825.1. Lineage (NCBI taxonomy): Eukaryota > Viridiplantae > Streptophyta > Magnoliopsida > Rosales > Rosaceae > Pyrus > Pyrus communis. The sequence goes on from NC_142565.1 coordinate 7,083,574, forward strand.
CAAATATAACACAAAAGGAAACCTTATTAAAACTTGAACCATCTGAATTCAGATTTTCTGGATCCAAACATTAAATTCAAAAAATGCAACAACTTTTGAAATGAAAAGAAGCACAACGGAAATACCGCTGTGCAGGAATTCGGGTGCCAGCATAAATTGTTGTAACGCAATTGCGCGATCACACAATCAACAAGCAGTCACTTTTCAAACACCACAAATCTACTTTCACATTTCAACTCCACTAATCTGAACTAAATCTTCATATCTGACTACTACATTTTGTTATCTACACCTGCATGATCATTTTGTGCACATTTCAAGCAAATTCAAGCTCCCATTTTTTAAAAATTTGATGGAAAAGATGGTATTACCGCCTGTCGAATCGTCCGAGGGAAGCCGTCAAGGATGAAGCCAGTTTCACCCTTAGCTGCACTAGCCTCAAGACGCTTGGACAACAAGTTTATTATAATCTCATCCGAAACCAATTTCCCCTGATTCACAACCTCCGCAAGCTGCAATTTTACATATATTCTTTTAGGTTTTGAACAACTTAAATTTACAGAAGTTATAGAAACCCTAAGGGCCAAAGGGGAGGGACCTGAAGAGCGAAGGGGCCGGAGGACGACAACTCGTCGCGGACGAGATCGCCGGTGGCGATGTGGGGGACGCCGAGGAGGTGGCAGAGGCGGGAGGCGTAGGTGCCTTTGCCGACGCCGGGGCAGCCGAGGAAGACCCACTGGACATTCCTGCCCTCGACGTCGCGATGCAGGGGGAGAGGCTTTGGGATGACGAAGGCAGACGCTTTGATGTCAGTTTCGGAATTTAGAAAAGGCGAGAAGCGGAAGCTCCGGAGTGAGAAGTAGCTTCCCGGTCGTCGTAATTTCAGAACGCGATCCAAAACCGCCATGGGAGGGACTAAAAAGTCAAGTCCTTTTGGATTGCACAGAGAGAGAGAGAGAGAGACAGAGAGAGGGAGTTTAATGTGTTCCGGGAGGGCAGAGGGGTGGTGGTGGGTTTTAGGCGCGCCACGGCACGTGCAATAAAATCTAGAGCGCTCTCCAGTCCACGATAACGAATGTCAAAAAGTGCACTTGTGTTCTGTATTCTGTTGGAATTTGTCTTCCTTTTTCATTAATAACGTAGAAGTTGGTAATTAAAATATTATTTAAAAGTTAATTAACGTGTTTATTTTTTATTGATTACATATTATTTAATTTGTAAATTTAGTTTAAAAATTTAGTCTCTTAGCAAAATTCCTGAAATTAGGTTTTTCCATTACGATTTTAGATAATTCGGTTACAAATTACATGCAAGAAAACAAAGGAAAGTCATGAAGGGAACAAAATTTCTTTCTTTTCATTACCAACTGATAAGTAAACGAGTCCTTAATGTTCTTTGGGTTTTACTTTCAACTAAAAATCTTTAAATCAATTACACATGGGATCGGCTACAATACATCTCACGCGGTGTTCACTCTCTATTGTACATAAGAATGTCTAAGTTCGAATTTCATGGAGGCAAACTTGTGCAGCTTACCCAAATTCCTCACCCCTAGAGAGTTTCTCTTTTTTGAAACCATTTCATAGTCTCAGTGCCATTACCCGACGTATCATTGCTTACCATGTGTTCAAAGAGTACACGTATCCAACGAAAAACTGCCATGTGGACCCAAAATTACAACTATACATTCCAAAGAGACAAATAACTGCCTTAGCAATACTGCTTCATTGAGTGTGGCTCCAGCTGATCTCAGAAAAAGCCCCTCAATATCTCAATCTTATGAATTACATGAAACTCCATAGCCTTCATTATAATGAAAATTGCAAGCATGCAGCAGTTACTAATTTAAATTTCACGAAAGGGTGAAAATGAAATTACATCAATCAAAAACCACTCGAACAAAGCACTAAATCAAATCGGAATATGGTACGATCTTACAATACATGCCTATCATTTGAGGGTGAAAAGTACAAAATACAAAATCAAATACACGTGCAGTTATACAAAGGTTGTCATCGCTCAGCTACATGTGGTCAGCCCTGCCGTCATCCTCACTAATTCCATCGCCTGCGTGCCTGTGGCGAGATCAAGCAAACAAAGCTAAGAGAACAATGCACAAGAAGTACGGTTCCCAACTCTTTTGAATGCAATTGCTACTAGATGATGACTTAAGATGAACCTTAATCACAGGGTTTCAAAATTTCACATCCTTCGTTTATACATGACAAAGGTGGGATCGGCATGTCATTACTAGTAAATTCTAAGCATTTACTGACCGGTCAACACAATATGATCTCATGGACAATGTAACCACCTACAAAATGAAACACAAGGCAAATAGCCCTACTTTGATTTTCAATATCATCGAAAATCCATCTCTCCACCATTTCTCATCACTCATTCAGTTTTCTTTGGAAAGAAAAGCTTATCCTAGTCTTAGTTTAAAGTGGATAGAACAAAAAGAAAAGGTTGAGATCATACCGCCAAGATGTTGTTAGATTGCGAGCTTTTCTATCCAATTGGAGATTTTCCATTGCACTTGAAGCTCGAATGACATCCTCAGGACTTTCATCACTGTCATACCTATAGTTGTAGTCATCTTTCCTGTAGCCAGACATGGAGGACCCACCTCTTCGATCTGAATATGCTAGAATGCATCAGATAAAGAGAAACAAAAGGAAGCACGTAAGGGGAAGACACAAGAAATAGCTTTGTCACTCACCAGTTGACTGGGAAGATGCACCAGGCCTAAGTATAAACACACAAACAAACTCATATCAATTAAGAGTTGAAGGAAAAAGGAAAATGAGACAAAAGCAAACACAAAATATTGGATAGTGATGTAGGTTCAACACCTTCCAAGTGGAGGTAGCCCTCCCGCAACAGATGACGAAGAAGGTCTTCGCATGTTCCGAGAATCTAAATTGGATAAGGACTCCGTTTCCGAAGTAGTTAGCCTCCTTCCAGTACCCCTTGCTTGAGATAAATTCTGCAGTAAAACGATCTAATGGTAAGCAATCTGCTAAAGGAACAAAAACATGCAAACAATAGGCTAAAGGAATTTGTATTTTTGCTTCATTAGCAATCCAGGGTGATATCATCCCCTTTCTCTTTTGGCTGGGAAAATTTTTCCCATGGTCAGTTGAACCTCTGAATTGTATATTAATCCCATCCTATAACTGACCAATAGGTTTAAAGAAAAGGGAAAACGTACGGGCACATATAACAGAGAACACATCATGCAATCTGATTCTTAACCAATTTGTACTATGTCCAGAGAACTAACACACATTTATTTTATTTTATTTTTGTCGAACTAACACACATTTATTGAAGCCATGACTTGGTTACGTGATAAAAACATAAAAATCAGTTAAATGTACCTTGAAGCAAAGAAAACATCGCCACGAAAGACAACAGTCCTAATGCAAATACTGAAATGAAATTGAAAATTTTGTGTTTTAACTCAGACAATCAAACCTCAAATTTCAAGAACCCTTCAAGCACGTCCAAAAGCAAAGGACAGCTATCTCCATTTCGGTTCAGATCATACCCATTCTTGCTACTAAAGTCCTTCAACTCAGCTTTCCAAGAATCCTTTTGCTGCGATTCAGCAAAAACAAAATCAGCAATCATTAGCATAAGAAAGCAACATATTACTTCATACTTTTTGCAAAAAGCCGACACTTTCTGCGCTCAAAATTATACATGATTACCAAATTACACTCGGGCTGGTAAACTTTTAGCGTATGGTTTAGTTGCGCCCAGTCTAGGTATTCGCATATCAGTGCCGTCAGCAACCTTCCTATAACAAGCATGCCAAAGTGAAATTCAGCCGATAAGCATAAAAACCAAAAGGAAATTAACTTTCTTTAAGCGTGGGATAAGTAGAAGAACCCGAAGGGGAAGCGTGGAGCTGTTTAGCGCGATCGTTGCAGCTACCAAGCAATGCCGGAGGCAAGCCTTCGTCTTTCTCAATGACCTTGTCCTCCTCCTCAATTGCCTCAAACACGCTTGCTCTCAACTCAGCCTACCAAAACAAAACAGTTGAATTAATCAGAAAACAACCCGAAAACCCGAATAATAAGTTCGATTATTCACAAATCACAGCCTAATTATGCAAAAAAAGGGATCACATATCTCAAAATCCGAAGCTTCAAATTAGTTACGCAAATAAAAAGCAAGGAGCTTTGAAATTGCAAAACCCTAGCCGAAGTCAACAAGGCTGGGGGACATATACTCAATTAACCCGAGAAAAAAACCGCGTTTTTTGGGGTAAAATCAGCTGCGGAATCACAGAAAGGAGATCGAGATGTCGAACATTAAGAAAAAGGGGGAAATGGGCGAAAAAGGGAATTTGAAATTGTACCCGGATCTTGGCGAGTACGCCCTTCTTCTCGAGGGTGCGAGTGACGAGAGTCTTGAGGTCCATCATCTCCCTCGTGTAGTCGTCCATCTTGTTCTTCAGTTTTCAGAGGGAGAGGGTTTTGATTGGTGACGAAAGAGAGAGCGAGTGAGCTCGCTTTCTCTGCGTTTTGAATTTCTCAGCTTTCCTCGATGTTTGGATTCTTCAGAGAGAGTGAGAGGAGAGAGGGGAAAGTTGCTCTCGGAATGATGGTGGTCACTGGGATGAAGGTGGGCTCCACTGCAGGCTTGCAGTTACCCTGGTAATTTCATCTGGGCTGGCAGCTGTGAAATTCGAAATACGATGTTTTGGGCCGTTATTGTATTAAGCCTGTGAGTTCTTTTCTGGCCCTTGAGTATCAGCCTGCTAAATACCCTTTTTGTTTTGTCTCGTTCATCACGTGATTCGTTGCAACTGAATATAATTTTTGAAGAAAATTGAGGTTCTATTGTAAAACTAATTGTTAATATGAGGTTCCAATTACTTATAAGTACATCAAAGTTCTTTTCTTTTTTTGATGTGGAATTGATATTCTCAACACGCTAAAACGAATTTTAAAGCCTAGTATATGAACAATACAAATCAGATGATATAGAGAGCATGGCGTCGTTAGACAACTCAAATTCTTAGAAATTTTTTTTTTCACCAGTTTAGAAAGAAGCTACAATTTTCTATTCATTCAGTTCATGTCATTTGAAACTTGATAGAATTTTCACTACTTTAGAAAGAAATTATACTCTTTTGTTTATTCAATACACGTCATTCGAAACGTACAAGAATTTTCACCACTTTATAAAAAAGTTATGCTCTTTTGTTTACTTAGGAATGTCATTCTATCCATAGCCGAATTTTCACGCTTAAGAAAGAATATGAGACTTCAAAAAGAAAAAGAAAAGTATCAAATTCTTAGTAAATAATGTAAAAACTTTACCTTATATATATGCCGGTGTATGATTTTCTTTTCCCTCCAAAATGTTGAAAGGCAAAGCCAAAATAATGGAAATGGATTATCTCTGAATCTCTTCCATCAAATCCATCAAATCAAAGAATCTGGATCCTTAAAATTTTACCCAAAATGTTGAAAGGCATAGCCAAAATAATAACCAGAAAACTGAAGAAATACTGTTTATTGCTCTCTGTCTATTTAAATTCCTTATTTGTCCGTTTCCGGTTCCACGCTCTAAAGCCTAAGCATTTCCCGATGGCGCCCATCGACCCTCACTCGTTCACTGACTCGACTCACCCACTCGCCACCCATATTTCCCTTTCCTTCTTCTTCGACTTCCCCTCCTCCACCATCCACGCCTCCGCCCTCCTCACGCTCCCCGCCCCGTACTCCGGCCCACTCTCCCTCGACATCCGTGCCCTCACCGTCCACTCCGTCATCGACCCCCATAAGCCCTCCCGTCCTCTCTCTTACGTCATCTCCCATCCTGACCCAATCAAAGGCTGCCACCTCACCTTCACCCTCTCCAACGCAGCCTCCGTCTTAATACTGTACTCCACCTCCCCCTCCTCCTCTGCCCTCCAGTGGCTCTCCCCTCCCCAAACCTTTAACAAGACGCTGCCGTTTGTCTACACCCAATGCCAGGCCATCCACGCGCGCTCCGTGTTCCCCTGCCAGGACACTCCCGCTGCGCGTGTGCGCTACGCGGCCAAGCTCAACGTCCCCCGCCAGCTCTCCGCCGTCATGTCCGCGCGTCACGTCTCTCGCCGCGACCCGATCGCCGGCGAGGGGTCGGCGCTGGTCTCCGGCGACGCCTTGTGGTGCTCTGAGAACAGGGTCGTTGAGGAGTTCGTCATGGAGCAGCCAATCCCGCCGTACCTGTTCGCGTTCGCCGTCGGTGAGCTGGGGTTCCGGGAGGTGGGCCCGAGGACTAGGGTTTACTCTGAGGCGGTGCCGGCGGTGCTTGAATCGGCGGCGACGGAGTTCGCGAGCACCGAGGACATGATCAGGCAAGGGGAGGCCTTGTTTGGGCCGTACGTGTGGGAAAGGTTCGATCTTTTGGTGCTGCCCCCGAGCTTCCCGTACGGTGGAATGGAGAATCCGAGAATGACGTTCTTGACGCCGACGGTGCTCAAAGGCGACGCCAGCGGCGCGCAGTTGGTGGCGCACGAGCTGGCTCATAGCTGGACTGGGAACTTGATCACCAACAAAACTAATGAGCATATTTGGTTGAATGAGGTACTAAATTTACATTCACACATTCATTGGTTCAACTTTTCGGTCTTCCTATCGAAAAATTCACACATAGATGTTGTTTGTTTTGCATATTTGGTTGATGCCAAGTTCGTAACTGATCAATTCCATAACTTTAAGATGCTTGTGTTCTTCATTTGATGTAATACTACCTGCATACAGTGCGTTTGAGGTCAGTTTCCAGTATATGTCTTGTGAAAACCGCAATGTGCGAAAGCTTGACGGTGTAATGCCGCGTTGTTTTAGATGTAGTCCGATTTATAGAAGCATAACACACTAGGATGTTTGTATAATTTCTGGGTTAGGAGAATGTGAAGAATGTCTTACTGATTTACGAACTTCCGGTTGTAGTTGATATCAGGGTGTTAACATTTACTTATTGCTGCAGGGTTTCACGACATATGCTGAGAGGAGAATTGTTGAGGCTGTGCAAGGCGAGGACAGAGCTGCATTGAACATTGGAATCGGCTGGCGGGGTTTGCACAAGGAAATGGAGAGGTTCAAGGATAGCTTGGAGGTCACAAAGCTGAAAACCAACCAGGAAGGAGTTGATCCAGATGATGTGTCTTCTGAAATTCCATATGAAAAGGGTTTCCAGTTTCTATGGCGCATCGAACGTCAGGTATGTTGAAGTTGTAACTTCTTTTGTTTCTTGATATTGTTCTGTAAAGACGATCTGATTGGCACTTGTTTTTCGGAATATAAAGGTTGGAAGGCCTGCGTTTGATGAGTTTCTGAAGAAATACATTGCCACCTTCAAGTTCCAGTCAATTGATACCGATATATTTCTCGAGTTTCTGAAGGCAAACCTACCTGGAATAGAGAAAGATGTTGACTTAGTGTTGTGGACTGAGGGCACTGGTATCCCTCCTGATGCGTATGAACCCGTTTCTAACATATATGCAAAGATTGTGTCCATGGCAAATGAATTTAAGCTTGGTAGGATGCCGGGGGAGGATGAAGTTGCTGACTGGAGAGGGCAGGAGTGGGAACTCTACTTGGAGAACCTCCCCAAGCCTGTTGAACCCTCACAGGTACTTATTTTCTATGACTTGATTCCATAGCGGCCTTCAACACGCGTAGTTACTTAATTTCTTAGCTCCTGTGACTTGATTTGCAGATTGTAGAGTTGAACTCGCGCTTCAGGCTGGCAGAATCAAAAGATTATGACGTGAAGGTGACATTTCTCCTGCTGGCCATTGCTTCCAAGTGCAAAGACTACTTGGGCGAGGTGGAGAGAACTTTGAAGGAAGTTGGGAGGAAGAAGTACCTTGTCCCCCTCTACAGGGCTCTTGTGGAAGGCAATGGAAATGAAGAAGAGAAGATTCTGGCCAAGCAGGTGTTTGCAGCCGCTCGCGAGACTTACCACCCTATAGCTCAAGGCAGTATCGAGACAATTTTAAACAAGCACTGCTGAAATTGTGTGTGAGAATGTAGAGTACACGAACCGCAATCTGGAAGCCAATCCTTGACTTCGTTGTTGGCTACGTCCTAATCTCTGAGATCTGTAGGCTGTGCATCTTTGTTGATGCTTCTGCTGATGTGAATGATCTCGTAAATAAAATGTAGCTGACTTTTGTATCTCGTTTGCTGATGCCTGATGATATTTTATGTGTAAATTCGAAAATACCAATCAAAGCTATGCCTGCAAAATCAATTTTACTCGATGCATGACAGGAACGAAAATACTCATCAAGTCTTGCTTTCGTAGGAGGATTTCAATTTCTATTATATCATCGAGTCTTACTCAAGAGTTGTTGGAATCAACGGACTTCCGGTATTCACTTATGATTTCTACACAGTTACCACCAAATCTGTCTAAAACAGTGAAATTGCACTTCTCCCGATCCATGGCAAAGCTGTGGAGCTTGGAGATCTTGACATTTCTGTTCAACACCTCTTCTAGTGGAGTTTATCGTAATGGGAATCAAACACATCAGTAAAATCATCTTCTGTACAGAGTGCTAGAACATTTGTGTACCCGTAATTGTTTCGCATCTCAACTCTTCTAGAAAACCTTGCAAAAAACTGTGCGAATAGAATTCGCTGAAGGACAGGCGCTTAACTGCAGTCGTGCATCAGTACGTCAGAGAATTACTAAACATAATGTATAGCGAGTTTTGGCGATAAGTACAATAATAATATGAAAGTGAGGCTGGTAAAATGCTAAACCTGGATTTGGAGACAACAGTTTTGAACACATATCGACCGAGTCAGGATGCAATCTAGAAAGGATGACTTGGTCGAAAGGAAGGTATGTGGATGACTTCATGGTCTTAAGCACCTGGAAAGTAAATTTATCAAAGATTTGGCCAAGCATGACTAAAGGACCCCTTCCGACAAAAAGTGGGAAGTTAGTACCTGAACATTTGTCCTACCAGGGAAAGGAGGGCGACCATTGAGAAGCTCGAAAAGAATTACGCCAATACTCCACATGTCAACCTATAAACTGAATCCGTCAATTTTGATTCATCGTGATTGAAAGGGGAAAATGACACAAGTTATAGACAAGACCGTACCTTCCCATCATATCTTTCAAACTGAAGAACTTCAGGTGCCATGTACAACGGGGATCCACAAACTGTCTCCGCATAATCACCTGGATGTAAACTTCTGTACACGGTAGCAAAGATAAGCTAACAAGGAACGAAACCACCACAGTTGGTTGCTTTAAATCATACTAAATACATCCTAAACCGGGTTAGCGGATGAATTTCCGCATATGGATCTCTCTGCTAGAGTTTACCTTGAGAGACCGAAATCAGCTACCTTTAGCACCACATCATCTTGAGTGCCAGAGAGTAGAATGTTCTAGTAATACAAAATACAACAATTCAGCCGATTTACAGAATTCCGATAGAGATTTACGATTCAATTCCACATTTAAGGGTGCAATGCAATCCGAAAGGATCGAAATCAATCAATATACATTCAATTTGTATAACAAATCCAATTGTTTAGCATAGATTTCAAGATCTCTAATTGCATTTTGTTACCATATTTCCATAAACTCTTGTTTTTACCTCCGGTTTCAAGTCTCGATGAATGATGTGGTGCGAATGTAGTAATTTCAACGCGGCTCCTGCAACCAAAACAAGAATTTGATTATATTCAGACCGGAGAATCAAAGCGGCCTGAAGCCCTAGTACAAGTAAAGATGCAAAAAAGTTATGAAGCTACCAAGCTGCTGCATAAATCTCTTGGCAATCTGTTCTTCAACTCGCCCGTGCTGCCGGATATAAGCAGCCAGATTTCCCCCATCACAAAACTCCAACACCATGAATATGCAGCTTTCATCCTGCAACGAACATATGAGCTTGACTTCACGAAAACAAATCGAGCATGTAAGAAACAGTCCTCCACCTTGAGGAGGCGGATGATGTTTGGGTGGAAAGCATTGAGGAGGCGAGGAGGGTGATTGAGAACCTGGAAAGCATTGAGGAGGCGGATGATGTTTGGGTGGTTAACGGAGGATAAGAAATTGAGCTCGCAAGCCAAGCAGTTCTTGAGGTGGCGGTTGAGGCGGGAAAGGTGGACCTGCTTGAGAGCCACCACCTTGCCGCTTTGCCGGTGCACGGCTTTCCAAACGGTGGAGAAAGAGCCTCGTCCCACCTCTGATATCACGATATAGTCCCCTTTGAGTGCGGAGACAACTCCCTTGCTTTCAGCTTCCATAGAATCTTTGAGCTAACAAGTAACAAGCGGTTCTATTTATTTTTAGGGAGTTCTATGGAAAATTGACAGTGTCGTTCATTTTAACGAAAAATCATATTTTTACATTAAAATGTTAATTTTGGTACTATTCACTCTATCCTTTATTTTATCGTTATCATTAAAACTTAAAGTTTTCAAGCCTTTTTCATTAGTTTTCTTTTATTTTTATTCGGTGGAAGGTTCCGGTGATTATATTGTGATTACATTTCAGTACTTTTGGATTCTTTTGCAAGTGATTTTAAAATGAATGAAGGCATTTTTTATAAAAATGTTCTTAAAACTAATTCTTTGTAAAATGCAAGTAATCTTGAAAAAACATTTGAAATATTTCTTAAAGAAGCATATAACCGCTTATTTCAAAAAACACTTCAAATTTTAGAATTAAGAAATATTTTTTCCAAAAATGCATTTCCAAATGAGCTATGCTGAAAATGATTAGGCAATCACTAACTTTTACTTATTTTCTTTATTTTTTAATCGATGACAGACAAAAAACACTTGAATTTTTTTTTTTTTTTTTTTTTATCAAAGGCAATATGCATTACCAACAACAAACTTTACAACACAAATGATCAAATTTTACAACAAAAAGGCCCAAAAACAAAAGCACAAACAAACAACAGTGGCCCAACCAAAAGTTGAGATCGAAACAAAAGAAAACTCAAAACAGCTGATTCTGCTGCAACCACCAAAACAGTAGCCATATATGTCGATCCACACAAATTCCTGCCCCTAATTAAGCCTCGTCTCATCAATGCTAGCATTCAATCCCAAGATTCACTCCTGGCACAACTACAGACAATAAATAACCTACAACCAATTGAAAGAAGCTCGTGGGATTCCACAAGCAACACTGCCAACAAAAGCAAACAACAAAGAGAAGGTGGTGGTGCAAGGAACATCTGATCCAATGGAAGCACCAGATCTATACTCACCAGCTCAAAACACCACAACAAATTGCGACAAAGCGTGACTGAAGCTCGGAAATTGGATGAATATGGATGAGAGATGTCACAAGGGTGAGAAGAAGGCAAATCAGCCAAGAAAACCAAGGGAAAAAACAGCGGATGGGAGAAGAGAAATCTCAAACGGGTTGATATTTATGTTGTGTGAATTGTGAATTTGGAGTGAGTGCTGACATGCTCAAATAAGAGAAATCTCCTATTTTTACTTCAAATTATCAAGAATTTTACAACTAGTATTCAAATACATTCAGCTTCACCGTGATTCTTTCATAAGCATAATTTGCTAAAAGTGCTTTTATTAAAAGCATCTCAACACCAAATGTTTCTCATAAAATGGTAAACAAACTCGTCATTCAGAGAAGTCGAACTTTTAAGTCCTCCAATATTCAAGTAAAGGGAACTTTTAAGTCCCCCAATATTCAAGTGAAGGGGAAGCGAAAAAATCCGTAACCAAAACAGAGTTCACATGTTGGATTTTGTAAAATTCCTCTCCTCCTTCCTCAAGCCTGCTACCGAATTCACGAGTCACCATTTTGATGGTTAATTCCTTGAGGGTAGTAACATAACGAAGGCCGTCTGGAACTGTAAACGAGGGCGAGCAACGCTCAATGTGCAACCTGGAGAGACTAGGCATGGCTCGTTTCTCCACCCTCCACTCCTTTAATTCTATCAAGCTGTGAAGATAAAGGAACTCAAGATGAGGAAAGCCTCCTGCTGAGCAAAGAAGTGGTCCGGGAAAATAGCCGAGGGCAGCATTATTCTCCAGGAAAAGCATTCGTAAGCTTGGCAGCTTCTCTAGTATTTCTATGTTATCGTCCTTGAGACGATCGTGATGAATTCCACAGAGTGTTAGCTTTGTGAGGTTTGGAAGCAACAGGAGGTCTTCTGGTAACTGTCTGATACGTCCCTTTACTCGCAGCTTGTATATACGAGGGCAGCTTAATACTACGTTCCATGCTCCATCATGAAAAGATGCTGTTGATAGAGACTGCAGATTGTCAAATGTAAGGCTCCCTTTCTCGATGGTTTCGTTGCCAAATAGCGTTACCTCCAATCTTCGAAGGTTGGTCAAGTTAACAAAATCATACAAATCAGATGCCGAAACTGAAACATTGACCACCGTCTACAAATTACTTGCATGAGTGGCAAATGACAGTCTCTCTCCTCTTATTATCGAGGGTAAATACACATGTCTCAGTTTCTCCATCTTCCAAAACACGGAACTTTCAGCAGCAACCCTGCATGAGCGTTAGTGCCGCGTAAATCTAGAGTTTGCAGACATACCAAATTACCTACAGACGATGGAAGCTCTTGCATCTTAGTATTCCTTAGACTTAAAAATCGTAAGTGGACTAGATTCCCAATTTCACCTGGTAACTTGAAGCTTCTTCTCATGAAAATATCTTCAAACTTCAAAACTCTGAGAAGTTTGTAGCTATTTAACACTGACCGTAGTACTCTTTGGCCGAAATTTGTTAGTCATGAGTCAATATTAGGAAAAAAGGGAATGTAAATAGTAGGAGTCCTTTATTAAGTAGGTTGTTTATAAGTTTTATTTAGTTTCCTAGTTGAACACTGATTGTATATATATATATATATATATATATTTCTAAAGAAGCAATACAATTAAATATTCCCGTAAAAGTTCTATTTGGTATCAAGAGCGCCGAAACCCTAGTTTTTCCGCTGTGCTTGGTTGACTGTTTTTTTTCTGCAAATTTTCTGCAGAAAACAGGGGTACCGTGTGTGTGTGTAATCTTGCTGCGTGTGTAGCAGTGTGGGTGGTGCGGTTTTTCTGCAATTTTTCTGCAACAAACAGTGTTGCTGTGTGTGTGTGGTATTGCTGCGATTTCTGCAGTGTGTTTTCTGCAGTATTTTCTGCAGTGTTGCCGTGTATGTGTGGTAGTGCTGCGTGGGTGTGCTGTGTTTTTCTGCAGTGTGGTTTTCTGCAGTGTTGCCGTGTATGTGTGGCAGTGTGGTGAATCTCAGTATCAGTCTTGCTTTATTTTTTTTTGTGAGTAAAGTCGAATGGCATCAGAAGGAGGCAGTGGCATGTTGAAGTTAGAGGGCAGTAACTCAACCAATAATCCAATATTGAATCTGGTTGTTATTCAGAGTGATGCGTCTGCTGTACCAAATACCGTGAAATTAAATGGATCAAATTATCCTCTTTGGTCCAAAGTTTTGGAGATGCACATTGCTGGACGCGGTAGGAAGGGCTTTGTGACTGGGAGCACCAAGGAGCCTGCTAAGAATAGTGCTGAGTATGAGACGTGGGAGACAGGGAATGCAATAGTAAAATGGTGGTTGATCAATTCCATGGAACCTGTTATCATGAGATTTTTTATTCACCTGCGTACCGCTAAAGAAATTTGGGAAAAGGTGGCTCGGACTTATTATGATGGCTCAGATATTTCTCAGATTTATGAATTGAAGTTTAAATCGTTCAGACTTCGTCAAGAGGGTCGGCCAGTTGGCGTGTATTATGCTGATCTCAAGTCCGTTTGGCAGGAGTTAGATCAACGGAGACCAATCAAGATGGAATGTGCTGTGGATCTCAAGACACTTCGAGAAGAACGTCAGATTGATCGTGTGTATGCTTTTTTGGCGGGTTTGGATGATGTGTTTGATAAAGTGCGTAGTGATATTTTACGTACTCAACCCCTACCATCTGTTGATGAGGTGTTTTCTGTTGTTCGGCGTGAAGCTCAACGACATGCTACTATGATGGGTGGAAATAATAATCACGGAGGGTTGCCGTCCATGACCATGATCTCTTGGCCAGTTGGTGCTTCTCGTCCTAGTAATTCTTCTACTTAATCTTTAAATTCTCGTCCTTTTAACCGAGAAAATAAAGATGATTTGAAGTGTACTTTTTGTGGACAAACCCGTCATACTGAAGATACATGCTTTACTAAGCATGGGGTGCCTGATTGGTTTTCAGAATTAAAGAAAAAATTGCGTGCCAAGGAGCGTGGAGCAGCCGGGTCCAGTGGAGGCCGTGCCTCTCTTACTATGGCTACACCAACAGTCCAGGAAGCCGTGCCTAGCCCAAGTGACTCTAGTCACAATTTGTTGACTCGTACTCGAGGTGACTCGTCTTCCGACACAGGTACCGTGGGACGTGTTCTCTTAGCCTCCGAAATTCAGCACCATACAAGTTGGATTCTGGACTCTGGGGCAACTGATCATATGACATATGATAAAAATATGTTTCAATACATGACTACATCTCACAGGAAAAATATCTCAACTGCCAATGGTACTTTGGCACCCGTGTGTGGTGTCGGCACTGTGCATCTCACCCCGTCACTTCCCTTACATCATTGCTTGCTTGTTCCTTCTTTATCCCATCACTTGTTGTCCATACCACAGGTTACTGAACAATTGGATTGTGTTGTTCTAATGTATCCGTCCTTTTGTCTACTTCAGGATATTCAGACCAAGGAGATAATTGGGCGTGGCACTAAGAGAGAGGGGTTGTACTATGTGGACGACGTTGTTTCTGGCAGAGCTAATGCAGTTCAAGCGTCCCGGTCTAGTAATTTACAAGAAGTGTGGTTGTTGCATCGTCGATTAGGGCATGCATCTTTTGGGTATTTACGGCATATGTTACCTAGTCTATTTAGTGGAATAAATGAATCAGACTTACATTGTGAAGTATGTATTCTTGCTAAAAGTCATCGTGCTTCGTTTCCTCCTAGTATGAATAAAAGAGCTTTACCATTTGAACTTGTGCACTCGGATGTTTGGGGACCCTCCCCTGTTGTTACTTCTTCTGGGATTAAGTGGTTTGTTACGTTTGTGGATGACTGCACTCGTATGACGTGGCTGTATGTGTTAAAAAATAAAAGTGATGTTGGTATGGTATTTCGATTTTTTTTTTCAAATGATTCGGACACAATACTTGTCTGTGATTAAAGTTCTCCGTTCTGATAATGGGAGTGAGTATATTAATTGTGAGTTGTCAGAGTTTCTGTGTGATCAAGGCATTCTCCATGAAACAACCTGTCCTTATACTCCACAGCAAAATGGGGTGGCTGAACGGAAAAATCGCCATATCTTAGAAACGGCACGTGCTCTCCTTCTGGGCACATCGGTTCCTAAGAGTTTTTGGCCTGAAGCAGTTACTTATGCCGTCTACGTGATTAATCGTATGCCCTCTCGGGTGGTTGATTTTCGCACTCCTCTTCAAGCCCTCACTCACCATGTTCCAGTGGTGTCTACTCATACTCTCACCCCCCGGGTATTTGGGTGTGTGGCTTATGTGCATATTCAGAAAATTCATCGCATTAAGTTGGATCCATGTGCCCTCTGATGTGTGTTTGTTGGTTTCTCATCTCACCAAAAAGGATATAAATGTTATCACCCTGAGACTCGGCATATGTATGTTACCATGGATGTGACCTTTTCTGAATCAGAGTATTTTTATGCTCCCGTATCTTCATCTTCAGATCACCAAGGGGAGAGCTGTAGTGGTGATCTGGAATGGTTGGACTTGGGAAGGAACACTGTAGCTGATGCCGTGCATAATGAGGCAGTGATCATAGATGCCGTGCGTGATAATGGGGCTGGAATGCCATGGCAGATTGTTGCCGAGAGCGGCATGCAGTCAGGAGTGATTGCAGCCAAGAGTGATCTGCAGTCAGGGCAGATTGTTGACAAGTCTGCGGACGTAACCCCCTCTCTCTAGCTCCACAGTGCTGCCCAATGAATCTTCTCTGGATATACCTGGGGTAAGTATTGTGGATGATTATGTAACTAACGCGAGTAATGATGTAAATGCATATAAGCTGCCACCGAGACAAAATCGGGGTGTGCCACCTGACAGGTTTTCTCCGGAAGGCAAAGTGAAGTATCCAATAGCCAACTATGTCTCCTGCAATGGTCTTGCACCAGAACGCAAGACCTTGGTGGACAATATGGAGGCTATTCGAGTACCAACCCGTGTGGAGGAGGCTCTAAAGGATCCAAAGTGGGCAAAAGCAATAGATGAACAAATGTTGGCATTACAGAAGAATAATACCTGGGAGGTGATGTCCTTACCAGAAAGGAAAAAAACAGTTGGATGTCGGTGGGTGTTTACTGTCAAATACAAAGCCGATGGATCATTAGACAGGTACAAAGCAAGGTTGGTAGCTAAGGGATACACCCAAACATATGGTGTAGATTATCAAGAAACGTTCTCTCCAGTTGCCAAGATGAATACGGTACGTGTTATGATATCTTTAGCTGCTAATATGGACTGGCCATTAAAACAGTTTGATGTGAAAAATGCTTTCCTCCATGGGAACTTGGAGGAAGAAGTATATATGGATTTTCCTCCTGGATACAGTGCTGGCAGAAATACCGGAGTATGTCGGTTGCGTAAGTCTCTTTATGGGCTTAAGCAATCGCCTCGTGCATGGTTTGATAGGTTTACTCGAGCTATGAAAAAGTTTGGGTATTATCAGAGTCATTCTGATCATACATTGTTTGTTAAACAGAGGCATGAGAAAGTGACAGCTTTAATCATCTATGTAGATGACATGATTATTACTGGAGATGATTTTGATGAGATTTCAAGGTTGGAGAAAAATCTTGCGGCTGAGTTTGAAATGAAGAACCTAGGGGATTTGAAGTATTTTCTTGGAGTCGAAGTTGCTCGATCTTCGAAAGGTATTTTCTTGTCACAACGTAAGTATGTTTTGGATTTGTTAAAAGAAACTGGTATGCTGGGATGTAAGCCAGTAGATACTCCTATTGTTGAAAAACACCATCTATGTTTAGATCCGAATCAGAAATCTGTTGATAAGGGAAGATATCAGAGACTTGTAGGGAGACTAATTTATTTGGCTCATACACGTCCTGATATTGCTTATGCAGTGAGTGTAGTAAGTCAATTTATGCATTCACCGAGTGTAGATCATATGGCTGCTGTTATGCGCATCTTAGCATATTTGAAGTTTGCACCTGGGAAAGGAGTTTTATATCGGAAGCATGGACATTTGAGGGTTGAAGGGTTCACAGATGCTGATTGGGCAGGAAGTGTGGGTGACCGACGGTCTACTTCGGGATATTTTACTTTCGTAGGAGGAAATTTGGTTACATGGAGAAGTAAAAAACAGAAGGTAGTATCAAGGTCCTCAGCTGAGGCTGAGTATCGAGGGATGGCTCACGACATTTGTGAGATTCTCTGGCTTCGAAAACTCCTTGAGGGGCTTGGGTTCAAGCCAAAGGAGACCATGAGACTATACTGTGAGAATAAGTCAGCGAGAGATATAGCTGATAATCCGGTACAACATGATAGGACAAAACATGTGGAAGTTGATCGACATTTTATTAAAGAGAAACTTGAAAGGAAGATTGTGTCAATACCTTTTGTGAATTAGGAGGAGCAACTTGCAGATGTTCTAACTCATGCAGTATGTAGTCGAAAGTTTGATGACTCACTTGTCAAGTTGGGCATGTGTGATATCTATGCACCAACTTGAGGGGGAGTGTTAGTCATGAGTCAATATTAGGAAAAAAGGGAATGTAAATAGTAGGAGTCTTTTATTAAGTAGGTTGTTTATAAGCTTTATTTAGTTTCCTAGTTGAACACTGATTGTATATATATATATATATATATATATATATATATATATATATATATATATATATTTCTAAAGAAGCAATACAATTAAATATTCCCGTAAAAGTTCTATTAAATTTAGGTTCAAAATAAACTGTTTTGGGACAAAGAAAAGCATAGACCTAAGATGTCCATCTCGTTCATCTCTGTTTAGATAATAAAAATCAAGCTCCTTTTCCAAATTGATGGCAAGTCTTTGAACTCTACCGCTCGGTGTTTCCTTGGTTACCGTGGCTGCAGAGTAATTGATAATACGAAGAATGTTCCCCTCTTTTGCCTTGACCATACACAAATCTCGCATAAGACCATGGAGACAACAAGTCTTAATCTTCCTTGTTAAACCATGTTGTCCAACTTGAACCATAGACCTCTCTACCAACTCACTTCAGCACCTGTAAGATACATCTTCCATTTTTTCCATGGATGTTGATGATACAAAACCTTCAGCCATCCATAGTTGAGTCAATCTATTCACCGGTATTTCATAATCTTTGGGAAAATGGGCTAAATAGAGAAAGCATAGTTTCAACTGATATGGTAAGTTATCGTAACTCAAAGCCAATAACCATAATACAACACCGTATTCTTCTCCTTCGTATTCAGGTCCAAGGTCTGTGCCTCTCCTTATGTATGAATAGAAATTCATATGCACCATATCCCACTCATCAACAGAGTCTTTTCTAGATAGAAGTCCTCCAAGCACAGTGATGGCGAGTGGCAAACCTTCACAATGTCGAAGCATCTTCATTCCTAGATCTTTCTTCTTTGCATAAATTTCAGGGTCTGAGAAACAATATTAAAACCAGATCATTTAACTACCTTTGTTTCTCGGGAACTAGAAATTGGAACTACACAAATAACAAATTATTTCTATGCTAGATCAAGGGTACAGTAAATTCTTGAATCCGCGGTGTGATTTGACATTTCGTTATTCCATACAAACTCTAGTGTCAAATGAAACGATATAATCCCTATTCAATTGATAAATAATAAGAAAAGTAGAAATAAAAGCTTTGTGTGAGAAGAGAACATACTTGTATCTTCCAAATAAAAGCTTTGTGTTCCCAACTTTCATCTTCATTCAATGACAGCGGTTGGTAGATGAAGCCATTTTCATCTGCACAGTAGGCCACTTCTTTGTTGCGAGTGGTGAGTAATATTCGGCTCTCAGTTTCCTCATTCATCGGAAAACCAGCTTGTAAAGAATTCCACACATTGCATGTCCAAATGTCGTCAAGCACCACCAAACACTTCCTTTCTCGTTGCTTAGTACAAAGCCTCCTTGCTATCTCGTCCTCATTGAGTATTACAATTTCTTGTCTTTCCTCATTGGTAGAACTGAGTTGATTTAGAAGCTCTTCAAAAACTTCTCTTCCATGGCACTGTTGAGATATACACACCCAAGCAAAACAGTCGAAATGACACCTCACTCCATCGTGATTATAAACTTGTTTTGCAAGCGTGATCTTACCCAAGCCACCCATTCCCCATATAGAAACAACTCGATGATGTTTTTCTTTGATCAAATGCGCAACCAATATCTCTATACCATCGGCACACCCAACCACACGAGGTTCAATTGCATGAGGAAAAGATCGCCTCCGCTCTTGTTGCCTCTGGAAAGAAGTGTCGCCTCCACTCTCCCTCATCTCTTGTAGGTTATAACTTGGCAAACTTAACCTTAATTTTGAAATTTTGGTCGTAATTTTCTCAATTGCCGAGCTAATCTTCTGAAGATGAACTCTTTCTAAGAAGATGCAAGTAAACCTTTTCAGAACGCTTCCTTTCCTCTTGGAAGCAACTTTTAAGACAAAAGCTTCAGCGACATCCTCCAGATCATAAGCAGCATCTCTAACGTTTGCGACCCAAGTGCGTACTCCATCATCATCATGTCCATGTCTTGCATCTGCATCTTTCAGATAACCTTGCATAAATTGTAGCTTGGTTTGTGCAAGCTCAACCTGATCACCTACACCACCCAAGAGTTTCAATTCCGGAACGATAGAGTCCGTGAGCCGTTCAAGCACCATAAAAACAACAGCATCGGCCATATTAATCTCTCTTCTTCAGACGATCAACAACTAAGTTAAGCAGTTTTCCTTTTTCTTCTTATTTTTAGATCCAGGAAATAATGCCACCAAAGAAGAACAGTATAATCCTGCCTGTCTGATTCAAACTCAAATTAAATATTTTGCAAAGTCAAATTAATATTCTGTAATTCTTCAACAACAAGCAAAGCACTCGAGATTTCTGAATGTAATCTTACAAAGACCTTATCAAAGTCAACGATATATGATAGTGAAGTTTCCTATGCAAGTTGCCAATTATATTTTGAAGAGGTGGTCAATCCAATTTTATATCTGCCAGCAAAAACCAGTCTGCATAAAATCATCACAAGTAAATTTTCTGCAGGTGGGTGAAATGAACTCTGCGCTAAAAAGTTCCTTTCCTCTGCAGAATGTAGTCCACTGCCGCTTCTACGTTATCCACAATCTACAAAAAGAACAAAAGGGAAGGAACTTCGTAGCAAGTTGCCAATTATATGATAGTGAAGTTTCCTATGCAAGTTGCCAATTATATTTTGAAGATGCGGTCAATCCAATTTTATATCTGCCTGCAAAATCTAAAGCCTAAGCATTTCCCGATGGCGCCCATCGACCCTCACTCGTTTACTGACTCGACTCACCCACTCGCCACCCATATTTCCCTCTCCTTCTTCTTCGACTTCCCCTCCTCCACCATCCACGCCTCCGCCCTCCTCACGCTCCCCGCGTCGTACTCCGGCCCACTCTCCCTCGACATCCGTGCCCTCACCGTCCACTCCGTCATCGACCCCCATAAGCCCTCCCGTCCTCTCTCTTACGTCATCTCCCATCCTGACCCAATCAAAGGCTGCCACCTCACCTTCACCCTCTCCAACGCAGCCTCCGTCTTAATACTGTACTCCACCTCCCCCTCCTCCTCCGCCCTCCAGTGGCTCTCCCCTCCCCAGACCTTTAACAAGACGCTGCCGTTTGTCTACACCCAATGCCACCCCATCCACGCGCGCTCCGTGTTCCCCTGCCAGGACACTCCCGCTGCGCGTGTGCGCTACGCGGCCAAGCTCAACGTCCCCCGCCAGCTCTCCGCCGTCATGTCCGCGCGTCACGTCTCTCGCCGCGACCCGATCGCCGGCGAGGGGTCGGCGCTGGTCTCCGGCGACGCCTTGTGGTGCTCTGAGAACAGGGTCGTTGAGGAGTTCGTCATGGAGCAGCCAATCCCGCCGTACCTGTTCGCGTTCGCCGTCGGTGAGCTGGGGTTCCGGGAGGTGGGCCCGAGGACTAGGGTTTACTCTGAGGCGGTGCCGGCGGTGCTTGAATCGGCGGCGACGGATTCGCGAGCACCGAGGACATGATCAGGCAAGGGGAGGCCTTGTTTGGGCCGTACGTGTGGGAAAGGTTCGATCTTTTGGTGCTGCCCCCGAGCTTCCCGTACGCTGGAATGGAGAATCCGAGAATGACGTTCGTGACGCCGACGGTGCTCAAAGGCGACGCCAGCGGCGCGCAGTTGGTGGCGCACGAGCTGGCTCATAGCTGGACTGGGAACTTGATCACCAACAAAACTAATGAGCATTTTTGGCTGAATGAGGTACTAAATTTACATTCACACATTCACTGGTTCAACTTTTCGGGCTTCATATCGAAAAATTCACACATAGATGTTGTTTGTTCTGCATATTTGGGTGATGCCAAGTTCATAACTGATCAATTCCATAACTTCAAGTTGCTTGTGTTCTTCATTTGATGTAATACTACCTGCATACAGTGCGTTTGAGGTCAGTTTCCAGTATGTATCTTGTGAAAACCGCAATGTGCGAAAGCTTGACGGTGTGATGCCGCGTTGTTTTAGATGTAGTTCAGTTTTAGAAAGGAAACTAACGAAAAATTAAAAAAAACTTTAGTTTTAATGAAAAAAGACAAATAAAGGTGTAATGAATGGTACCAGGAAAGGTAAAAATGTGATTTTTCGTTAAAACTGAATAATACTGGAAGTGTTTCGTTAAACCTCCCTTTTAGAAGCATAACGCACTAGGATGTTTGTATAATTCTGGGTTAGGAGAATGTGAAGAATGTCTTACTGATTTACGAGCTTCCGGTTGTAGTTGATATCAGGGTGTTAACATTTACTTATTGCTGCAGGGTTTCACGACATATGCTGAGAGGAGAATTGTTGAGGCTGTGCAAGGCGAGGACAGAGCTGCATTGAACATTGGAATCGGCTGGCGGGGTTTGCACAAGGAAATGGAGAGGTTCAAGGATAGCTTGGAGGTCACAAAGCTGAAAACCAACCAGGAAGGAGTTGATCCAGATGATGTGTATTCTAGAGTTCCATATGAAAAGGGTTTCCAGTTTCTATGGCGCATCGAACGTCAGGTATGTTGAAGTTGTAACTTCTTTTGTTTCTTGATATTGTTCTGTAAAGACGATCTGATTGGCACTTGTTTTTCGGAATATAAAGGTTGGAAGGCCTGCGTTTGATGAGTTTCTGAAGAAATACATTGCCACCTTCAAGTTCCAGTCAATTGATACCGATACATTTCTCGAGTTTCTGAAGGCAAACCTACCTGGAATAGAGAAAGAGGTTGACTTAGTGTTGTGGACTGAGGGCACTGGTATCCCTCCTGATGCGTATGAACCGGTTTCTAACATATATGCAAAGATTGTGTCCATGGCAAATGAATTTAAGATTGGTAGGATGCCGGGGGAGGATGAAGTTGCTGACTGGAGAGGGCAGGAGTGGGAACTCTACTTGGAGAACCTCCCCAAGCCTATTGAACCTTCACAGGTACTTATTTTCTATGACTTGATTCCATAGCGGCCTTCAACACGCGTAGTTACTTAATTTCTTAGCTCCTGTGACTTGATTTGCAGATTGTAGAGTTGAACTCGCGCTTCAGGCTGGCAGAATCGAAAGATTATGACGTGAAGGTGACATTTCTTCTGCTGGCCATTGCTTCCAAGTGCAAAGACTACTTGGGCGACGTGGAGAGAACTTTGAAGGCAGTTGGGAGGAAGAAGTACCTTGTCCTCCTCTACAGGGCTCTTGTGGAAGGCAATGGAAATGAAGAAGAGAAGATTCTGGCCAAGCAGGTGTTTGCAGCCGCTCGCGAGACTTACCACCCTATAGCTCAAGGCGTTATCGAGACAATTTTAAACAAGCACTGCTGAAATTGTGTGTGAGAATGTAGAGTACACGAACCGCAATCTGGAAGCCAATCCTTGACTTCGTTGTTGGCTACGTCCTAATCTCTGAGATCTTGGCGAAAAAGGGAATTTGAAATTGTACCCGGATCTTGGCGAGTACGCCCTTCTTCTCGAGGGTGCGAGTGACGAGAGTCTTGAGGTCCATCATCTCCCTCGTGTAGTCGTCCATCTTGTTCTTCGGTTTTCAGAGGGAGAGGGTTTTGATTGGTGAAGAAAGAGAGAGCGAGTGAGCTCGCTTTCTCTGCGTTTTGAATTTCTCAGCTTTCCTCGATGTTTGGATTCTTCAGAGAGAGTGAGAGGAGAGAGGGGAAAGTTGCTCTCGGAATGATGGTGGTCACTGGGATGAAGGTGGGCTCCACTGCAGGCTTGCAATTACCCTGATAATTTCATCTGGGCTGGCAGCTGTGAAATTCGAAATACGATGTTTTGGGCCGTTATTGTATTAAGCCTGTGAGTTCTTTTCTGGCCCTTGAGTATCAGCCTGCTAAATACCCTTTTTGTTTTGTCTCGTTCATCAGGTGATTCGTTGCAACTGAATATAATTTTTGAAGAAAATTGAGGTTCTATTATAAAACTAATTGTTAATATGAGGTTCCAATTACTTATAAGTACATCAAAGTTCTTTTCTTTTTTTGATGTGGAATTGATATTCTCAACACGCTAAGACGAATTTTAAAGCCTAGTATATGAACAATACAAATCAGATGATATAGAGAGCATGGCGTCGTTAGACAACTCAAATTCTTAGAAATTTTTTTTCTCACCAATTTAGAAAGAAGCTACAATTTTCTATTCATTCAGTTCATGTCATTTGAAACTTGATAGAATTTTCACTACTTTAGAAAGAAATTATACTCTTTTGTTTATTCAATACACGTCATTCGAAACGTACAAGAATTTTCACCACTTTATAAAAAAGTTATGCTCTTTTGTTTACTTAGGAATGTCATTCTATCCATAGCCGAATTTTCACGCTTAAGAAAGAATATGAGACTTCAAAAAGAAAAAGAAAAGTATCAAATTCTTAGTAAATAATGTAAAAACTTTACCTTATATATATGCCGGTGTATGATTTTCTTTTCCCTCCAAAATGTTGAAAGGCAAGGCAAAGCCAAAATAATGGAAATGGATTATCTCTGAATTTCTTCCATCAAATCCATCAAATCAAGGAATCTGGATCCTTAAAATTTTACCCAAAATGTTGAATGGCATAGCCAAAATAATAACCAGAAAACTGAAGAAATACTGTTTATTGCTCTCTGTCTATTTAAATTCCTTATTTGTCCGTTTCCGGTTCCACGCTCTAAAGCCTAAGCATTTCCCGATGGCGCCCATCGACCCTCACTCGTTCACTGACTCGACTCACCCACTCGCCACCCATATTTCCCTTTCCTTCTTCTTCGACTTCCCCTCCTCCACCATCCACGCCTCCGCCCTCCTCACGCTCCCCGCCCCGTACTCCGGCCCACTCTCCCTCGACATCCGTGCCCTCACCGTCCACTCCGTCATCGACCCCCATAAGCCCTCCCGTCCTATCTCTTACGTCATCTCCCATCCTGACCCAATCAAAGGCTGCCACCTCACCTTCACCCTCTCCAACGCAGCCTCCATCTTAATACTGTACTCCACCTCCCCCTCCTCCTCTGCCCTCCAGTGGCTCTCCCCTCCCCAGACCTTTAACAAGACGCTGCCGTTTGTCTACACCCAATGCCAGGCCATCCACGCTCGCTCCGTGTTCCCCTGCCAGGACACTCCCGCTGCGCGTGTGCGCTACGCGGCCAAGCTCAACGTCCCCCGCCAGCTCTCCGCCGTCATGTCCGCGCGTCACGTCTCTCGCCGCGACCCGATCGCCGGCGAGGGGTCGGCGCTGGTCTCCGGCGACGCCTTGTGGTGCTCTGAGAACAGGGTCGTTGAGGAGTTCGTCATGGAGCAGCCAATCCCGCCGTACCTGTTCGCGTTCGCCGTCGGTGAGCTGGGGTTCCGGGAGGTGGGCCCGAGGACTAGGGTTTACTCTGAGGCGGTGCCGGCGGTGCTTGAATCGGCGGCGACGGAGTTCGCGAGCACCGAGGACATGATCAGGCAAGGGGAGGCCTTGTTTGGGCCGTACGTGTGGGAAAGGTTCGATCTTTTGGTGCTGCCCCCGAGCTTCCCGTACGGTGGAATGGAGAATCCGAGAATGACGTTCTTGACGCCGACGGTGCTCAAAGGCGACGCCAGCGGCGCGCAGGTGGTGGCGCACGAGCTGGCTCATAGCTGGACTGGGAACTTGATCACCAACAAAACTAATGAGCATTTTTGGTTGAATGAGGTACTAAATTTACGTTCACACATTCATTGGTTCAACTTTTCGGTCTTCCTATCGAAAAATTCACACATAGATGTTGTTTGTTTTGCATATTTGGTTGATGCCAAGTTCGTAACTGATCAATTCCATAACTTTAAGATGCTTGTGTTCTTCATTTGATGTAATACTACCTGCATACGGTGCGTTTGAGGTCAGTTTCCAGTATATGTCTTGTGAAAACCGCAATGTGCGAAAGCTTGACGGTGTAATGCCGCGTTGTTTTAGATGTAGTCCGATTTATAGAAGCATAACACACTAGGATGTTTGTATAATTTCTGGGTTAGGAGAATGTGAAGAATGTCTTACTGATTTACGAACTTCCGGTTGTAGTTGATATCAGGGTGTTAACATTTACTTATTGCTGCAGGGTTTCACGACATATGCTGAGAGGAGAATTGTTGAGGCTGTGCAAGGCGAGGACAGAGCTGCATTGAACATTGGAATCGGCTGGCGGGGTTTGCACAAGGAAATGGAGAGGTTCAAGGATAGCTTGGAGGTCACAAAGCTGAAAACCAACCAGGAAGGAGTTGATCCAGATGATGTGTCTTCTAGAATTCCATATGAAAAGGGTTTCCAGTTTCTATGGCGCATCGAACGTCAGGTATGTTGAAGTTGTAACTTCTTTTGTTTCTTGATATTGTTCTGTAAAGACGATCTGATTGGCACTTGTTTTTCGGAATATAAAGGTTGGAAGGCCTGCGTTTGATGAGTTTCTGAAGAAATACATTGCCACCTTCAAGTTCCAGTCAATTGATACCGATACATTTCTCGAGTTTCTGAAGGCAAACCTACCTGGAATAGAGAAAGAGGTTGACTTAGTGTTGTGGACTGAGGGCACTGGTATCCCTCCTGATGCGTATGAACCGGTTTCTAACATATATGCAAAGATTGTGTCCATGGCAAATGAATTTAAGCTTGGTAGGATGCCGGGGGAGGATGAAGTTGCTGACTGGAGAGGGCAGGAGTGGGAACTCTACTTGGAGAACCTCCCCAAGCCTGTTGAACCTTCACAGGTACTTATTTTCTATGACTTGATTCCATAGCGGCCTTCAACACGCGTAGTTACTTAATTTCTTAGCTCCTGTGACTTGATTTGCAGATTGTAGAGTTGAACTCGCGCTTCAGGCTGGCAGAATCGAAAGATTATGACGTGAAGGTGACATTTCTCCTGCTGGCCATTGCTTCCAAGTGCAAAGACTACTTGGGCGACGTGGAGAGAACTTTGAAGGAAGTTGGGAGGAAGAAGTACCTTGTCCCCCTCTACAGCGCTCTTGTGGAAGGCAATGGAAATGAAGAAGAGAAGATTCTGGCCAAGCAGGTGTTTGCAGCCGCTCGCGAGACTTACCACCCTATAGCTCAAGGCGGTATCGAGACAATTTTAAACAAGCACTGCTGAAATTGTGTGTGAGAATGTAGAGTACACGAACCGCAATCTGGAAGCCAATCCTTGACTTCGTTGTTGGCTACGTCCTAATCTCTGAGATCTGTAGGCTGTGCATCTTTGTTGATGCTTCTGCTGATGTGAATGATCTCGTAAATAAAATGTAGCTGACTTTTGTATCTCGTTTGCTGATGCCTGATGATATTTTATGTGTAAATTTGAAAATACCAATCAAAGCTATGCCTGCAAAATCAATTTTACTCGATGCATGACAGGAACGAAAATACTCATCGAGTCTCGCTTTCGTAGGAGGATTTCAATTTCTATTATATCATGAACATGTCCATTTACAGAAGCAAATAACTCAAGAGTTGTTGGAATCAACGGACTTCCGGTGTTCACTTATGATTTCTACCAAATCTGTCTAAAACAGTGAAATTGCACTTCTCCCGATCCATGGCAAAGCCATGGAGCTTGGAGATCTTGACATTTCTGTTCAACACCTCTTCTAGTGCAGTTTATCGTAATGGGAATCATACACATCAGTAAAATCATCTTCTGTACAGAGTGCTACAACATTTGTGTACCCGTAATTGTTTCGCATCTCAACTCTTCTAGAAAACCTTGAAAAAAACTGTGCGAATAGAATTCGCTGAAGGACAGGCGCGTAACTGCAGTAGTGCATCAGTACGTCAGAGAATTACTAAACATAATGTATAGCGAGTTTTGGCGATAAGTACAATAATAATATGAAAGTGAGGCTGGTAAAATGCTAAACCTGGATTTGGAGACAACAGTTTTGAACACATATCGACCGAGTCAGGATGCAATCTAGAAAGGATGACTTGGTCGAAAGGAAGGTATGTGGATGACTTGATGGTCTTAAGCACCTGGAAAGTAAATTTATCAAAGATTTGGCCAAGCAAGACTAAAGGACCTTTTCCGACAATAAGCGGGAAGTTAGTACCTGAACATTAGTCCTACCAGGGAAAGGAGGGCGACCATTGAGAAGCTCGAAAAGAATTACGCCAATACTCCACATGTCAACCTATAAACTGAATCCGTCAATTTTGATTCATCGTGATTGAAAGGGGAAAATGACACGAGTTATAGACAAGACCGTACCTTCCCATCATATCTTTCAAAGTGAAGAACTTCAGGTGCCATGTACAACGGGGATCCACAAACTGTCTCCGCATAATCACCTGGATGTAAACTTCTGTACACGGTAGCAAAGATAAGCTAATAAGGAACGAAACCACCACAGTTGGTTGCTTTAAATCATACTAAATACATCCTAAACCGGGTTAGCGGATGAATTTCCGCATATGGATCTCTCTGCTAGGGTTTACCTTGAGAGACCGAAATCAGCTACCTTTAGCACCACATCATCTTGAGTGCCAGAGAGTAGAATGTTCTAGTAATACAAAATACAACAATTCAGCCGATTTACAGAATTCTGATAAGAGATTTACGATTCAATTCCACATTTAAGGGTGCAATGCAATCCGAAAGGATCGAAATCAATCAATATACATTCAATTTGTATCACAAATCCAATTGTTTAGCATAGATTTCAAGATCTCTAATTGCATTTTGTTACCATCTTTCCATAAACTCTTGTTTTTACCTCCGGTTTCAAGTCTCGATGAATGATGTGGTGCGAATGTAGTAATTTCAACGCGGCTCCTGCAACCAAAACAAGAATTTGATTATATTCAGACCGGACAATCAAAGCGGCCTGAAGCCCTAGTACAAGTAAAGATGCAAAAAAGTTATGAAGCTACCAAGCTGCTGCATAAATCTCTTGGCAATCTGTTCTTCAACTCGCCCGTGCTGCCGGATATAAGCAGCCAGATTTCCCCCATCACAAAACTCCAACACCATGAATATGCAGCTTTCATCCTGCAACGAACATATGAGCTTGACTTCACGAAAACAAATTGAGCATGTAAGAAACAGTCCTCCACCTTGAGGAGGCGGATGATGTTTGGGTGGAAAGCATTGAGGAGGCGAGGAGGGTGATTGAGAACCTGGAAAGCATTGAGGAGGCGGATGATGTTTGGGTGGTTAACGGAGGATAAGAAATTGAGCTCGCAATCCAAGCAGTTCTTGAGGTGGCGGTTGAGGCGGGAGAGGTGGACCTGCTTGAGAGCCACCACCTTGCCGCTTTGCCGGTGCACGGCTTTCCAAACGGTGGAGAAAGAGCCTCGTCCCACCTCTGATATCACGATATAGTCCCCTTTGAGTGCGGAGACAACTCCCTTGCTTTCAGCTTCCATAGAATCTTTGAGCTAACAAGTAACAAGCGGTTCTATTTATTTTTAGGGAGTTCTATGGAAAATTTACACTCTCGTTTATTTTAACGAAAAATCGTATTTTTACACTAAAATGTTAATTTTGATACTATTCACTCTATCCTTTATGTTATCGTTATCATTAAAACTTAAAGTTTTCAAGCCATTTTCATTAGTTTTTCTTTATTTTTATTCGGTGGAAGGTTCTAGTGATTATATTGTGATTACATTTCGATACCTTTGGATTGTTTGCAAGTGATTTTAAAATGAATGAAGGCATTTTTTATAAAAATATTCTTAAAACTAATTCTTTGTAAAATGCAAGTAATCTTGAAAAAACATTTGAAATATTTTTTAAAGAAGCATATAACCGCTTATTTCAAAAAACACTTCAAATTTTAGAATTAAGAAATATTTTTTCCAAAAACGCATTTCCAAATGAGCTATGCTGAAAATGATTAGGCAATCACTAACTTTTATTTCTTTTCTTTATTTTTTTAATCGATGACAAACAAAAAACACTTGAATTTTTTTTATTTTTTTTTATTTTTATCAAAGGCAATATACATTACCAATAACAAACTTTACAACACAAATGATCAAATTTTACAACAAAAAGGCCCAAAAACAAAAGCACAAACAAACAAAAGTGCCCCAACTAAAAGTTGAGATCGAAACAAAAGAAAACTCAAAACAACTAATTCAGCCGCAACCAGCAAAACAGTAGCCATATATGTCGATCCACAAAAATTCCTACCCCTAATTAAGCCTCGTCTCATCGATACTAGCATTCAATCCCAAGATTCACTCCTAGCACAACTACAGACAATAAATAACCTACAACCAATTGAAAGAAGCTCGTGGGATTCCACAAGCAACACTGCCAACAAAAGCAAACAACAAAGAGAAGGTGGTGGTGCGAGAAACATCCGATCCAATGGAAGCACCAAATCTATACTCACCAGCTCAAAACACCACAACAAATTGCGACAAGCGTGACTGAAGCTTGAAAATTGGATGAATATGGATGAGAGATGTCACAAGGGTGAGAAGAAGGCAAATCAGCCAAGAAAACCAAGGGAAAAAACAGCGGATGGGAGAAGAGAAATCTCAAATGGGTTGATATTTATGTCACTACACAAACAATCTCAAACGGGTTGATATTTATGTTGTGTGAATTGTGAATTTGGAGTGAGTGCTGACATGCTCAAATAAGAGAAATCTCCTATTTTTACATCAAATTATCAAGAATTTTACAACTAGTATTCAAATACATTCAGCTTCACCGTGATTCTTTCATAAGCATAATTTGCTAAAAGTGCTTTTATTAAAAGCATGTCAACACCAAATGTTTCTCATAAAATGGTAAACAAACTCGTCATTCAGAGAAGTCGAACTTTTAAGTCCTCCAATGTTCAAGTAATGGGAACTTTTAAGTCCTCCAATATTCAAGTGAAGGGGAAGCGAAAAAATCCGTAACCAAAACAGAGTTCACATGTTGGATTTTGTAAAATTCCTCTCCTCCTTCCTCAAGCCTGCTACCGAATCCACGAGTCACCATTTTGATGGTTAATTCCTTGAGGGTGGTAACATACCGAAGGCCGTCTGGAACTGTAAACGAGGGCGAGCAACGCTCAATGTGCAACCTGGAGAGACTAGGCATGGCTCGTTTCTCCACCCTCCACTCCTTTAATTCTATCAAGCTGTGAAGAGAAAGGAACTCAAGACGAGGAAAGCCTCCTGCTGAGCAAACAAGTGGTCCGGGAAAATAGCCGAGGGCAGCATTATGATCCAGGAAAAGCATTCGTAAGCTTGGCAGCTTCTCTAGTATTTCTATGTTATCGTCCTTGAGACGATCGTGATGAATTCCACAGAGTGTTAGCTTGGTGAGGTTTGGAAGCAACAGGAGGTCTTCTGGTAACTGTCTGATACGTCCCTTTACTCGCAGCTTGTATATACGAGGGCAGCTTAATACTACGTTCCTAGATCTTCACAATGTCGAGGCATCTTCATTCCTAGATCTTTCTTCTTTGCATAAATTTCAGGGTCTGAGAAACAATATTAAAACCAGATCATTTAACTACCTTTGTTTCTCGGGAACTAGAAATTGGAACTACAGAAATAACAAATTATTTCTATGCTAGATCAAGGGTACAGTAAATTCTTGAATCCGCGGTGTGATTTGATATTTCGTTATTCCATACAAACTCTAGTGTCAAATGAAACGATATAATCCCTATTCAATTGATAAATAATAAGAAAAGTAGAGATAAAAGCTTTGTGTGAGAAGAGAACATACTTGTATCTTCCATTTGAAACATTGCTATCTTCTCAAACAGTTCCCAACTTTCATCTTCATTCAATGACAGCGGTTGGTAGATGAAGCCATTTTCATCTGCACAGTAGGCCACTTCTTTGTTGCGAGTGGTGAGTAATATTCGGCTCTCAGTTTCCTCGTTCATCGGAAAACCAGCTTGTAAAGAATTCCACACATCGCATGTCCAAATGTCGTCAAGCACCACCAAACATTTCCTTTCTCGTTGCTTAGTACAAAGCCTCTTTGCTATCTCATCCTCATTGAGTATTGCAATTTCTTGTCTTTCCTCATTGGTAGAACTGAGTTGATTTAGAAGCTCTTCCAAAACTTCTCTTCCATGGCACTGTTGAGATATACACACCCAAGCAAAACAGTCGAAATGACACCTCACTCCATCGTGATTATAAACTTGTTTTGCAAGCGTGGTCTTACCCAAGCCACCCATTCCCCATATAGAAACAACTCGATGATGTTTTTCTTTGATCAAATGCGCAACCAATATCTCTATACCATCGGCACACCCAACCACACGAGGTTCAATTGCATGAGGAAAAGATCGCCTCCGCTCTTGTTGCCTCTGGAAAGAAGTGTCGCCTCCACTCTCCCTCATCTCTTGTAGGTTATAACTTGGCAAACTTAACCTTAATTTTGAAATTTAGGTCGTAATTTTCTCAATTGCCGAGCCAATCTTCTGAAGATGAACCCTTTCTAAGAAGATGCAAGTAAACCTTTTCAGAACGCTTCCTTTCCTCTTGGAAGCAACTTTTAAGACAAAAGCTTCAGCGACATCCTCCAGATCATAAGCAGCATCTCTAACGCTTGCGACCCAAGTGCGTACTCCATCATCATCATGTCCATGTCTTGCATCTGCATCTTTCAGATAACCTTGCATAAATTGTAGCTTGGTTTGTGCAAGCTCAACCTGATCACCTACACCACCCAAGAGTTTCAATTCCGGAACGATAGAGTCCGTGAGCCGTTCAAGCACCATAAAAACAACAGCATCGGCCATATTAATCTCTCTTCTTCAGACGATCAACAACTAAGTTAAGCAGTTTTCCTTTTTCTTCTTATTTTTAGATCCAGGAAATAATGCCACCAAAGAAGAACAGTATAATCCTGCCTGTCTGATTCAAACTCAAATTAAATATTTTGCAAAGTCAAATTAATATTTTGTAATTCTTCAACAACAAGCAAAGCACTCGAGATTTCTTAATATAATCTTACAAAGACCTTATCAAAGTCAACGATATATGATAGTGAAGTTTCCTATGCAAGTTGCCAATTATATTTTGAAGAGGTGGTCAATCCAATTTTATATCTGCCAGCAAAAACCAGTCTGCATAAAATCATCACAAGTAAATTTTCTGCAGGTGGGTGAAATGAACTCTGCGCTAAAAAGTTCCTTTCCTCTGCAGAATGTAGTCCACTGCCGCTTCTACGTTATCCACAATCTACAAAAAGAACAAAAGGGAAGGAACTTCTTAGCGCGCATAGAATTCATTTCACTCGTAACACAATATGCAATCAAATGCAAGTTATAAGTTACTACGCAATTTTTAGACTTGCAGGTGAGAGACTTATCTCCAGTATCCACAACCAAGTATGGTAATGAATCTAATGATATATGCATATCAGTGTACATTATAAGTGGTTCAAATATGCATAAGCACTCCCGTATCATATATTCTGTGAGACAGGATAGTGTACGGTTCAAGATTCTTTTTAACAAGCGATATTCAACTTTAAATTAAATGCAGTGCCAGGAGTGTTTCCAACTCGGATGCATAGGGGGAGAAATTTGCTATAGCCAATGTGGCTACACCCACCCACGTCTGCACACAGGTAGGGTGTTAAACAATTTGAACATGACAGGAATCCCAGTCTCACCTGTTGGAAGATGCTTGCTGGAGAAATTCTGAAAGTGCCCGTTCCAAGTCGCGTGGAAGAAATGCAGCCTGTTTGTGTATAAGCAGGCGGCTGATCTGGATCATTCCAATTATAGTATGAAACTTAGATTTGAAAGAAAAGGGAGTTGATGATGTTACAAAGGACAACGAAAACAAAAAAAATTAATAACCTACGATGTTCTTCAATACAGGAATGGAGCAAATCATCCAAATAGAACCCTTTGTTAGACATGGAAAATGCATCCACTAGAAGTATAGAACCCTTCTGTGCGTAAGCATACTTTGCTATAAGTGCTTTTAGTAGAAGCATGTTGAATTTAAGTGTTGCTTAAAAAGTACTACTTAGATATAGCACCTAGATAATGGATGTTTGCTAACTTCATTTATTTACTCATTAACAAGGAACAGAGTTTCTCACTTAACTCGTTGAGATTACGCATAAGCTGCTTGACATCTGCCTAAAATTGCCGTGCCCAGCCCCATACGTATCTGTAAAACGAGGGGAAAAAAATAAGAAAAAGAAAAGAGAGTTATTATTGTCATTTCAAAATATTATCCTAAAAACGCAACGGAAATTATCTACTCACAGCAGGTGTAATCATAACAGAATGCCCATGTTGGATTTTGTAAAAACCCTCTCCTCCTTCCCCAAGCCTGCTACATAATTCAGGAACCATACTTTTGATGGTCAATCCCTTGATTTTTTTCCCTGTCACATAGCTTTAACGCCAATTTGGAGTCTGCAAACATACCAAATTGGCTACAGCCTACAGATGACGCCAACTTCGAAAATTTGGTATTCTTTAGACTTAAAAACCTTGAGTAGATTTTGAACATTGAACTTAGATATCTTCAAACTTCAAAACTCTAAAAGCAATTTGACGTAAAAAAAAAAAAAAAAACAAAAAATACAAACTTATTGTTGTAAAAGTTGTGGGAGTAAATGTCCCCATGTTGTTAGCCAAATGTGAGGAAGACTTTAGAATAGTGATCATGTTGGTGTTGTACGAGGTTTTTCAAAGAACACTCATTTCACCTTTATAAGTTTTCACGGGTGTAACTTTATTTAAAGAACACTCTGTGTATGATCACAATACACAACGAAAAAGAAAAGAAATGAAAGCAATAATATCAATCTCTCTCTTCCTCTCTTTACACAAAAAAGAAAAGAAATGAAAGCAATAATATCAATGAAAGCAATAATATCAATGTCCCTCTCTTCTTCTCTTTACACAAAAAAGAAGAAAAATGAAAGCAATAATATCAATATCCCTCTCTTCCTCTCTTTACTTGCAATCCTTTTATGTTAGAATTATGAAACTAAATAATATGATAAATTGCACCTGTTTCGCTTGTGTCTCTACCTTTGGTTGGGAGATGCCGCACTCGACGCTCGGGCAAAATGGACATTTTGTCACCCAAACAAAACACCTCACTCGACCGCCGCTCGCTTTTCCTTCTCGCGCACAGAGAGGGCTCTCGAAAACCTAATCGCCATCTCTGATTCAAAATTAAGCAAAATCCCCACCGGAAGTTAATAACTTTTATTCAATTCGGAAACACTGATTGCTCCAATTTCCCCCTTTTTCCATTAATTTGTTCTGTTCGTTGAATCGACGTAGCCATGCCGCCAAAGGCATCGAAGGCCGACTTGGCGAAGAAGCAGAAGGTTGTGGAGGACAAAACCTTCGGGCTCAAGAACAAGAACAAGAGCAAGAACGTCCAGAAGTACGTCCAGAATCTCAAGCAGGCAGTCCAGCCCAAAGTAGACCCAGCCAAAGCCAAGGTCCGATTTATATCTCTGTTGATTTTTCCCCCATTGGGTTCTGTTTGGATACGCAGAAAATTAGCTGAGAATGTAAATTAACTATTTTTATTGGAGTTAGTGTTTGGGTTGGAATTGGGTTTTATCAAATTTTGATGGATTTTGCAGAAAAAGAAAGAGGAAGAGAAAGCCAAAGAGAAGGAGCTCAATGATTTGTTTAAGGTTGCTGTTAGTCAGCCGAAAGTGCCAGCTGGTATGTAGTATTAGTATGTACTCCAACTCTCACATTTTTCCTAATTTTGTTTGGTGATGGTCGATTATATTGTGTTCGATAGCGGATTGGCTTTGATATGCTTGTAATCGAATTGGGAATTTGAATAGGTGTTGATCCCAAGTCTATATTATGCGAGTTTTTCAAGTTTGGGCAATGTACCAAGGGATTCAAGTGCAAGTTTTCGCATGACTTGAATGTCCAGAGGAAGGGTGAAAAGATTGATATTTACAGTGATAAGCGTGATGATGAAGGTGAGAGGATTGACATATCGTGTTTAATATGCTAATTTATCACACATGTTTTGCTTATTCTAGACTGATTATTTTTCAGACACTATGGAGGATTGGGATCAAGCGACTTTGGAAAAGGTTGTGGAGTCAAAGAAGAATGAGTATAACCAGAATAAGCCCACCGAAATTGTATGTTGGTTTTCTTATCGTAAATTGTTTTTTATATCTGACATAGAAGCTTTTAGTGTAATTTGCATTTGAATGCGTTGCTCTCCATCTGTCTTTAGATATTCATCTATCTATCCCTCCTTCCTTCCTCCATACCCACCCTTTAAATGTTTCTGATGATTTAGGATGGAATATGGAGGCATTGCTGGGCATATTACCCATTACATCAATAATATGTTTCATGAGGAGGTAAAAAAAACGAGGGAGGCACAGTCTTAGTTGCATGGGACATCGGTCTTCTTTTAATACTAGTTTAGGTAATGTAGGTCAGTTTTGCAATCCTTGATCCTAAGGGTTATGTTAAGAGTTAAATTATTAATGTCGTAATCTGATAACTGAAAGAAGAAGTCATTGACAATAGGGTATGCTACAACTTTATGCAAGTACATATAGAGTTCAGGTGATCAATTTATGTCTTCTGTAGATAGATTTGGCGGGTGGATACTTTTACTTTTACTCTTTTCAGTTGTTTGTTTACTCTGTTTGGCTGTTTGCGGTGCTGAATGTTACTTAAGACATTCTTGTAAAGAATCTGTAATGTGAAACAATATTTGGGATTTAGTTTGGATTCTCGTTTGTAGGCTATGCTAGTGAGTTAAATTGGGTTGAGTTGTAGAATAATAGAGGCGGAATTATTTTTTGTCTTCGAGATGAGAAAATATAAGCATTAAAAATAGTGACTGCTTAGAAAGTAACATGCTTTTTCTAATTTTGGCCATATTCATTTGGTAATGTGAAATCTCTGAATGTAGTTATGAATCTAAGGCAGGCTTTCTATATGTACAGGTTTGCAAACACTTCTTAGATGCAGTGGAAAAGAAACAGTATGGTTGGTTTTGGTCTTGTCCAAATGGTGGAAAAGAGTGCCACTACAGACATGCTCTTCCTCCTGGTTATGTTTTGAAATCTCAGATGAAGGCACTTCTTGATGAAGAGGCTGAAAAAGTTGCCATTGAGGATGAAATTGAAAATCAGGTGATGATCATATTGATTTTGTTGACTTTACGTTTTCATTTTATCCATATGTGTTGTGATAGAGACCTTTTGTACATTTGCAACTATATGTATTGTATCCCTAAGTACTTTTAGCTTTATTTCTTCAGTTTTGTATATCTAATTCTTACTGTTGATCATCTGCTGGTTACTGCAGCGTGCAAAAGTAACAACCATTACTCCAATGACCACTGAGTTGTTCATGCAATGGAGGAATAAAAAGACAGAAGAGAAAGAGGCTGGCTTGGCTGCACAACGAGCTGAGAGGGCTAAGAATGACCGCATGAGGTTCTGTTCCTTTCTATTTTTTTTTTGCATTTTTGTAAATTTTTTTTGTTTTATGCTATTGACTGAAGTTTTCCTGTATTTCAGTGGTCGTGAGTTGTTTCTTTCGGATGCTAGTGTGTTTGTGGATGATGCTGAAGCATATGAAAAATACCAAAGACAAGATCCTGAGGCTTCTGAAGAGAAGGTAATATGTCCCTTTGGTATATGCGTGCGATTGATTTTATGGACTGATAGCATACCATTCCATTTTGAAGTCGGTGAAGCCTTAGTATGTTCTTTTGGTATTTAACTTCCAACATCTCATTGCTGTCTTGTGTGAATATTATTTCTATCTGTGAATTTGCTTCCTTTTTGTATTAAGAGAGGTTTTCGTATCTCAAGTCAGAAAGCTTTTTTGCTGCCAAATAAAATCATTGGCTTACCAACAGAGATAAGATTCCACATCTGCTCTTTTTCAATCACATAATTTTAATGCTGGGGTTCAGGCCATTCCATTTTGGTTTTGTTGTTTTGTTTTGGGGGGGGGGGGGGGGGTGGGGGGTGGGGTGTGTTTGCAGAATTGACAGTTATTGTAGTAATAACGCTGTGAAAGATGGGTTGAAGGGATCTTTGAACATTCTTATAAGTTCGCCAAGGTAATACCAAAATGTGATTGAAGCTATGCAATAAGATTCTCTGTTGCTAATGTCATGATGTGATTTTTCTTTCCTTTCAAATCCTTGTTCTTATCTCATTTTGTTTTTCACATTGTATCTCTTTGTTGGTTTCGTTTATAGTAGATCATGGTGTGAAGTTTTTTTTCTGGTGAGATCATAAAATTTTGATTACAGATGCATGCATCAAGATCCTTTTAAGGGTTTATACTATGTTTTTCGTAGCCCTTTCTGGTTCTGTCTGTTGCCTTGTTCCATGCATTATAAGCATACTCTCTGACTGACTTCTGTTCTAACCATGAACCGTGTAAAGCGAGCATCTGTGACTCGTAAACTTGTGTTCTTACCATTAACATACCTACATGTATGTGCACTGTCTTCATGTTAATTGTTGCCATGTTATTTTAGGCCACAAAAATTCTATTAATTGGCTGGTGCTTTGAACTTCCGTAGTTCACTTATGTGATCATATTCATTTCGCTACTTGTTACTTCATTTGTTTGGCCATGAATTATTGTTTGTTCTCCCCGTCTTTCCTGTGATCAAGGAGGTCAAACCTTATAAAACTGGTCATTTTAATTTGTTTCAAAAGTTTAGGTTCCTCCTGTTTCAAAGGAGTGGTGCCCTTTTGACTTATAGATAGTCTATGGGGGGAATCTACGGGACATATGGTGATAAAAACCATTTTCTTCAAAACATGATTTTAACCTTAATACACGCTTTTCGCTTATGCCAAAGAAAATGAAGACATTTTGAGATTGAAGTTTAATGTTGATGTGAAAACACTATGGAGAGAAAATTTCATACTTTCTTAGTAGTGGACGACTTGGTTCACCTTTGTTGTCCTATTTTTTTCATTAATAAAAGTTTGTTTCGTATAAAAAAGACTATTAATCAGTAACTCATGAACCAAAATCTCCGCTTTGGTAATTCCAGTTTTGGCGGACAAGTATTATCATAACTTTGAAGGACTATGTTTCGCTCATTACCCGAGGAACAAATATTCTGAAACAAGGAGCATTTGTATCATGGATGTGCTTTTGTATACAGTGCTTTCCTAAACTCTTAGATTACCTGGTTCAAATAATGCCGCATGGTTCCCATTTACATGGACAATTTATATTGCCTTGACAATTTCCATTTTATTTTGTTATCCGAGTTTGACTGTGTTCCATTTCAGGCCAAAGACAACTCAGCAGCAGGAGGAGGACCAAGCGCCTCTACTAGTGCTGCTGGTTCTGAAGTCCCCGTCGATAATGATAATGAAGACGATGATGATGATGATGACGACGAGTTGGACTTGGATGAGTTAAATGAACTTGAAGCAAGTTTGTCAAAAACATCCATTCAGATACGGGAGCCCGGTATAGAGACATCTTGAAGAGGGGGGGGAGAGTACTGTTGACAGTTTGCTTGTTGGGGGCCGAAAGAGACGAGATATCGAGAAATGAGAGAGGAAATAATGTATTATTCATCCTGAGATGCTGTCTTTATGCTAAATTCTTGGTGTTCTGGATTTGACTTGGTGTTTTATGCAAGAAAAAAAAAATCCAAATTTTGATTAAGATTGCTGTTCGTACCATCTACTTTGGTAGTCTTCTGTATTTTTATAATTGCATTTTCAAACAGTGCTGACTTGTTAACTTCAACTTTGTTATTTCAATTTTATTTTTCATAATTATCTACGTGGCATCATAAACCGGACACGTGGGCTCAGCATTTTTTTCACAGAAGTTAACGGAATGGATCATTGCTCCATGTTTTGTTAAATTTACGGATCAAAATTAACAGATGAAATCTAGGTTAGAGTTATAGCTCAAAGATTAATTCTAAATTTAACTCAAATTAGGCTGTATCGAGTAACCAGTTGCAATTTGGCAACCCCAAAAGTTGATGGCTTTTTTGACTTGCTTGATCAGCCTTTAAAGTAAATTCACTAGAGGCAATAAACAAGTGGGATCCAAACTTCCGGGAAAAAAGCTTCAACGGATTCACTTGCTCTGCTGGCTCGGTCCAAAGACCTATTTCAATTAAATTAGAAGAATATTTTGTCCTTTGTTTGGTGAACTTACAAATATTATGGCTGGACGTTTAAAATGAAAAACAGTACAACATATTGTGTCTTATAAATCCTCTTATAAATGACTAGACTCTATAGAACTAACTAGTAAAATTGTCCACGCTCCGCTGCAGGTTATGAATCAGTAATCACAATTTAACACATTTATTTCTAAATAATTCCTCAATATCAGATTTCTAAGTACCAGCAATATACCATTCATATGATGAGTTTTCCATATGAATTTGAGAGTGATGGCTGCTTAATTGGTATCTAAGGTGCAGTAGTAGTTGGCAGTGATGTGGCTAAAATGAGAGACTCAAAATCAAGTCATGATTCCTTGTAGCATAAGTAGAAAAGGAGGTGGTGCAATAAAATCTATCACAATTATATGACATTCTATTTACTTTACATCAAAAGCATATTTACAATCCAAATGGGAAATTTCCAAGTTACAATTATACACTTCCAAAAGTCTCCCACATTGATTAGTCATTCATTTTGTACCTGTATTTTACCAACTCTATGTTAAAAGTTCTATGTACAACCAAAAAAGGCATATTTGAACGACTATGTCCTTGGGCTCATAAAAAGATATTTTGTTATATATTGTTACATAGAACTTCAGTCATCTTTGCACTTGTTCTTGCTGTAGATTGAAATTAAATTCTTTGCATAAGAAATATGATAAAATTTGAGTTATGAAATTACGTGTATTAATAACAAATAGATGTAACGTACTGGGTTTTGGTAGTAAACACTATTTCAGATTTGTTTGCAGACACTTTGTTCTTGAGAGATTTGATGGGAAAATCTTCAGTGTCCGAAGTGTTTTGTTCATCTATTTCTTCGGTAATTTCAGTTTCCCTTAAATCCATATAAACAGAAGAGCGATTAATACATTAGTAAATGTCAGGTTATTTGAAGCTTGGAGCTTGATTGAACATCTTGTATTTTGTCGTCGAAAATCGCTTGGATCAAAAGATCATTTATGTTGAAATCATTTTTCAAATTTCAAGATTGAAGTTGAAAATTTTTGATCTGCCCTTGACATTAGAAAATTCCATATGGTAACTCTTGTTGATCAGTAAACCTTTTTTCGACAACTAAATCATAACATGAAGTTCCAAATAAACGTTTACCAGTGATGATGGCACTGGTCTCATCGCTTCTGTTAAATTTAAGGATCAAAATTAACAGATGAAATCTATATTAGAGTTATAGTTCACAGATTAATTCTAAATTTAACTCAAATTAGAGTTATGTATTGACACAGCTGTATCTAGTAACCAGTTGCAATTTGGCAACCCCAAAAGTTGATGGCTTTTTTTGACTTGCTTGATCAACCTTCAAAGTAACTTCACTAGGGGCAACAAACAACTGGGATCCAAACTTCCAGTCAAAAAGCTTCAACATATTCACTTGCTCTGCTGGCTCGGTCCAAAGACCTATTTCAATTAAATTAGAAGAATATCTGGTCTTTTAATATCAAGATTCTATAGAACTATTTTGGATCCAATTTTAATATTGTTCGGCCTCAGTCAACCAATAAGACGGGCAACATTCGTAATTACAAAGAAACGTGAATTGAGTGGTGGGAACTCTTTTCTATTTGTAGAGATAAGTGCAAAAGGATAGTCAAAAGTTCACATGTCCTTGTTTAATATTACCTTATATTTCAAAACATAATCTTCCTGAATTTCCATGTGGGAACCTCTGTATATGTTTCTGTCAAATAAAGAACATGACAGATATGTTGTCCCTTGACAAATCTTTTCGACGGGAAAATGAATGATGCGTTTAGGCACGATTTGACGAGTTAATTATCCTTTTATATTTAAGCCATTGATAATCTTGGGGGTAATTAATTTAGGGCTGCAGGCCATTTGGTGCACTATTAGTTTTATAATTATCAAAGAGCATGTCCCCAATGCACCATATGCATTCACGACGGTGATGGTGACTTCTTACTGACATCTGTGACTTGGGCTCCAAGCGAAGCTGTCATCCACTTTTACGTTGATCTCTAAGAAAGCAAGAAAATTGGGTTAGGAGGCGAATCCAAATTGGAGAGTATTCTATTTTTCTCCCTGCAGTCCTCTTGGTTTTTTTAGCTAGTCAATTGATGAAAGAAATTGATCATAGGAACAGAAACAGAGGGAAAAAAAAATGTAAAAAATGCAAACAGCAACAGATGTTTGTAAGAAGTCACCATCATCATTGTGAATGCATGTTTATGGGGGATATGGTCTCACTTTTGTTTTCTCTTTTAGCTTTTTTTTTTTCCTTTGTTTCTGTTCAGGAATTCTCATTCAATTTCTTTGATCAATTGACTATCAATAACATTGCAGTCCAAATAGGATAAGATCAAAGACTAGTTTACAAGATGCATGCTTTAATCTAGTCTTAGTAAAACATAAGACCAAACCATCTTTTAGGTACCTTTCTTTCCAAACTGACACCACTTGTTAGTATTATGCATGCAATTGATGTGAAATGTGAAATCTAATATTTCGGAAAGATTGCTTTCTTGATTTCAAGTCCTCATCATCATCATCCTAAAGAAATAGTCTTTCAAAGTTTGAACACACTTAAACCTCATAGGAAGATTCTATATCCTCCTAATCTTTATATTATTCTATACTCTCTTATTTAAACGGTCACGGTTAAACTATGTCAACATCTTATATTGATTTTTATTATAGATATAATAAGACAAAAAATAATGTCAGAAGAAATGATGAAAGAGGATATGAATAGAAGGATACAGTATCCTCCTCCTCCTCCTCCTCCTCCTCCTCCTCCTCCTCTCTCTCTCTCTCTCTCTCTCTCTCTCTCTCGTATGTACAGCTGTGGTGGCCACTCTCCAGGGCTAGGGT
Organism: Pyrus communis; assembly: GCF_041283825.1. Taxonomy (NCBI): domain Eukaryota; kingdom Viridiplantae; phylum Streptophyta; class Magnoliopsida; order Rosales; family Rosaceae; genus Pyrus; species Pyrus communis. The sequence goes on from NC_142565.1 coordinate 7,126,332, forward strand.
TAATGATTGCAACTTTTACAAAAAGGGAATCGGAGACTATGGGTGAGTGGGTACCAGCGAACTTTTAAGTTCAGCACATAAGCTTTTCACTCTCAGACAAAATAGGTAGACTTTATCACTTGAAAAATATCTTTTTTTATTAGCCAAATATTCAATTTGTTTTTGGACAACTCGTGCAGCAAGCTGTCTCATTTAATATTATTTGCCGTATTGATATCCTAATTAATTAAACATTTAAACAAACCCCCAACAATTAAATTAATTTATAAAGTTGTGATGATATTGAGTGACATGTTGATGACACTAGCTTTTGTGACATAAGATGACAATTGAAGTCAAAGAATGAATACAATTTGCTCAAGTAAACATTGAGTATTCAGTTATCACTTCCAATGATAGGATAAGAAAGATTCCCAAATATCCAAAAAAAAAAAAATCCATTAAAAAAGCTAATTTAATTAATAAGAATATTGGATGGATATGATTTGGTTCATGAACTGCTTAAAAAATTGTCACACTTTGAATGTACTTTTTTGCAACTTTAATTCTTATAAATTTTTTCTGATTATTTTTTATCGAAATTACATTCATAATTCATAGATATACATAAACAATGTAAACTACTCATTAACAAAACCTTCTTTATCAATCAAAATGAGAAAAGACTAAATTAACTGTGTCAAACAAAATTAAATAAAAATAACTAAAATAAAAGTTATGGTAATATGGTAAATTGAACACAAAATAGTTTTTACTTTTTTTAAAGCCTTACAACCAGCATGTTTTAAAAGGCGAAAACAAAACCAAGGCGTCTTATGAATAGCCCTGCCTACTACCTAGGCAAAAGCCTTGAGGCGTGAGGCAAAGCCTCATGGGATCTAAAATTATATATATATATATATATATATATATATATATTTAAGATAATCAACAATAGAGTTGAGATCAACTATTATACGAGAATAATCAACAATCAAATATAAAAAATTCCACCATAGGTGAGAAATTTGTGATCTTGGAGTGTTGGAAGTTGGAGGCTATTGGGAGTCTTATTGCAACAATCATTGTCAATTAGGGTTGGTTGTTAATCCAGTGTATTACTCTCGGTAAGGGTTAAGGGTTTTATCATGGATACTTATTCATGTTGTACTTTCCCTTCAATTAAGGGACTTTGCTTTTCTTGTTATTGTAAATAGATTAGGACTGTTTGAAGGAGTGATTAATGAGATTGATTGAAGTCTATTTCTTCACTCTCCTCTCTTCTATATATGTTTAGTTACTGTAAAGGTTTCATTTATGAAATATACAACTCTAAAATTCAACATGGTATTAGAGCAGGAACCCTAAATTCCTAACTATGTTGTTTTCGCTGTGTTTTCTTTCTTTTCCTTCATGCCAAGATGGCTGAAGAAAATTCATTTAAAGCAGAAAGCTCATTGGCTACTTCAGCTCAATCTGACATTGAAGTTAATCCCAACCAACGTCTTAGTTTCGTTTTATTGAATGAATTCAATTACCTTGCCTGGGCTTATGTTATATGTGACAACCCGTCCCGGAATTTATGGAACAAAAGGGTATTTTTGTAATTTCACTAAGTTTGGGATATTTATTTTGAAATTATGCTTTTGATCTTAATTGGTGTGCCCAAGGGGGCCCACCCTTGATTTTATCCCTTGGTTCTTTTTCCTTTCTTCATTTTGAACCCGCGAACTCTCTTTCACAACTCTTTCATCTCTCTCGCTCACTTTCGCTCATTCTTTCTATCTCTCCCCTCTCCCCGAGCCCTCTCTCTGCAAACTCTCATTCTTCTCTCTGAACCACACACACAGAGCAACCACAACCACCTTAAACCACCACCACTTGGACGAAGAAGCCTCGAAACCCCGTATCAAATACCGAAGAACTCCACAGTGACGTTGTCACTATTCATCATTTTTCCCCATGTGTTTTGTGATTTTCCAATGTTGGTAAGCTTCTAGAAACCCTTGGGATATGTTTTAGGGTTAGATCAAAACTTGTTTTAAGTTGTATATACGTGTTAATCATCGAAAATAGCTCAGAGTAGCTTTTCCTAGTTTTCCTACAAACACTGCCACTTTTGAGGTGTTTTCTGGCCAAACCACGGCAAGTTAGCCATTGTGCAAGGTATCATTCTCTTCATCTTGTTGAGTACTAACTTTGGTTTTTGAATCGCTCGATTTGGTTGAGTATCGAAGAAGTTATGAGCGTTTGAAAACTTGCCCAGAAACCGGCCAACCTTTAGCCTGAAACCGGGTCGACCCGACCTAAATCCTTAACCCGAATCCAAAACCCATCCTAGAAACCGGCCCAAACCTTTGGGCCGAGCTACCAAGCCTAAACCCTATTACCTAGCCCAATTGCCCAAACTTAAACCCATTGAGCCCAAACCCAAACCCCAAACTGAACTGGCCCCAAACCCAGAACCCAATTGGCGTATGGGTCTACGTATGGAGCACACACACCTCCATTAGAAATACTGTGACGGCGGCACCGGTTAATTTTCTAGCCAACTTTTCGACGACCTAAATTAGAGTGTGCGGCGGCGCGTGGCCGTCCAGGCCGCCTCCATGTGGTGGCGCGTGGGGGTACCCTAAGTCCCCATTTACGACGTCTGTTTCCTGAAATTCAATCGTTATAGTCTAGTTTTATTAATTGGTACCTTCATGTGCTTAGGTGTAATTGTTTATGGTGTTTCCATTTTCTCTAGTTTGCACGGCTCTTCAACGGCGAAATATCTATGAGCGGACCCCTTCCAAAATGCATGTATGAAAAACATGATTTATTGGTTACGTTTTATGAAACATTTATGAGTAAATTCGATTCACACTTTATGATATATTATGCTTTATCGGATTTACGTTCTTTGATGTATATATGATTAATGACTATATACATACTTATGAACGTGGTTTCACGATATGACGTTTTAGTTACTGAGCTCTGATTTGAGATATATATGTGTGTGTGTGTGTGTGTGTGTTAGAAATATTATGTTAATATTCTTATGTGTTTATTTAGTGGTTACTTATACGATCTGCATACGGGCGAATAATACTTTTATATTGGCTTCGGTCGAGTGCTGTAGGAGCCTACGGGCGATTGATATTGATATTTATATATGGCTTTGGTCGGGTGTTGTAGGAGCCTATGGGCGAATGAAGGCCTTCAGGCGAATAAAGTGTTCTATATATCTTTGGGCGAATAAAGTGTTCTATATGCCTTCGGGCGAATGAAGTGTTCTATATGCCTTCTAGCAAATGAAGAGTTTTATATGAATTCAAGCGATACTGATACCACTATTTAGCACACTATATATAATATATGTTTTATGAAGTTTTATGGCATGCTAGGGTTTTCGAAAAACCTATTTTTGATTATGCTACATGAGTTTTCATAAACTTTGGGGGTCAGTACGTTGTTGAATAACTATGTTAGTACTACTTATATATATCAACTTGGTTCACTCATGTTTTGTTTTGCGCCCCTTCAGGACTTAGAATCGAGGCGTACAATCCCGACGTTAAGGCACTCTCGCATCGACATCTTCTAGTTCTCTCGGTGTAGGACCCATCCTTTTGTTCATTCAATTTTATATTATTCCTTTTTAGTGTCTCAGATTATTTGTATGCTCTGAACACGTTCCATAATTGCATATTCATTGTAGTTAATTTTACAAGTTATTTATGTTAGTTATTTCTTTCTAGTTCTCATGCATTCTAATATGGCTTCGTCATCTTCGGGTGTCGGCTAGCACATGCCTACCTTGGTATTTGGAGGATATCAGGGTCGGGTGTGTCACTATCTTTCTCGCATTGAGAGGAAGATCCAAGCTAGGTTATGTCAATGGTGTTACTGAGGCACCTGAAACCACCTCTCCTACATATGAGTCGGGGTTGTGTAAGGACTAGTTGGTCATGTCTTGGTTACTTAATTCCATGGAGCATAGAATTGTTGAAATATTCAACTATTCGAAATCATCTATGCACCTATGAAAGCAAGTTCAAGAAATGTATGGCAACCAAAATAATGTTGTACATGTCTTCCAGCTCAAGAAAGACATCTCAAGTTTGCAACAAGCAAGGAAGCCCTTTGTTCAACACCTTGGTAACCTGACAAGCATGTGGAATGAGCTCGATGTTTATCGTCCTCATATGACTAATGCTACTATTTTAATCAAGAGAGCTGAGGAAGACAAGATCTTTCAACTCTTAGCAAGTTTGGGTCCATAGTTCGAAGATCTTAAAAGTCATATTCTGATGAACTTTGAGCTTCATTCCTTCATTGGAGTTTGTGCTATCATTCAAAATGAAGAAGTGAGGAAGAAAGTGATGAGTCAAGAGACTAAGACTAGTATACCTGAAACTAGAGCTTATATATCTAGCAATAATCGAGTTGAAGCAAAGGTTTACATAGGAAAAAAAAACTTGATTTAAAGTGCAATTATTATGATACCACGGGGCATACTAGAGACAGGTGTTGGATCCTTCATCCTGAGCTAGAACCTAAGTTCTTAAAGAAGAATAAGGGTCCCCAAAAGGGTCCAAGTCACTCTTCTTACAAGGCCAATCATGCAACTACCTTTGCAACTGAGGGAATGTCAAACTTCACAGCTAATCTTGCGAGCTGATCAATCAATCTACTACTTATCTTAATAAAAAGCAATTGCACACTGAGTGTGAAGAACTCTTGTGTCTAAAGTAAAAAACCACACTGCCTTGCTTGGAAAGTTTGCCAACTTTCTAGCTAAAAGTGATCGTGTTCCACATAGATGTGTTCCAAGTACAATGAATGCATTCTTAATTGTCCTTAATGTTAGTAGTGAGCATGATTATTATATTGTAGATTCAGATGCCATGGATCACATGACCAACGAGCTCACTAACCTGCATGATTTTAAAAAATTGTCTAATTCATCTCAAGTGTCATTAACCAATGGAAAAAGTGCTCCAGTTGTAAGGAAAGGAAAAAATCAAACTGTTTTAAGACTTTATTGAGTTAGTAGCTCTTTATGTTCCTTCTTTTCCTTTTCAGTTGTTATCAGTTGGAACCATCACAAACTCTCTAAATTGCCTAGCCATTTTCTCTCTTCATAATGTTGTTTTTCAAGACATTACCACCATGAGGAAGATTGATGAAGGTTTCTTTTTGAATGGACTATATTTATCTAGCTAAAGACTTCAAGAAACCCAAGGCTTTTCAAGTTAGTTCCTGTGTTTTTCAAGACCAACAACTTTGGCATCAACGATTGGCACATCCTTATGAGAAAGTGATGTCTTTTTTGTTCCCAAAGCTTTGTAAAGACAAGTTACAGTGTGATGTATGTCACTTGTCTAAGTTTGCTAGGTTACCTTTTGATCCCTCTATGTCTAGGGCTAGTAATCCTTTTGAAATCATACACTCAGATATTTGGAGTCCAATCCTTGAGTCCTTTGATGGAAATAGGTATTTTGTAACCTTTGTTGATGATTTTACAAGGATCACTTGGTTGTATCTTTTGAAATTCGAAAGCGAGCTTGTAAATGTTTTCCAAGATTTTCATAAACTTGTTGGTACTCAATTTTCATCTAAAATTTACATATTAAGGTCCGACAATGGCACTGAATATATGTCCCATAACATGTCTCAATACCTAAGCACTCATGGCATCTTACATCAAACATCTTGTGTTGGCACACCCCAACAAAATGAGGTTGCCGGGAGAAAAAATCAAGACCTTCTTAAGAAGACAAGGGCTCTTATGCTTCATATGCATGTACCAAAAAAATTATGGTCAGAATGAGTGCTTACAGCCACCTACCTTATTAATAGACTTCCTAGTAAGGTGCTAAGTTTCAAATCTCCCTATGAAGTATTGAAGGATAGAAAGGTTGACTTTTCTCACATGAGGGTATTTGGTTCCACATGTTTTGTTCCCATTCAATCACTTCACCATGACAAGCTTGATCCTAGAGCAACTAAGTGTGTTTTTATGGGTTATTTCTCTACCCAAAAAGGATACAAATGCTACAATCTAGTCACTAGAAAACTTGTTGTCTCAAGGGATATTAAATTTGATGAAACAACTCCCTATTTCTCAAGAAAAGTGGGTGATGAAGGTCAGGGGGAGTTCTTACATGACTTGTTCCCTTTGCCTAGCATTCCTCTCTGCCAAGACAATCAGGTAGTGCATGATACCCTAGTTATGACCTCTGAGCCTACATCTCATGTACCTAATCCACCACGACATGTGACAATGTTGAAGAAATCCATTCCCTTAAGCAGAGCCTTCAACCAAAATTTGCTCTTAAAGACTTGGGGAAATCTCAAGTACGTTCTTGGTATTGAGCTAGCTACATCCCAAAGGGGACTTTTTCTCAACCAAAGACAATATGTTCTCGATTTCTTGAAGGATGCTAACTTGGTGGATTGCAAACCTGCACATACCCCTCTTAACAGCAAGCTTCAGCTCAATGCACATAGTGAAACTCAAACCAATGTTACTGAGTATCAAAGGTTGGTAGGCAAGCTTATATATTTCATACTCTGTGAGCATAGTGAGTCAGTTTATGCATGCCCCCACTGTGATTCATATGCAAATTGTTAAGAGAACTCTTCGTTATCTCAAAAGGTCTGTTGGTCAAGGTATCTTAATGAAGAAAAATGACAACACTGAAGTCATGGCATACAATGATGCAGATTGGGCTAGGAACTCCCTTGATCGCAAGTCCACTATCGGATTATGTACCTTTGTGGGTGGAAATTTGGTCACATGGAGAAGCAAAAAACAAAGTGTCATAGCTCGATCTAGTGTTGAGGCTGAGTATCAAGCCATGGCTTCCATTGATTGTGAGCTTATTTGGCTGAAAAGCCGTCTCTCTGATTTAGGGTTCTCCAATAACCAACCAATGTCCTTGTTCTGGGACAATCAAGTTGTCATGCATATTGCCTCTAATCTTGTCTTTCACGAGATAACAAAGCATATTGAAGTAGACTGTCACTATGTTCGGGCACAAGTGCAATCCAAGGTCATCGACACTCACTATACACACAATCATAATCAATTGGCTGATATTTTTACCAAGTCCCTTCCCACTGCTCAGTTTTCGCGAATTTTGTGCAAGCTTGGCTCAAGGAATCCCCTTGATCCAAGTTGAGGGAGAGTGTTGGAAGTTGGAAGTTATTGGAAGTCTCATTGCAGTAATCATTGTCAATTAGGGTTGGTTGTTTATCCAGTGTATAGCTCTCGGCAAGGGTTAAGGGTTTTATCCTAGATACTTATTCACGTTGTAGTTTCCCTTCAATTAAGGGACTTTGCTTTTCTTGTTATTGTAAATAGATTAGGAGTGTTTCAAAGAGTGATTAAGGGGATTGATTGAAGTCTGTTTCTTCACTCTTTTCTCTCCTCTCTCCTTTATATGTTTAGTTCCTGTAAAGGTTTCATTTATGAAATATACAACTCTAAAATTCAACATGGAGCTCTTTCAAAACAGATGTTCACCGATACAAAATCTGCCGTAAAATTCAAGATTGTAATTACATTGCAGAAAGGAAGATCCAGAAAACTAGAGAAGTAGGGAAAATGGAACTTAATCACTGATTTATTTCTTATTACTGCCAAGAAAGAGGAAGGGTTATATACGTCTTGCGAAACAACTTGGATAACATAATTAACACGCTTGCTTGAAACCCTCAAACTTGAAAGTTAAATATGCAAACACAAAAAATGAAAAACTACCCTTAATTCCTCTCGTCATATAGTCTCCTTTGCATACACACACATATATATTATAGCCTCTCTTCTCTTCCCCTTTCCCAGCAGCTGCTCGGTTTACTTTTACTCATTGGAAGAGTGGCCATTTGCAGAACCAGGGCTTGCTCCAGAATTGGTGTCACAGGTTGCTGCTGCTGCTGCTCCTCCTCCTTCTGCTGATGAATATTCTTGATTTGATCTGCCACCAAATCCAAAGATTTTGGCTTTGATAAGACCTCTTTTTGGTGGGCAATTGGTCAAGTCTCTTCCCTTTCCTTTCCTCGTCACTGGGTTGCTGCTGCCGCCTTTGTTTTCCATTTTTTTGGGCTCAGTCAGTTACTTTTGGGGCGGAAGAAAAGAAACTGAGAAGAGGGAAGTTGCAGGCCAGATGATGTATTGAAGTGAGATTCAGAAGATGTCTCAACTGTAGTAAATGGAGAGATCTTTTGGGTCCATGATTGGCTTAGCGTCAACTGTCAAGTGATGTGTTATATACTTGGTATCTTTATTTATGAAGAATGACAGAAATCAAATTATATATATATATTTTTTTTTAATTGTATATTATGCGTTCGTTAACACATAGTATATATTTTTTTTTTCCAACATTAACACATAATATATACTATCTAGCAGATCAGCACACATTCTATGTGTATGCACAATTTCATTTTAGTTTTTATTATTGATTAAGGAGTGTGATTAGTTTTTAAAATTTTAAAAACAGTATGGAATAATGATGATGAGACAATTTCTCTTAATAAGTGCATATTTTTTCTTAATATTACATAAGTACTATTTTGTCATAGGAAAAATAGGTATATGATTGTTATTTTCTCAAAAAATGAGTGTAAAATAGGAAAAATAGGGATATGATTGGTTTATTTTGTCAAAAGGCTTCAACCGCCCACCTCCGCCCACATTCTCATCAAGTGTAACCGCTTCATTTCATTCAAACTATAAAAAAAAACATCATGATTTCACTTACCTGTATGAAAAAAAATGATGGTGAGACAATTTCTCTTAATAAGTGCATATTTTTTTATCTTATGTAAACGTTGTGTATAAAAAGTGAGGGCAAAATAGGAAAAAAAAAGTGGCAAAAAGTTGACAAGGAGGGTTCTCTTAATAATAGTAATAATAGTATAGATTATTAAGATAATATGACAATCATATCTATATATTTCCTATTACTAAGAGACAAGGAGGGTTCTCTTACTATTTTGACAATGAGGGCAAAATAGTAATTTTGTATCTTTTGATAAAATGACAATCATATCCCTATTTTTTTTTTATTTTACTCTCACTTTTGATACACAATATTTACATAAAGAGGATGAAACAGTAATTATGTAATATTAAGATAAAATATGCACTTATTAAGAAAAATTGTCTCACCAACATTTTTTCATACCCTTTTTAAAATTTTAAAAACTAATCACACTCTTTGATAAAAAAAAACAAAAGATAAAATGAAATTGTTCACACACACACAGAATGTGTGCTCATCGGCTAGTAAATTATTACGAGATGTTGATCTCATATCAGAACAGCTTGATGTTATTCTCATACCAGATAACGTAAGTTGTCAATCAGAGATTTAGGAGGGCCGGCCCTCCCTCACAAACAGACTTGGCTGAGCCACGTGATTACATTTGTCCCATTTTTATTTTGCTAACTCTAAACAACCTCTTTTCTTTTTTTCTTTTTTTTTTCCTTTTTTTTTCAGACAATTACTTTTAAACAAAAAATATAAACAAATGATACTTATAGCTCAAATAGTTAATAATTTGGGTTGATTTTACATTCGAGATCAGGCTTATGTGATCATTCGTGATGTTAAGTGGCTCAAAAATCAGATTTTAATGCGACAAAAATGTCAAAATTTAAACTGATGGATTTAATATTGTTTAATTTATTCATAACTAGCATAGCTCTATATATATTTATAGATTTCCCATCCTATTAGATTGAAAACTCTCAACCAATTAGAAATACTAATGTAGAGGATTTTTTTTTTTTTTTGGGGGTGGTTGGGGGGGGGGGGTGGTGTTTGCTTGTTTGAGCAAAGTTTTGGACAAGTTCAACCAATTAGAAATACTATAATATTTTTTTTTGGTGAGTGGGATCCAAAAGGATCGCCAACAAGAAACTTTTATTAAAACAAACACATACTTACAAACCAAACAAAGACTCAATTTATTCCTAGAAACAAACAAAGAACGGGCCTAATTTGGACCACATTAGAAAGTGTTGTTCTATATAATTAGCAAACCTCTCTCTCACTATCTTTCGGAGATTCTTGCATGCAAACCAAATAGGATAAATGTAGAGCTCGTTTAGAAGTGTTTTTAAAATAACTAAAAGTGTTTTTAGAGAAAATATTTTTGAGTTCCAAAAGCACTTCAAGTGTTTTTTTTTTTTTTGTTAAGGATTCACTTGCATTTTTACTAAGAATTGGTTTAAAAACATTACAAAAGCTCTTGCTAAGGTTCAACTAGTGCAACCCAAATAGAAGTTGTAGTTATTTGTGCACATAAACTGTCATCTAAAAGATAATCCATATTGTTAAGAAAGATGAAGAATTAATTCATAGCAAAAACAACATGGACGACATTACTTTTTTGTTACAGTCAATGAAATCGATCGAACACTTGATCTGTACTAATCCTAACTCCTAGTGCACACTTAAACAACTTGTATGCTTACTTCAAACCCTCAGACATTTAAAAGTAGAAATTTGAAAAAGAAAGAAAATACCTTTCCTCTCTCTCTCTCTGCCCTTTTTTCCCCAAATAGTGCTAGTGTATTTCTCATTCGGAAGTGTATGAGTAAACAGTTGATGATGAGCCTGGTTTTTCCACAGAACTGCCACCACACCTTCCTCCAACCGCTCCTGCAGCTGCTATGTTGGTCACAGTCTCCACTATTTCCTCAAAGATTCTAGCTTTGATTTGACCTCTTTTTGGTGGGATAGTATTGGTCGCGGCTTTTGATCCTTTCCCACTCTTCACTGGCTTATTGCTTTTGCTTTCCATTTCTCAGCTGTTTTGTGAGCAAAAGGAGAGAAATTAAGGAAGAAGGAGGAAGCTGCAGGAGAGTCGTGGTGAAGTGAGCGGAAGTGAAAGCGTAGGGCTTTATATGTCTTGGCGGTGGGGGAGGCCATTATTATTAATGAGGGTAACTTTGTCAAAAAGACTGAGAAGTGGTATCATATCACTCATGGCATGCTGTGTGAACACTGTATAAACTATTGGGGGGTGTTTGGGATCCCCCATACATAGATTCCATCCTCCTCGCAATTTTAGTGTAAAAAAGTCATGTTTGGTACACAACAATGCATGCATGGATGGATATATTATCGAGGAAAACAAGAAACGCACGTGGATGCATCGGATAGAATCAAAATTATAACTAGTTATATAGTACTCTGTGTTTATATTTCTTAATAATATAGATGGACACAAAAGAAATTAGAAACGACAACAGCTAAGAATATCGCTTACATGTTGCATGTTGGTTAGGAAAATCCCCAAAAAATAAAAAACAAAGCTGAATGGTCAATGAATTATACACTTTACTTATTTTTTTAAGGGTTAACTGTGGATTTAGTTCTTGAATTATTACCCAAGTGAAAAGTATGTTCCTAAATTATTCTAGTTTTTTGTATAATATGTTTCTAAATTCATTAAAAACTGCTAATTTCATCTTTCTATAATATTTAAAGTTATTATATCAAATGTTTGTCAAATTAAGTCATGTTACTTGCACGTGACACATTTTAGAGGGTAATATCGTCATTTTCTTACCTATAAGCCCTCAACGTTGCATATAGGTGGCTACTTTAACTTCTAACTTACCTTCTAAAGTTAACTTCATATACTATTTTTTCGAAAAGAATAAGTCCTTAAACTCATGAAAATTACTAATCTACCCTTCAAAGTTTATCACATGCAAGTCATGTGATTTAAATTAACGGAAAACTAAATAGAATAGCTTTAAATATAATATTAGCATTGTATTGGTAGATTTTAAATAGTTTAATGACCGATTTTTCTAAAAAAATAGTTTGGAACTTAATTTTCACTCGAGTAATAATTTAAAGACTAAATTGACACTATTCCTTTTTTTATATACAACTAATAAATTAGTTACAAACTCGTCATTACAAAATTCGAACTTAAAACATTTTAAGTATAAATGAAATGGAATATCATAGTCCTAAATGACACTATGTGAGATAGATCAAGGCTCAATTAAGTACATGGCAAAAGATATAATTCTAATCTGAAGAACCAGAGTCTGGTGTGGTAGGATCAGATTGTGATTGATGTTGGAGAACTGGTTATAGACCTTACCTGACACACCCCGGTCGAGACCAGGACGTGCTGGCCGTCACGTGGAAGTGACGTAGCCATGTGCACAGTGCAGAAGCTAATGAAATAATAGAGAAAATAGTAATACGAATAAATAAAATCTGGTTTTACAGTAAGTAATAATAATAAGTGCGACACCTAGTTCAGAGCAAGCCTAAAGCAGTCCAAATGGAAATAATACGGCAACAGTACACCCGAAGGTGGCCCTACGCTGGTGAGGGTCTGTCAGAAATGTCGGGAAGCCCTCTGGGAAACCACCGAACCTGCTACTCAACTAGAACCTGGAGGGGCGCAAAACAAAAGCGTGAGTGGGCAAAAACAAAGCTTTCGAAAACCATTTATAAATACTTTCTAACCCCTCGCCGTAAAACCTGTATACTTCCCAGAAAATAGATATACGTATAGTATATATGCCAATCATGCTCAAGAATATGCCATGCCAAAGTCTCATAATGAAATGCAAGTGCTCAGGTGTAACTCATATCAATAATATATAATCTGGCAGCCGGAGTCACCTAACGTGACCTGTACGGCTGCATCTAGAGCTCAAATCTCAATCTCACTAGCTGAACCTGCACACGAGTCGGAACCACCTAAAGTGGTCTGTACGACAGGCCTGGGTGTAATACATATATACGCTCTAGTGCTACGATCACGTGAAGGCTGGGCGAATAATCGCGGGTCACCTACGAGTCGGAACCACCTAAAGTGGTCTGTACAACAGGACTGTGCACCTAACTTGGATCCAAGCTGAGCGTGTGGTGCGGGAGGTGAACATCACGTGAAGGACTGTGCCCTACTCTGGGCGGGAGCACTAACACCGGGGGTGCAGGTTATGAGCTCTCTAAGCATCTCAAACCACTACTGAATATAAACATGAATAACACTTACCTGGCACTTACCTGTGTGTCCACAGCACCCAATATGCATATGTATTAGGGCTGGAAAAAAATCCCAAAAATCCCAAACCAAACCGAAAAAATCCCGATCCCAAACCAAAAAAATCCCAAACCAAAATTCCCAAAATTTTCGGTACTTCATCCCGAACCAAACCGAAATTTTCGGTATGGGATTCGGTATTGCATCTCCATTTTTTCGGTATTCCCATACCGAATCGAAATAAATATTTTATATATATATATTATTTGTTTTTAGGTTAGATCCCCTTCCCCCATTTCAGTTTTCACTTCCGTTTCCATACTTCCATGATTCCATCAAGAGCGCAGCCGCTGTGCCACTGCCAGTGCTGTGCCACCAGCCTTCCTTCACCAGAATCACCACCGTGCGGCAGAACCGCGGCCTCCCTATGCTCCTCGGCGAACCGGCGAGACGGTTCTCGACGGAAGCCGAAAACCCGCCTCAGAACTCCCCGCCGTCTGATCAGCCGCAGGATGCTTCACCGATCGAACCATTTCTCCAAACCCCAACCACAGGTATTATAAACTGACCTATCGGCTGCCGTGGGCATGGCTGTGATTTCATTTCCATTTTCAATTTAGGGTTCAGGGTTTTGGGGATTTAATTTCAATGATGAAATGTGTCAATGGCAATGTGTTGCATATGATATTTTTAAGGTTTGGTGTATGGGAAGCTGCTTGGAATCTCGAGGTATACGCTGAAGACGGATGTCGTGAATATGCTGGACTGGAGGGCTGCAATTTGAGCCTGGAGGATGTCAAAGTTGATTACAATCGGGCCTTCACGCCGATGGGAATGTAAATTGCGTATTATCTATTTTGTTTATTTGCCAGTAGATTGATAATTTGTTAAGCCATGCAATAGATAAATTTGTTTAGGTGCTCCAAAAATGTTTGGTTGATGATTTGGGTATGCATTTTGGTTGTTAGGGTAGTGCAATTCCGGTCATGGAAAGCTTTTGATAATGCAGCTAGGGTGATTTCCAGGAAGGGCCGCCTGTTTAAATTGGAGAGGGTAATGATGTCATGAATGCTTGATAGGATATAGTTGTTGCGCACGTATTTTGTGTCGTAGTGTGTTGATGGTAGGTTTGTGAATGACAGGCTAACCGATCGCTGTGGGACAATCTTACTCCCCATGATGGAAAAACTGTAAGTCAAGGTTTTCTATTGCATGCTTATTATTGTTTTCAGTGAAATGTTTGATAAAGTTGGTCGTGTTTGGAGTTACTCTTCGTGCAGCAAATTCTCTTGCTATGTAGAATGGACTGAGTAGTAAGACAGGTTTGATGAATATTTGGCTTTCGAGGATGAACCTAATGAATTCAAATTCTTGTGCAAGGCAATATATGCCATAGGCAGTTTGACACTCTAAACAGTTGAAGTAGGTTTTTTATCTGGATAACACATAAATATTTCGGGATTCCCGATTTGTCCCGAAATCCCGAAATTATTTCGGGATTCCCGAAAATTGGGATTCCCGAAAATTTGGTTTGGGATTGGGATTGAATTTGGGATTCCCAAAAATTTCGGTTTGGGAATCGGGACAATGGTTTCGGTATGGGATCCCATACCGAACCACCCCTAATATGTATATGTATGCAACTAATAATGTAACTAACGATGCACAATCAACGATAATATAATGCATGGCATATGGCAAATAATGATTCAAATCAATTTCTGGGAAAATATAAGTATATAGGTATATACGGAAAACCAAAAGCCCACTCACTGGTAAGTGGAAGGGTCGTAGCCCCCCTGCCTCGAGTGACCACGCTCGTCCTCGGGATACGTATCACCTATATGCGAAACAACTATAAAAACGTTAATTTTAAAGCACATAACCAACTTCTCGTAATAACTTCTCATACATTGCTCAAATTGGACAAATGAATATACCAACGTGCTCTACACAACCTCAGGAACACACCCAAATTTTTAGAAAAATTTTTCACCGCCGCACGCGCCAGCCAAGGCACGGCCACACGCGCCGGTCACTCGCAGGCACGTGCCTGGCACGCTGACGGCGTCAACTGACGCCGTAGGGAATATTCCGTCAGTTTTGACAGATTCCGTCAACGGCGTCAGGAATATTCCGTCAGACTTGACGGAATATTCCGTCTCCTTCTCCGGCGAGCCTCCGGCACCGTCGCCGGCGCCGGAAAATCGCGAAAACTTTAAACTTCGATATCTCGCCCGTTTTTCAACCAAATTCCATAATTTTGGCACCAAAATGAAGCCTAGGACTAGGGGAATACAACCATACAACTTTTAAGGGTTAAAAACCATGGAATCTCACCTGCAAAAATCGATCCAACTCCGGCCAACTTTGAACCCAACGATCCCGACGTCCAATTCCTTCAAACGAACTACTCCGAGTCTCCTTGGGACTCCACCAAGCTACCTACAAGCTTCATTTTCCTTAAAACGTGAGAAATCACGTTTGCATGAATAGTACCCAAATCGGACATCGTCGAATCGACGTGAAAACGATGGAGTTCTCACCTGAAAATGGTACGACTGGACTCCCATGAGCCTCACGAGCTCGAATGTGTACTCAGTTCCTTCGATCTGTGGAGATTTAGTGTGCTTGTGTGTGTGTGTCCGTACGTTTTCGAAGGAAAAGGGAAGGAATGGGGCTCGGGACAATCACAGGGAAAGGGACAGAGGGTTAGGGAGAGTGAGAGTGAGAGTGTGAGTGTGAGTGTGTGGCCCAACACATGCCAACACAACACAAAACAACCAATAGACGTAAAAGAAGCGAACTAGGGGCAAAATAGTCTTTTCACACGTGCGTTAAAACGTTTTTGGGACGGGCTGTCACATTACCAACCAGAAATAAGGATGAAATATGAATCTGATGGAAATTTGATATTAATTTAACAGGGGCCTAATTTAATATTAAATTTCTTAACAGTCCATTGGGTAATGAGATAAGGCCGATTTGATCTTGTATGGAATTAATCTTATAAGGCTATTTTAATAGGATTGAGGATTTTCACTGGATTCTTTTTGTGAGGATTCCGGAAATCTTCAAATCACATATGTTCATCGTACATCGTGTGATTAGAAATTATTTTAATTTTTTTATTTAAAGTTGAATATAAACAGTACTTGACAAAAACTAGCAGCACAATATATAATGAATAGATGTAATTGGAAGATCCTTATAATCCTCATAAAGAGAATCCGGCGAAATTCCTCTCTCTTTTTAATAGTACAGGAAAATCCAGAACCAGTGCAAACTCACTGCATTCTACATACTAGAGATCATTTTAGGCATGTACTATAGAAGGGAAATGTTAGGGTGATGCATCATATAATTAATAAATTTAATTTAAAAAGTTGATTTATTAGTATTACTTTATTATATAATATTTCGTTTTTGAGAGTTCTTGCATATTTGGGTCTAAAGGAGCCTTGTGAATTGCAATGTTCTTTATCACAAGGAGGGAGTCGTTGCTGTGAGACGGAAGCCATAGCAAACTATAAGCACCAGTGTGGTGGAAATCATTTTAAAATTAGAACGTCCAACGCTTGCCTCGACTCAACCGAAGATTTTTTAATCCGTTCTATTATCGTATTTATATATTTAACTTCTGTTCATTATTTATAGCAATTCATCACCTTTGTTTCCTACATAATCTTTTACAAAACGGGACATTTTCAAATTTCTCTAACATGTGAATTAATTAGTAAAAAGGACATAAATTGACTTCAAGCAAGAACAAATCGACTGAAAAAGAACAATGATATAACGGACAAGGATCCTTTTTGGATTCTCTTTATGGGGATTCGAAGATTAATCAATCATGTATGTTCATCGTATATCGTGCATTCAATTTTTGTTAGGTACTATTTATATTAAATTTTAAAATAATTTTTAATTGTATGATATACGATAAACGAACACGATTAATTGATCTTCTAAATCTTTACAAAGAGGATGAGGAGATGATTCTATTCCCGAACCCCAAAATAAAAATGGGCAGACAGTAAAAACGGGAAATTTGTCAACAGTTAAAAACGTGAAAGAATCTGCTTTTCAAGCATTCTTCTTTTCATCTGGCTGCTGATTTGCTGAAGGTGCTAATGAGCTGTCACTAGGATCTTTCCCATTCCCATCAGATTGATTACAATCTCTTTTTTGTCCTCAAAGATTTTGGCTTTGATTTTAGCTTTCTTGGGTGGAAGGGTATCTGCTTCTTTATGAACTGATGGCTTATAGTAATTTTATCATCCATCTTTGAGTTTGTAGGGGTATGGTCCGTATGGATATGAGACAGAAGGGTGTAGAAAAAGAATTGACTACCAGAAGAATAGTTGGTGGATTTTTATAAGATCATGGACAGTGGAAAGACAGCTATAGATTAAGAGGAGATCTCCATTAATCTCTTTTTTGCTTCATGCAAACTGTTAATACAAAAAAGCTTTTTAATTAAAATGGTTTTTGAGATTTGCATAACTTCTTATGTTAGTCTCTGATGAATCACTTATATTGATTTCAAATCTCAGAGACCAAAATAAGGAGTTATGTAAATCTCATAAACCATTTTAACTAAAAAAACCTATATAAAAAAATAAAAAAAAGAACTTTAACGAAAAGCTCCTAGTACTGTTCACTTTAATGAAAACCCACATTGTTACACTAAAAAAATCAATCATAGTACTATTCACTTTATTCTTTAATTTTTTCTTATCATTAAAACTCAAAATTTTTATATTTTTTTTATTAGTTTTCTTAAAAAAATAAAGCGAAATTCAATGACGTCCTCAAAAAGAAAAAATTTATGAGGGAGAATTATTTTTCTATATTAGTTAAGCCAGTTGTGCGAGCGTGACATAATTTAATACAATGTGAACATTGAACACGTGAGGAATTCCTTAAGAGAGTCAAGAGACAAGTAGACAAGTTCAAGTTCAACCAAAGAGAAAAATCAGGGGATGTCTTTCTGCTGTTGCTTTTTGCCAATGAGGCTGCTTTTGATTTTTTAACCAAACCAGACACCATTTGGCATCTGACAAATAATATATGGATCACATCAGATTGTGTTTTTTCTTATTACCAAATCTTAATATGATTATTCCCTCTCTTGATGAAAACAAAAAAACGGAAAAAAGAACAGTAGGGCTTCAAATAAATCAAACACGTTTGTCTTTCATCGTTCAACTTACTTGGTAGTCTTGCTTTTCAAACAATTTTTACTATTCAATTTTTTTTAAGGAACAATTTTCACTATTCAATTTTTTGAATTACTTAATAGTCTAAAATTATAGAAGAAAAATTAAAATCAAACACAAATCATGTAGTTCTTACTTTTTCATCTATGCCATCATATTAATTGTCACTTATGCGAATGTCGCTTACTTTTTATTTATTTGTACTTTGAAATATTTTTTGTGGCCGATGTCAATACTAGTCCTAGCCGTTGCCGTCGTTGCTTGTGGACGGGGTCGGCACTCAGGCCTAGCCTGGATAGCCTAGTTGAAACTTCCTTCTCTCATTACGTGATCATGCAATGAAAGACAGTATACATATTTTTTGAGCCTCGTGATGCAAGAAAGTCCCATACACACCTATAGACTATGCTAATACCTCCATCAGACAGAGAGAGTTGGTAAACCTCTCTTTTTAAATTAGGACATGCCTGACATGCATGCCTTAAAAAATAGAGTTTTGAGTTTGGAAGAGAACCAAGTTCTTCCGCACATCAGTATTTTAATCATTGATCGATCTTACTTGATAACTGGTAGTGCTGCTGCTGCTGCTGCTGTTTTTTCATTTATTTATTTATTTTTCTGTTAAAAATTGCAGAATAGATAAACTATTTTCTCCTCTGAAGTCCCAAAAACAAAACATGACAACAAAAAAACGCAAATCCAGAAACAGAACTTACAAAATTCGTAGCTCAAGTTTCCAAATAACCTGAAACTTGAACATTAATACAGTTATTCCCTAAATCACCCAACTCCCCACTTCAACTAAATGCCATAGATCCCTACTGGCATGACCCTATTGGTCTTTTTATATTACAACTCTCTATCTGCGTAGGTATAGGCAGAAAAAAAACCCATAAAAACGACAACAGTTCAAAACTATTTCAAACTTGAAATGTGGCTAACTCTAATCCCCCTATGGAAGAGAAGAACTTGCTTACACCCCCAATACGCCGCCGAGCATCCCAGCAATTCCAACTGTTTCAATGTTCCCCACGTGACGTCATTGTACTATTGGCCTGGAATGACATAGCGGCGTACAGGGCGTGCATGGAAGCCTCTCTTCCTATGAAAGTGGAGGCTCAGCTTCCACAGCATCCTCCTTTCTTTGTTCCCAGTTTTTTCATCACTGATGATGCTGCAGTTCTTACTTTTGACCCCAACATTCTGAAAATCTTGGCTTTAATCTGACCTCTTGGTGGAGGCAGCCTTATCAGTGGCCTCTTTGAGCGGAGCTCAGTTTCCATGGACTTGAATTTTACTGGAGTAACCGAAGCCATAAAAAAATACAGAGCAAAAAGACGGAGGAGGATAAGAAATTTCAAGTTTTCAGAAGAGGGAAGATTTTGTGGGAGAATAAAACTTGGTGGGATACATATATTTATACACATTGGGAATTTTTGGGTGGGGGGAATCATAGAAGGGTTCACAATAGTGTGAAAAGGAAATGCAAAAAAAAACAAAAACAAAAAAGAGTGGAAAATATGTGATGTGGGGTTTGAGTGTGTGTGTCCAAGGAGAGACAGCTGGTTTTTATTTTAATTTTTAATGTAAAGTCTATGTGGTATTAGATGTTAACATGCGTGGGATGATGGTTTGAACTTTGAACGTAGTAGAATCTTCTAACAAGCAAACAAAGGCCAATCAAAAAGTCTCCAAGAATTCACTTGACTTGGAGAAGCAACACTGCGTTCTTCATATTTATGAAGTTATATATTCTTTGTTTTTTTTCTCTCATACACGTTTATTTGTGGTATTTGGATTGAATAAATAAGGGTGCGCAGAAAGAGAAAATAATGTGTGAAAATCCTTTTGAATATGTGATATAATTTTTCAAAAAAAAAGTAAAATAAAATTTTATGCACATGCATCAAACTGTAATTTAACCACAATGAAATGAAACTTACCTAACATTGTTTACACATCGTAACCATAATTATGAAGACACACTATGTCAGCAGTTGAAGGGTAATTATAGTTAATGTTTAGTTAACATCTTGATAACCCTTATCTAGAAGAATTAATGTTCTTCAAAGTTACTAAAGATTATAAAAAGGGACGTCAGTATTAAGTCTATGTAGAAGATAAGGTCTTCTTGTTCATGTTTAAGAGCCAAAGGAGATGAATCAAAGAATTAAAAGCCATCCTTTATGCGTAGTACAAGCTGAATTATTCATATCTACGGTCAACGACTCCATCTCCAACCCCACAAGTTGTGAAAGCTTTCTATTTAATTGGTGAAAAGACTATGAAAGGTATTTGGTCCTCAGAGAGGCAACAGGTGGCATGAGATGGCATTTGAGTCTTCTGATCAAGTGATAGTGATGAGGGGAGATTAATAACAAAGGAAGCTATAAGTCTCAGGTCAAACTTTGATTGAATTTACCAATGTTGATGAGATTTCAAGGCCTTTATTTTTAAGCTAATCAATTTTGGGATTTTGAGTTTGCAAAAAAAAAAAAAAAAATGAAACTGATTTTCACACTCTCCTGTTTTTTTTTTTTTGCACACAATACATATAAAAGAAATTATAATTCGAAAGTCGCTCTGAAAAAGTGTATCAATCAATGAGAACTATCTACAACCGGCTTATAAAATAAATCTCACATATACATTCATGAAGTACTCATGTTTTCATTTCCCAGAACCAAAAGTTTGAAAGCTATCTTCCATTGAAAAAGGTCAATATGTGACTATGGAAGGTTTCTCTTGACAAGGACTAACCTGATCTAAACGTAGGCAGTTCGGAAGTTTGCTTAGTTGTTGCTTAGTTGTTGAAGGGATTTATTTGTCCATTTCCTATTACAGTCTCCCCACTAAAAACCATGCAATCAAAAGTTGGGTAAAATTGATCATTACTAGACATTGCAGATAACTGAAAATAATCAATTTGCATTGGTGAACTTTTAAATGCTTTTCGGACGCAAAAAACTTTTAAATGCTTCATTATTCTAGGCTTATGTTTATTTCAACCTTTTTTTTTCCACAAACAATTGTTAGATTTCATTAGTAATCATATACGGATAGAAACATGAATATCAACAGCCAGGATATTAGACCTTCAAAGGAAATAATGACAAATATAATATGTCCAAATGTTATTTGCTAGCTGATGTGACCATTTGAATATAAATGTTAAATTTTTTTTTTTTTTTCCTAATGGATATGTATTTATTTTTTTATTATATTGAGTTCCATAGTTAGATTAACTAATAAAAATTAATTAAAATCGATTTTAGCTTTTACGATCTATTTGTCAATAGGACCTATGCATTAAAAAAATTATGTTAAATATATTTGACTTCTTCTTTGCTTTGTTGTAATAAAAAAGACAAGCTAGAAGACCACATCATATATGTCAATTGGAGTACACCTTAACCACGAGCTAAAGGATGAACTGCGAGGCTTCATTCAAATTAAAAACTTGAAGTCTTGGGTTTGAAACCCGCTGCTGGTGTGGAAGTCAGACTTGTGGCCAGGGGGAGGCTGAAATGTCATTGTGAGTCTTCTCGACTCCCAAAAGAGGTGGATAACCGTGACTTGCCACCAGTTGCTCCCCTTTTAAAAAGAAAAAAAAATTGGAGAACACCTCAATATTTTTTAGTTCTCTTTGGCGTATTTGACATCTCGTTTGGAGATGACAGCTCAAAACCATCCCACTCAACAACACCATTTTCCTTAACAGCATAGGCAGCCACAAAAGATAGAGCGGAAAATTTCAACATAGCTGACTCGAACTGAGAAGCTAGGATGTGAATGTCGTGGATGATCCCTTCCGTAGTCTTCCCTGTTGTCACCATATCTAATATCTCTTTTTGCGTCTGATTCCAACTCAGCTTACCTAAAACCCCATTCTGGACAAGCGGTTAGTCCTGCTCTAATGATATATGGCTCCACTGTCGCACTAGAGCTGCACAGAAAGCCACCAGCCTCTTTAAATATACCAGCCGACGACCGCACAACCCACCCGTATCCACCAAAACCTGTCTGCGAGCACCATGACCCATCACAATTTATTTTAACATACCCCACCGCAGGCCGTTTGCACGAAGGCACCTCAGACAACACCCATCTGCATACTACGAGTAGTTGAAGGACTTTGCAACTTGCTCGTGTTCTTTTCAGCGCTAAATTCATTCACATGGTGTAGCCGTAGCTGCACTACTTCCCCAGGGTTGTGACATTGCCCTGTTAAATGCAAACTTGTTGTACACTTACACAATCTGCAACAACATTGCACTATCTTCTTTCTCTACATAGCGACGGCACACATGCTGCCAGCATGATCTAGAATCATTCTATGTAATACACCTTAACACAATCTCCGCACCTGTAAATAAATTATTATTAATTTTCAACTCTGAACACAATCTCCACCACATAACATCTTAGAACACAAAATATGGTTTTGATAGAGTTTCAGAAATTCTATTATAGATGAGAATTATAGGGGCTTCTAAAGTGATATTATAAAAATTTTTTAGCATTTGAAAAGTACGAATATCTCTTTTTGTGCTATTGCAATGGTCAAGATGTTTGTAAATTCGTCTACATTTTTCTAATGCTTTAGAGTAATTAACAGTATATTAAACCAAGCAACATTCAGAAATATGCATTTTATTGAATGATAAAAACAATGTATCAATTGTTCTACACGAATGTAAAAAGCATTTACAAGTGCAATAATGTCTGATTTGCCTATGTACAACTTTACATAAGTACTACAACGCTAGATAGAACTATGATAGTTCTTAGCTCTCTTCAAAGCAAACATCCAATATCCAAGATCAACTACTAGTGTCTCTAATATGCTCAATAGAAATTCCAATCCATATAAGCAAGTTAGGCAAGTGCGTATGTACAATTAAGCATAAATGAAATATGTAAAAACTAACAGCCTCGCAACATGACATGAACAAGCACGGGTCATTCCATAAACAAGCACCAACATAGAATTAAAGAATTGGCAGTCACTCACATCATTTGATGCTCAAGCAGTTTTCTTACGGAAGATGGAATGCAGAACGTCGCACTTGGTTGTGTCCTTCCCATCACCAGGATAGCACTACTATCTCTGTCAAGACTCAAGTTCTATGTACCTAAGAAACACAAACTTCTTATCCAGAAAAGGGGAAGGATATAGATAAACAAACAACACACGGAGATTGTTCAAGGAACGGAGATAATCCTTACATAGCATTCAGACTGTTGTGGAAATAGACGAGACCATGCAATGATTGAAATTCTAAAACATGCGTAATTCTGATCTACACATATATATTAATCAAACTGTTTATCTTTTAATTTCTTCAATGTATTTATAAAAATGTGAAATCAGAATATTACACAAAACGTATCACATTTTTTGAAGCATAGATTCATAATACAAGAACGTCTAAAAAATTTGGTATCTTCTCCGTCAAGCAATTTTTGCGTTCAGTCAGGGCTTATGATGAAGCAATATAGCTCACAACTGGTTCCACCTTGTTTAACATGAAATGTGTGAACAAGTTGCGGGACTGCTAGTCAATGAGATGGCTAGAGCTTCTCAGTTGTGGCTTTATTTCATGCAATGAATCTCCCTCTTCCACTCCATAGAGAACGGAGAGTGGGCAGAAGGGAAGGAGGTCCTCATACGGAGTCACAGCACACTTACTTGTGGCTATCCACGAATTAAAACTATTAACCTAAAGTACCAACTGCTCACCTGAACAGGCATTCCAGAGGCGATCCTAATATCAGAATTATAACGTGTAAGTTAGATCATATATTGTAAAAAAGATAGCTGGCTGAAATTTATACAACAGGGATCAAAGTTAAGAACCTCATACAACTCCAGGCTCCGGATAAAGTTGATTTCTTCTTCACAACAATGACTCTCTAGTTCATCATTGGGGGACTCGTGTTTATCATCAGGCAACTCTTGCACACTAAAAGGGAGACTTATTCCATCTCCTAAGTTCTTCGAATCCTTAGCCGCCACCTTCCCATAAATTAAACTCATATAGAAACCTTTCCCATGTTAAATTACACAAAGCGACTCTCTATAAATATAGGAATACTCCTGCAAATTATTCATTCAATTTCACTCACTACTTCTACATACTAGAGACCATTTAGGCATGTATTATAGAATAATTCGTTCAAGAAAGTTCCTGCATATTCGAATTATAGAATAATTCGTTCAAGAAAGCTCCTGCAAATTATTCATTCAATTTCACTCACTACTTCTACACCCATGTTCAAGAAAGTTCCTGCATATTCGAGTTCGAATTGCAGTACGTCTTTCACAAGGAGGGAGTCGTCGTATGTGAGACGAACACCATAGTAAACCACAAGAACAAATATGGGGCGGCAATCGTCTTAAGGTCAAAGCGTCGAAAGCTTGCCTAAACTCAATTGAGATTTTTCTAATTCCATTCTATTGCGTGCATATTCATAATATTTAATTTCTGTTTATTATTTATAGCAATTTAACACCTTCATTTCCTAATCTTCATAAAATGGGACATTTTCAAATTTCTCAAACATGTGAATTAGTTAGTAAAAGGGGAATAATTTGACTTCAAGCAAGAACAAATCGATTGTAAAAATTACAACATAACAATGTGCATAAAGTTAAAACAGGAAACTTGTCACAGTAAAAAACTTGAAAGATTCACCAACAGAAAGAATCTGCTCTTCAAGCCTTTTTCTTTTCATTTGGCTGCTGATTTGCTGGAGCTTGCATTTCCCATTCCTATCAGATTGATGACAGTCTCTTTTATGTCCTCAAAGATTTTGGATTTGATTTTACCTCTCTTGGGTGGAAGGGTGGCTGCTACTTTATGAACTGATGACTTATTAGTAATTTTGTCATCCATCTTTGAGTTTGTAGGGGTATGGATATGAGATTGAAGGGTGTAGAAAAAGAATTTACAAGAAGAAGAAGAATTGACGAGAATGAGAAGGAGAAGAATTGACGAGATGAAGAAGAAGGAGGAGGAGGAGGAGGAAGAGAAGAAGAAGAAGAATAGTTGGTGGATTTTTATAGATCAAAGAAAGGCAGCTACATATTAAGGGGAGATTTCCATTAAATTTTTTTTTTTCTGCGCTCTTATTTATTTTTACTTTTTAAAGATTAAACAAAAGAAAATGAAAGCGGTAAAAGAAAAATATTTTCGTAAAAAAAAGAGAAAAAAAATTTATGTGTGGAAATTGTTTCTATATTAATTAAGCCGATTGTGTGAGCGCGAAATATTTTGAGGAACTAGATCCATTATAGACCTTAGTGTCTAGAGTTTAAAGATCTATAAATTTGGGCCATATATTTGTATGAAAAAAAAAAAAAAAATAGTTTTAACGAAAAATCCACAGTATTGTTCACTTTAACGAAAAATCATATTTTTACACTAAATCAGCAGAATGGGTTAATTTAAATCGTCAAACTTAATCTGTGTGGCTTAGAAATAAGAATCTCTATGCTCTGACACTAAGGTCAGTACCGAATCCAAATCCATATTTTGACGAAGTGTGAACACTAAACTTATGAGTAATTCTATTCATATCATGTTTTTATATCATATTTCTATATCACCTTAGATGTCATCTGATATGAACAACCAAATCATTTAAAAAATTTACAAAACCTAAGGAAATAGAGGAGAAAAACTTCTCGTATACCACAATCATCATTTAATTAACTAGTTTTTCTTAATTAGTAGTTTATTAAATAATGAACTAAATTTTTGATTAATTCAAATGATGTGATTGTCCATATCAAATGCCATCTAAGGTGGCATGAAAATGCGGTACAAAAACGTGGTATAAATAACATTACTCCCAAACACATGAATTCCACGTCGTGTGAACACTGAACTCAGGTTTCAAGTTCAACTGTTCAACCAAAGAGAAAAATCATTAAATTATACAAGTGGATGGATTTCCACTGTTGACAGGCTGTTTTAAGGTTTTAACCAAACCAGACACCTGAAGGCAACCGTCTGACATTTATATGTATAATGAAATAAAATATACATATAAAGTCCCATGCATACCTAGGACTATGCTAATACCTCTATAAAACAAAGAGAGCATGTATTTACTTAGGATAATAATAGAGAGACTAAATTTACAAATTAAATAATGTGTCATCAATAGAAATAAACATGTTTATCAATATTTAAGTGATAAACCAATCATCAACTTTCATGTTTTCAGTTTTCAAAATTTTATCTACAAATTTAGTCTTCCTAGCATTACCCATTTACTTAATCATATGTGTTGGGAGCATTATCCTCTCCCTTTTAAATTAGTACATGCAGACATGCATTGTAACATCCCACATCGACCAACAGAGAGGGGGTGATGTGCCTTAAATGTACATGCCCACCTCCACATAGCATGATGTCTTTTGTGAATTCATTGGCTTCGGGTTCCATCAGAACTCCAAAGTTAAGCGAGTTCAGGCGAGAGCAATTCTAGGATGGGTGACTCACTGGGAAGTTCTTGTGTGAGTTCTCAGAAACAAAACCGTGAGGGAATGGTAAGCCCAAAGCGGACAATATCGTGCTACGGCAGAATCAAGATTGGGATGTGACATGCATGCCCTAAAAAAATAGAGTTCTGAGTTTGGAAGAGAACCAAGTTCTTCTACACACAAGTATTTTAATCATTGATCATTGGAGCCAAAAACAAAATTTTAAAAATCTTGGAAACGACATGTAATTTTTTTCCTGAAGAAAACGAGATTATCTCATTAAATGGTCAGGGCACACAAATATTCATACCAACAACTCAGCATCTCTCGAGGTCGAAGCAACTGAATGCGACTGCTCAAAATAAGGAATCGTTATCACATTCAGTTAAGCTTTGAGCAGTCGCATTCAGTTGCTTCGACCTCGAGAGATGCTGAGTAGTCGCATTCAGCATCTCTCCTATCTTTAATACATTATCAATTAAAGATCAACTCAAAAAGTAAGGAATCGTTATCACATTCAATCAATGATGCTTCCATCATCTTGGGAATATTATTTCCTAAGGATGACACAACCTTGGCCAATGGGAAGCCGACCTAGGTGTAGGGTTTGGGAAGCCGCCATGTGTAGGGCAAAACCCTATCCCAAGGCTGGCCACCTCTTTATAAATTCGTCAAGGCTGAAGATGGCGGGCAGATTCTTGCTACCACATATCTTACTTGATAACTGATTATGCTGCCGCTGCTTTTCATTTATTTAGTTTTTTATTTATTTTCCTGCTAAAATTGCATAATAGATAAACTATGTTCTCCTCAAGCCCCAAAAAACAAAACATGAAAAGAAAAAAACACAAACCCAGAAATTCATAGCTCAAATTTCCAAATAACCTGAAACTGGTACATAAATACAGTAATTCCCTAAACTACCCAACTTCCCACTTCAACTAAATGCCATATGCTCCCTACTGGCGTGACCCTATTGGTCTTTTTAGTTACAACTCTCTATTTGTATACATGAGGGGAGAAAAACCAATCAAAAACTACAAAAATTCAAAATTATTCCAAACTTGAAATGTGGCTGGCTAAATCTAATCCCCCCTATGGAAGAGAAGAACTTGCTTACACCCCAATACTCGGCCGAGCACCCCAGACTAATAATGCAATTCCAACTGTTTTAATGTTCTTCACGCAGTGTCTAAGCCATGAATGACACACCCCGACCGAGATCAGGGCATGCTGGCCGTCACGCGAAGGTGACGTAGCCATGTGCGCGTGCGGAAGCTATTAAGATATAGTAATATAAAAGTACGAATAATTAAAAACCTAAAAGCATACAAAGTACTAGTGTATGTGAGACACAATTCAGAGCAAATCTATAACAGTTCAAAAGGAAAAGATACGACATAAATACACCCGAAGGTGACCCTACAATGGTGAGTGTCTGTCAGAAATGCCGAGACGCCCTCTGGGATAAACCACCGAACTTGCTAGACCACTAGAACCTGAAGGGGCGCAAAAACAAAAGCGTGAGTGGGCAAAAACAAAGCTCTTTGAAAACTCTTTAACAAAATACATTCTAACCCCTCGCCGTAAAACCTGTATACTTCCCAGAAAATGAACATATATACGTATGTATAGATATGTCAATCATGCTCCATGATATGCCATTCATGCTCACAATATGCCATTCATGCTTGAGAATATGTCACAACAGAATCTCATAATAAATGTAAATGCTCAAGCGTAATCACAACAATAACATATAATCTGGCAGCCGGGAGTCACCTAACGTGACATGTACCGCTGCATATAGAGCTCCAATCTCAACTCAACATCTGAATCTGCACACGAGTCGGAACCACCTAACGTGGTCTATACGACAGGACTGGGTGTAATATATACGCTCTAGTGCTACGATCACGTGAAGACTGTGCGAATAATCGCGGGTCACCTACGAGTCGGAACCACCTAATGTAGTCTGTCCGACAAGGCTTGCACCTAACTTGGATCCAAGGCGAGCGTGTGGTGCGGGTGAACATCACGTGAAGGACTCTGCCCCTCTCTGGACGGGAGCACTAACACCGGGGGTGCAGATTATGAGCTCTCTAAACATCTCAAATTACTATTGCATAACAACATGAATACCGCTTACCTGGCACTTACCTGTGCGTCCACAGCACCAAATACACATTTATATATATGTATGCCGCTACTAATGCATGTGATGATGCATAAGTAATAATAATAAAGTGCATGGCATAAATCAATTACTCTTTTTAATCTATTTCTGGGAATTTAAATGTATATAGGTATATACGGAAAACAAAAGCCCACTCACTGATAATTAGAAGGGTCGTAGCCCCCCTGCCTCGAGTATGAACGCTCGTCTTCGGAAAACGAATCACCTATACGCGACAAAGTTACGAAAACGTTAATTTAAAAGCACCTAAGCAACTTCTCGTAATAACTTCTCATACATTGCTCAAAATGGACAATTGAATATACCAATGTGATCTACACAACCTCATGATCACACCCATATTTTTAAAATAATTTTTGGACCACGCACGCGCCCCCACGCGCCTGAACAGGCACGGACTCACGCGCCCCCACGCGCAGCCACGTGCACTGCACACTGACGGTGTCAACAGACGCCGTCAGGAATATTCCGTTAACCTTAACTGACGCCGTTAACTGACGCCGTCACTGCCGTTAGGAATATTCCGTTAAACTTAACGGAATATTCTCCTTTCTTCTCCGGCCAGTCGCCGTCGCCGGCGCCGTCGCCGGAAAACTGGGAATTTTTCAAACTTTGTTTTCTCCTTCGTTTTTCAACCATTTTTCACAATCTTTATACCAAAATGAAGCTTAGGACTAGTAGAACAACGTTAGACTAGTTTTAAGGCCTAAAAACCAAGGAATCTCACCTGCAACAACAATCCAAGTTCGGTCAACTTCGAACCTAGCCTTCCCGACGTCCAAACTCGTCCAACGAAACACTCCCAAGCTCCTGGGAACCTCACAAACACAACTACAAGCTTAGAATCTCCTAAAACAAGCTAGATTAGGTTTGCATGAACAGTGTTCAAATTCGGCCATGGTGATATCAACGTGAAAACAACTATATCCTTACCTGAAAATGGCACCTCTGAACTCCTCTCAACTCCACGAACACGATGGTGGTCTTGGTTTCTCGATTGGTGAAGGTTTGAGTTGGTTTGTATGTGTGTCTGTGTGTTTGCAGAAGGAAGAAGAAGAAGATAGGAAATGGACTCGGGGAGAGAGAGAGAGAGAGAGAGACAAAGTGACAGAAAGTGAGGGAATGAGGGAGGGAATCCCGGGAGAAAAGAGAGTGTATGAGTGTGTGTGGTCCTACCACACCACACAACACACTAATGGGATAAAAACGAACTAGGGGTATAATCGTAATTCTCCAAGTACGTTAAAATGAAATTTGGGACGGGATGTTACAATGAATTGGTCAGGGTATGTTATATGTAGGATGAATAAATAAAGAATTATACTGAAATATTAATTACAAGATGATATCTTAAAATGATGAGGTAAGTATGCTTGATTGATGATGATGAGGATCCCTTACTTATTTGAGTTGATCTTCAATCAGGAATGTATTAAAGATAGGATTTGGTGATTGATCCTATTTTTTATGTCTTTACTTTTCCATGCCACAAGCAGGTAGCTGCTAGGCCTACAAAGATGTTGATTAGTTGCGCGTGAGAATATTTGTGTGACTTGAATCTTGTTTTCTTTGGAAAAAGGTTTACGTGTCGTCTTCTGAATTTTTGAGATTATTTTTCACTCTATATAAATTATTTTTGATATAATTTTTGTACATCTATCAAATTGTAATTTACCTACAATAAAATGGAACTCATCCAAACTTCATTTATATATCATACCCATAAGTGAAAATATGACTTTAGTCCTTTAAACTCAATTTTCTTCATATAAAACCCTACATAACTTTTTTACTCAAAGAAAACCCAATGACTAAGATCCACATAAGCAAATTCATTAACTTCATATTAATTCACACATTTTACATTTTTCACATGCCTAAAATACCCTATTACATACTTGATGTAGACAATTAATTGTAAGGAAATAGTAAATGATTTTGCAACAAGAAAAAAAAAAGACATTAATGTTAAAAATTTATTGCATATTAATTTTTTAGAAAGGTTTTGAATTTTCATAAAACTATTCGATTCAGTTTTTTCCCCCTACTCTTGAATACTTTTGAATTTATCCTTTTTTATTAATATATTAGAACATTGTATTTCATTATCTACATGCACATTAATTTACCTACAACAATTATACCATGGGTGTAATATAATATCTCTTTTTTACAATGATGCAAAATAATTTTTATACCAACAACAAAACATGCCTAACATATGAACTAATTACATGGAAAATAATTTACCTATATTAAGAAGAAATGTAGTTCGATGCATAGTATTAAAAATACTATGTTACACCCATGTTTATACAACAATAAAACGTGCCTAACATATCTAACAATACATGGAAAATAATTTACCTACAAGTTAGAGAAATGTTATTTGGTTGGGTGTAGTATAAATTTTTTTAATAATTGGAAAAATTAAATATAACTAGGTGCAGTGTAATTTTTTTTATATAATTAGAACAAATTAATTTACCTACAACAATTATACGATGGGTGTAATGTAATATCTTTCTTTACAATGATATTGTATGTACGGTGTACCAACAACAAAACTTGCCTAACATAAGTACTTGTACATAGAAAATAATTTACCTATAACAAAAGAAATGCAGTTTGATGTATAAAATCAACAATATTATGTTCCACTCATGTTTATACAACAACAAAACGTGTCTAACATATATAACAATACATAGAAAATAATTTACCTACAAGTTAGAGGAATGTTATTTGATTCAAAATATATAACATAGGTGTAGTATTTTTTTTTTTTTTTAAATAATTGGAACAAACTAATTTACCTACCAATTAATATGGATAAAACTGCTACAAAATATATCACGAAAAAAAAAACTACTTTTCTAGTTTGACATAGATACGGTTAATGCAAACACTTTTTTCATTTTATTTCACTTTTTCTACTACTTTTAATTTGGCATAAATTTAGGAATTTGAAAAAGGGACCATAAAGCATGAGTGGCATGAATGTAAATAAATTGCATTAATAGGTCAAGAGTGTTCCTATATGTTTGCAAATTTTAAATTTGGGCTTCAACTGGATCTTTAAAGATAGATATGTTTTTATCTAAAAATAATGAATTGTAAGGACCAAAATATAAAACACCCTACCCATAATTATGAAGACACACCATCTCTTCAGTGAAAGGAGTTAATGTTTAATTAAGATCTTGATAACCCTTTTTTGAAGAATTAAAGTTTTTTAAGTTACTAAATATCATAAAAAAAGGTTGTTAATTCAAGTCTCTGTAGAAGATAAGGTCTACTTGTCCGTGTTTAGAGCCAAAGGAGATGAATCAAAGACTTAAAAGCAAGGTTTTAAAAAGTTCTAGACACTAGTTGGGCAACAGATAAGAGCCTAGCGTTTAGGTGTCTAGGCTTGACCTAGGCAGTTCTTTTGATTTTAATTAAATTTATTATATAACATATAAACAAATATCTAATTGTACTTAAATAAATAAATAAATATATATATATATATATATATAATTGTATAGGGATATATAAATTATAAAATATTAGAACATATTTAAGACATTGAGAACAAGCATATCATGAGTCCAAGTATTCAACAAGTTTCATATATTTATTAAAAAAAAAAATGCAAATAAAAGTTATTTATTTTCTATCTTAGTAAGAGTCACGATCGATGCAAATGCCTAAACAACGCTAAACGGTGATTTTTAGAACAATGCTTACAAGTCATCCTTATGCATAGTACAAACTGAATTATTTGCCATGTCATAAGGCCAACCACTCCATCACCAACACCCCCTCCTCCACACGATACGAAAGCTTTCTATTTGATTAGTGAAAAAAGTATGAAAGGTATTTGGTCCTCAGATAGACAAATGTTGGCAACGGATGGCATTTGACTCTTCTGAGGGAGGTTGCATTTTACTCTTCCGAGGGAGGTTGCATTTGACTCTTCTGAGGGGGGTTGGATTTAGTAACAGTTTGGTACAGCTGAATTTTTTGTTTTTTTCAAAAGCAGCGACTCGAAAAAGCCGTGAAGATTTGGTGTTTGGTTAACATCCTCAAGCAGCTTTTTTCACAATTTAGGTGAAAAAAGCTAAAAACCCAAAGCAGCAATATGGAGCTTTCAAAAACTTTTTTTTTCAATTCCAAAAGGCAGATGAACAGTGCAGATTAATTTCTTTCAAAATTTCCAACCTACCCTCATTTCTCTGTTTAGTACGAAGCACAACGTCGCTTCAATGAAATTTCTATGACAATTAGTGCGCTTATGTTAATGAGATTTATAGGCCTTTATTCTTAAGCCAATCGATTTTGGGATTTTGAGTTGCAATAAAAAAAATAAATAAATAAAAAGAAGTGATTCCCGCATTCTTTTATTTTTCCACATTCAATACATATAAAAGGAATCGCTCTCTATGAAAATCGTTATTCTAAAAATTCGTATAAATCAATCAAACAAGAAAATTTATCTACACCCGGTTTACAAAATAAACCTCTTAAATACAAACTCATGTACTACTCACGTCTATATTTCCCCATAAACAAAAGTTTGAGAGTTTTATCTTCCATTGAAACTTGTAGGGGGCGTTTGTTGCGCCGGACTATCTCGGACTGGATTAGCTTCAAGGATTAAGCTGGACTTGCTTAGACTAGACTAAACTGGACTAACTTAGTGAAGCGTTTGATGCAGTATTGGACTAAAAAGCTGGATAATAACAAATTCTAATATTATATTATTTAATATATAAATTATTAATATTTTATTATGATTTTATCTTTTTCTCCATCTTTTCCTACCATTTCCGTCTCAATCTCTTCCTCTTCTCTCAGTTCTTCGTCCCACCCTCTCCCTCTTTTTTTCCTCTCAAACCTCTCAATTCATGTCTCTTTCTCATTCCTGGTCAAACTCCTTATCAATTTCAGTCTCAATTTCTCTGTCCTCCCTCCCTCTCTAGCTATGCGTTGTTCGAACGGAACCTCACGGCTCTAATTTTCCTGACAAGTTGCAGGTTTCCCGATGTGTTTTCCGGCCAACCCTCGTTAAATTGGATGAAGTTACACCGCCAAAAAATTCATCACCATCCCTGGACCGAGATCTTAGCTTTGTATGCTCGAATCTATCATGGATTTGAAGAAGCCCAAACAGGCCGAGACTTCCAGGCCATTTTCCGGCCACATTCGACCACATTTTGGCCTCGATTCAGGTAGAATCGTAATCTTGTTACTCCCAGCTTCAATTTTGTATATTTTATATGAAAGTTGGTTGTGAAATGGATCTGAAAGAGAGTTGGAAAATTAATGATTGATCTAGGTGACCGGAGATGACGAGGAGTCTGTCGGGAGTGGTCGTTGAGCATGACGAGGACGAGAAAGAGAGGATAGTCTTAGCTAGTCCCATGGTTATTGGGGGGTCTCGCTAAGACCTCTTAGTGAAGGGTTTTGTCCATGCTAGTTCCCTTTAGTCTCATTAATGTTAGTCTCAGCATGGAACAAACACGGTATTGGATTAATAGCTAGTCCAATCCAGTCCAGTCCGACTTAGTGAGGGCAAACAAACGCCCCCATAAGGTCAATATTTGACTATGGAAGGTTTCTCTTGACAGACTATCCTCATCTACACGTGGGCAGCTTGGAAGTTTGCTTAGGCGTTGAAGGGATTTATTTGTCCATTTCTATTAATTGTCATGCGCATATTTACGCTCTCCCCACTAAAAACCTAAAACAATGCAATAAAAAGTTGGGCAAAGTTGATCATTACTAGACACTGCAGATGTGTTTTTTTTTTTTTTTTTTTTTTTTTTTTCAAATGCTTTATCATTAGAGGCTTAATTTTTTTTATTTTTACGTCACTTCTTCGATCGTCACAAAGCAAGAACAAATATGGGGGGACTGGGTCCTCTTGTGGCAGTCCATGACTAGGATGAATATATTAGGTTCTCCATGTAGCATCACACTATAAGACACCGTGGAAACACAGTCCACAATCCAGCGGCAAAATTCGTCTGAAAAATAGCCTCACTTATTTCTTCGTTACTAGGCATGGCAGAAAGCAAATTATTCTCCACATCCCCAATACGAGTCCCAAACAACTTACCACTTCATCAATCCGTCTTGGGTTGTTGGATTGAACTAACTTAACAAAATATCCCACCATAATCCTTTCCATCGTATCCACACACCACCATCATCCTCCGAACCTATTAGTTGGTTATGGCGTCTGCGTTTCATCGTCTTAGCATGAAAGTATTTCGTACTCTGTCACCTTCATTCAACCATTGGACTCTGCTTTTAAGCTTCCAATACACTTCTTCCTCCTTAAACACAGGTTTTTGATACTCTTCAAGCAACAATCTTTTCAAATCATCAATTCTCCTCTTCGAGTTTGGCACACTCTTTTTCCTCAATTCTCCTCTTCGAACTGGTTTGCTCTCTATCCTTCTCCATTATATAGTGCCACTTCGTACTCACCACACCCTTACATCTTTGTTCCTCTCCCCATCTCGGATCAAATATAAACTGCTTCTTCCACTTTGCCGCAGCTGGCTCGTTTTCAACGCCAGTAAGGCATGGTCCGAGGCTCCGAGCCCTCTAACACGCTCAAAACAAGCTTTCGGATATAATTGCACCCAGCCCTCCGATGCCAAAGCTCTATCCAATCTCTCCTGAAAGCCGCCCTCGCTTCTATTACGCCATGTATATGGGCAGCCAATAAACCCTAAATCCAAGAGCTTGTTGTCAGTCACAAAATTCCAAAACGACGCATACTCCGAGCACTACTGTTCTTGGATTGCCGCCTGTCTTCTCTGATCCATCTAATAAATCATTAAAATCTCCAATCACCAAGCAATAATCGCCACTTGATTATTAAGTACGCCCCTGCAATGTTCGCCAATGTTGCTCCCTAGTTTTATAATCTGTATGCATAGCAAATAATGTTAGTGTAAATGAATTCACTGGGTTTTGAACTAGAGAGAGCTGGACAGAAAACAAAGATGAACAAAACTGGAAACCGAATGATTTTTTCTTCTCTGTTGCAAAAGTTGCAGAGGAATATTTTTTTCTCTATATCGAAAAAGAGCACTAACTCTCCTTTTACATAACTGTTGGCCTTAACTTGGGACCACACATACACTACATTTCATCTTAGTCACTCATCTATCTAAATTCATGGATCAACCAACACATGGCACTCATGGCCTTTTACAAAACAGAACTTTACACTTGGCATTATTTTGCACAAGTGGATACACCAATATAAGAAATCTTATTCTAAACTTTTCAGCTCAACACTTATAATTCAACACTTCCCTTTAAGTTTTGAGCTGATTTCACACCAAGCATATCCCTGAGATAGTTGAACCGATCCTTTGTTAAAGCCTTAGTGAATATGTCTGCCACCTGCTCATTTGTTGGACAGTACACTAAATCAATTATCCCTTCCTGGAGTGCACTCTTGATGAAATGATACCTTCTGTCAATGTGCTTGGTTTTCTGATGAAAAACTGGATTTTTAGTGATTGCAATTGCAGCTGTATTGTCATAGTGCACTGGAGTTGCTTCAGTTTGCATCTCACCAAAATCTTCAAGTACAAATCTAAGCCAAATGGCTTGAGTAGTTGCTTCAGAGGCACTGATGTACTCTGCTTCTGCAGTAGAGAGTGCTACACAATTATGCTTCACAGAGGCCCATGAGAACACTCCACTGCCAAAAGAAAATGCATAACCAGAAGTACTTTTGCTGTCATCAACAGATCCTCCCCAATCACTATCACAGAATCCGATTAACATTGCATTCTTTCCTTTTACATACTCCAGACCATAATCTAATGTTCCCTTAATGTATCTAAGCTCTCTTTTGGCTGTTCCAAAGTATTTGTTTGTAGGACAGTGCATGAATCGGGCTAGAAGACTTGCAGCATACATTATATCTGGTCGAGTAGCTATGAGATACAACAAACTTCCCACAATTCTTCGATATTGTTCCTCACTTGCTGAACCACTGCCATCATCTTTGCATAGCTTCTCTAATGAAACAAAAGGTGTGAACACAGATTTACACTCATTCAAACCAAACTTATCCAACAAGGAAGCTGCATACTTTCTTTGATGGATAAATATGCTTGTGTGAGTTTG
Organism: Pyrus communis; assembly: GCF_041283825.1. Lineage (NCBI taxonomy): Eukaryota > Viridiplantae > Streptophyta > Magnoliopsida > Rosales > Rosaceae > Pyrus > Pyrus communis. The sequence goes on from NC_142565.1 coordinate 7,163,395, forward strand.
AATGACTCCCATACCAAGAAAATGGTGAAGAAGTCCCAAATCTGTCATCTCATATTTTATCATCATATCTTCCTTGAACTCCTTCAACATCTCATTGCTATTTCCACTATACTCTATATCATCCACATAAATTGAAACAATTAGAATTTCTCCTCCCCTTGCTTTGATGTAAAGAGTAGCTTCACTTTGACTTTTCACAAACCCACAATGAGCAAAGTAAGTATCAATTTCACTATACCAGGCCCTTGGTGCCTGTTTTAGACCATACAAAGCTTTATGAAGCTTGTACACCTTGTCTTCACTCCCCTTGATCACAAACCCATCTGGTTGTTCTACATAAACCTCTTCTTCGAGTACTCCATTCAGAAAAGCAGATTTCACATCTAGTTGGTATAATTTCCAACTTTTCTGAGCTGCCAAAGCAATTAGAGTCCGAATTGTATCAAGTCTAGCTACAGGTGCAAACGTTTCATTGTAATCAACACATGGTTTCTGAGCATATCCCTTGGCTACCAACCTTGCCTTATGCTTTTGCACTGTCCCATCAAGATTAAGCTTGGTCTTGAACACCCACCTAACCCCAGTTATAGGTTTATCACTTGGTTTGTTCACTAGATCCCATGTTGCATTCTTCTTAATCATTGACAATTCATCTTTCATAGCCTTCATCCATGATTCATCTTTAGCTGCCTCTTCAAACTTTTCAGGTTCCATAATGCAAAGATTGCAATGTGCTAGAACATCATCTAGATTCCTCCATCTCAATTGAGTGTGATCAAAGACTTGAGTCTTTCTCATGCTGCTGTTCACATCACTTACAGATTCATGAGAACATACCAGACTTGGTGACAAAACATAGTCATTACCTTCTGGAGTTGTCCCTGATGAAGTACATTTAGGCATCTCAGATAACTCATTATGATTCAATACAGTTACATAATTCTCAGAAGCTTTCTCCATTCCCAGGCTGCATTTTCATCAAACACTACATCCCTTGAGAGTATAAGTTTTTTACTAAAGGGGTCATACACTCTGTACCCCTTTTCACAGGTTGCATAACCTACAAATATGCCCTTGACACTCTTTGCATCTAGTTTCTGTCTCAACTCACTTGGTGTGTGTACATAACACAAACAACCAAAGATTCTAAGATGTGCAATTCCAGGTTTTCGACCACTGAATGCTTCAAATGGAGTTACTTCTCCAAGAGCTCTTGTAGGACACCTATTCAGTATGTAGACAGCTGTGAGTACAGATTCTGCCCATAAATAGTAAGGTAATCCTTTGTCATGAAGCATATCTTTTGCCATTTCAACTACAACTCTATTTTTCCTCTCTACCACTCCATTCTGTTGTGGAGTATAAGCCATAGAAAACTGTCTTTGAATCCCTGCATCTTCACACATTTTGTTGAATTCACAAGATGTGAATTCACCCCTTCTGTCACTTCTCAGACATTTTACTTTAAAACCACTTTGCAACTCCACCATGGATTTGAATTTTCTAAAACAGATCAATGCATCTGACTTGTATTTTAGAAAATAAACCCACATCATTCTTGTACAGTCATCTATAAGAAGCATAAAATATTTGTTACCCGCAAGAGAGTCATTTTGCATAGGACCACAAAGATCTACATGCACCAACTCTAGAGGTTTGCTTGCTCTCCATGCCTGATTCTTTGGAAACCACTCTCTATGTTGTTTCCCAAACTGGCAACCTTCACAAACTTCATCCACTTCTTCTAAAACTGGAAGATCATGCACCATTTCTTTGTTCTTAAGCTGTTGAAGACCTCTAAAATGCAGATGGCCTAGTCTCTTGTGCCATATCCAAGTAGACTTAGTAATACTTGCTCTTAATACAACCTGATCATTTGCTATCAGTGTGAAAGGATAACACCTGTTCTTTTTCATTTCAACTTTGAGTACCAGATAATCCAATGAAGGACCATCAAAGATACTACACATCTTTCCCCCAAATACCAGGTAATAACCGTGTTCATCCATCTGACCCACACTCAACAAGTTTTCCTTCAAACCAGGTAAGTACATTACTTCTTTGACATATTTTCTGCCTTTGCTTATGTCTATCACAAGTGTACCAAAACCTGCCACATTCATGAGTTCTCCTGTGGGCATTTGAACTTTGCCAACCACATTTGTCTTCATGTCTATCAACAACTTTGAATCCCCTATCATATGGTTGCTACAACCACTGTCAACATACCATTCTTCATTCACTTTTGATTCAGTGATTGTGCTATTTGCATAAAACAGGTTCCCTATCACCTCTACTTGATTAGCACTGTTTGCCTTTTGCACTGATTTGCCTACTGTGCACTCTCTAGCCCAGTGTCCAAACTTTTCACAGTTATAGCATTTAGGTTTCCCTTTATACCTACATTCTCCAAAGTGAAACTTAGAGCATACCCTGCACTGTGGTTTTGTAACTATCTGACTCATTGACTGTGCATTATGTGCAGAATTAGCAAGAAATTTCTGCTGAAACTTGGGTTTTGAACCCCATTTCTTGCCCTTATTATTCCAATTCTTCTGGAACTTAGATGAACCAGATTGACCTTCACCCCTATTTTGCTCATTTGGACTCACTGAGAAAGATGAGAATGTTTTCCCAGTAGTATCAACAGTATGCAGATCAAACCGTTGTTCTTGACTCTTTAAGATTGCAACTACTTCTTGCAATTCTACAGTCTCTAGACACTTTGTATTTTCTATAACCAAACAGATAGAATCATAAGGTACTAAGACTAATCAGAACCTTCTGCGCAAGTCTCTCATTCGACAGAGATTCACCAAATGTTCTCATCTGATTAATTAGTTCATTCAACCATGTAAGATAGCTAGATAAAGACTCATCAACTCGCATCCTAGCATATTCAAATTCTCTTCTAAGATTCTGCAATTTCACAGATCGTACCTGATCACCACCATGATATTCTCCGTACAACAAATCTTATGCCATCTTAGCTGACTCGACATTGGCGATTCGTGGGAAGATTTGATCCGAGACTGCATTCTGAATGATTCCCAAAGCCTTTGCGTCTTTCATCAAAACAGCTACCATTTCTTCATCATCCTCTAATGCTTCTCCAGCTTCCTTCTTCTTCGGATTGGAGGTTGTAATCCCCTTCTCTACCAGATTCCATAACCCAAGAGATTTGAATATTGTTGCCATTTTAATCCTCCAGAACTCGTAGGTCTCACCGGAGAAAATTGGAGTCCTCACTTCCGAACCTCCAGATTCAGACATGTTTTTGATCTGAATCGACAACCTTCACGGAGCTTCAAGAGAGCTTCGATTGAGCTCGATAACTTCACAGATTTACGCCCAGATTGTTAAATCCAACCAGGCTCTGAGGCCATGTTAGTGTAAATGAATTCACTGGGTTTTGAACTAGAGAGAGCTGGACAGAAAACAAAGATGAACAAAACTGGAAAACGAATGGTTTTTTCTTCTCTGTTGCAAAAGTTGCAGAGGAATATTTTTTCTCTATATCGAAAGAGAGCACTAACTCTCCTTTTACATAATTGTTGGCCTTAACTTGGGACCACACATACACTACATTTCATCTTAGTCACTCATCAATCTAAATTCATGGATCAACCAACACATGACACTCATGGCCTTTTACAAAACAGAACTTTACACTTGGCATTATTTTGCACAAGTGGATACACCAATATAAGAAATCTTATTCTAAACTTTTCAGCTCAACACTTATAATTCAACAAATAATCTCCACCTCTCTTTAGTTGACTCATCCCTCCACCACAACTAAAATAAAGAAATTATCATATCTAATTAACTAAAACAACCTGCTGTATTTCCTTCCAAAATACACACAAACCCACCACCAATACCCCTCGGCTCCGCCGAGTGTAAAAACTGCATGCCCAGTCGCCTCTTTAGATACATGTAATTTCTACTATGGTTTTTTGTTTTCAGCAAAATCACCAATTCAGGGGAACGAAGCCTGTTTTGATCCTCCAAATCCTGAACTGTCCCCCATACCCTGACAATTCCAACAGATGATCCTCATGGCAGCCACGATGCCTTCCCAAATCAACAAAACTAGAACTGCAGGCTTGAATAGCCTTCCTTCCACCCAGCCCTCTGCAGCGTTGATCAGTCGACCCACCGGAGAAGAATAACCATATGCCACAAGTGAAGGTAGCGTTGGAAATATTTGGCAATGTCGATGTTCCTTTTCCTACGTACAATAAATCACATAAAACTAATATTAGTAAATGACAATTTTTATTACCACAATTTATTAAATAAAATAAAGGGAAAACTTGATATAGGTCCAATTTTTTTAGCAAATAGTAGGAATAGTCCAATTTATTAAAATAAGTCTAATTCCTTAAGTCTAATTATTTTATTATCAATAATGATCTCTTAAATGATAAGATTTATTATAAAAATCAAATTTCTTCCTAATTATCTCTTTGATTATTTATTTATTTTTGTTCTTTCTTGTTCTTTATCCCGTTTTAAACCCCATTTATAGATTTTATTTTTTATTTTTATAATCAACCTATATCACAAGTTAATTATATTTATCTACCTATATGATAAATTCTTTTTTATAATCAAGTAAGATTCATGTGTCTTGCTTGTAGATATATTATGTTTTTTTCTACCTTTTAGTTAAGTTTCATATCTTACTTATAGGTACGATATACATTCATATATTTGTTACTTGAGTTAGGATAGAATGATTTGCAGATAGATTTATGTCTATATATATATATATATATATATATATATATATATATATTTTGTTATAAGATATTAATTATATTTTTTGGGGTTGAAAATTCATAATATTAGAAGATTTTAATTGATTTTTAATATTTTTAGAAAATATAAAATGAGCATTAAAAAAATAACATATAATTAGGTAATTGAACTCACTCCTAAAAACCATCTATGTTTTTGGACCTGGATTTAAAAGCTCCTAAAATAAATAAATTAAGATAAAATACTTATCTTTTGTATGGTAGAATAAATGAAAGAAACCACCGCACAATAATTTCAATGATATGATTCTATAGGGAGAAGCGGCTTGAAAATTACAAACAATGCAATAAAACCTTTTCATGCAATAACAAAATAATAACGGCATAGCATCGCTAGGAAAACTAATTTATAGACTAAATTTGTAAACTAAATAATATGTCACCAATATAAATGAGCACATTTATTGTAACACCGTCACAACCAACCCTAACACTAGCCACACAGATCTTAATTAGTACACACAAACCCCTCCTTTCGAGATCAATCCTAACCCTAACCCTAACCTTCTTTCGAGGACAGAGGCTTATGTTTATTTGATCTCTTCAACTTGTGATTAAATATTACACACATAATTCATTCTATGATCTGATGTTTTATGGCACAAAATTACACATAAAATAAGATACGAGTGATAAATTATAAACACATCAACATCCTGAACAATAACAATTCCGCTAACTATATTGTGGTAATTGTAGTATTTTTTTAAACTAATCGTATTACTATTACAGCTCTCATACTAAGATAATTTAATTAGGGTGCGATCATTCTCTAATCCGGTACATGCTTGCAACTTGGGTTGCAGGCACTAAGACCTCATCACCACTTTCCTTGACCCTGTAGAGTGTCTCCCCAACTTTAAAATCAGCAAAAGTTCTCGCTTCGTATTGAGGCGGCGATTTGACAATGAAAACCTTGTCGTGCTGGGTGACATGCAAATGTTTATGTCGTGCCTGTGTCAACGCTGGTGAACATACGACGAGAATCGCTAGCAGCACTGCTAGGACCTTGGTAGACATGTTCATGATGTTGAAGAAATTGTTTTTTAACTTAATTTTCAGAAGGATATTGTCTTGAACTCCTAAATTTGACTTGCAATTGGATGGTTATTAATTTATATAGTTTGTGATTAGGTCCTAATAACGGTCAACTGGTTTAAATGGAAGGTAAAAATCGTAGTAGTTTGGTAATTTGGGGTTATTTTTCTGCTGGAAGACATAGTTCTTAAAAATGGTGGGTTGCCCTCTAGCCCACGCCTGGAGTTGGTTAATTAGAAGAATCTATCACAGTTAGAAATTGGTTGGATTTATTTATTTCCATGGTCACTAGTTAGTGATGAAACCAAATTTGTTTTGAGGCTATATCTAGTATATATCTAGATTCTAAATTTAGGGGGATGTATTCAATTAAGAATTTGAGAGATTTTTAATGGATTTATAAATCTATGGATTTTTATGGAGTTTAATTGATTTGTAGAGATTTCATGTAAAATTTTGATTCAATTCCCTCGAAATCTCATGGGGAGAGATAAGATTTGTGGATGCTTAAAATACACTACAAAATCTCTCCAATTCCCTCTAATTCCTCAACTTTTCCAAATTCTTTAATTTCAAATTCTAATTGAATACACCTGAAATGTTATAAACTTCTTTAAAATTCTAATTGAATACATCAGGATAGGATTTTAATAAACTATCTTAAAATCTTGATTGAATACACATTGAACCCCTAGATTCATTAAAAGAATTAAAATCCCTCAAAATCTCAATTGAATACACCCCCTTTAGGATTGAATACACATTGAACCCCTAGATTCATTAAAAGAATTAAAATCCCTCAAAATCTCAATTGAATACACCCCCTTTAGTTAGTACCCTATTTTTAAAAAAGGTGAACACACTGTCCTAACTAACTAGTTTAACTAACTAGTTTAACCATGTATGTAACCTCACCTCTCTATTAGAATGGTATCATGTGTTAAAAGAATATAACTAATAATTATCAGATTAACCTAAGGATAATGTTAGGAAGACCAACTATTTAGAAAAAACTTTGTAAACTATATGACTTGGTTGTTGATGATTAAATTTTACTTAAATGTTGATTAACGTGCTTATTTTTAATTGATGTCACATCACATAATTTACAAATACGATCTAAAAATTTGATTTTCCTAAAATTATTTTTTAATTAATATTGGACCAATAATTTATGACTCATTCGATAAGTATATGGTTTCACTTTTTACATTTTGTGCTGAAGTTGTGCAAAAAGTATATGGAGAGAAAGAGTGGGATGGTCGGATGGAGAAGAGTTGTGGGAGGGAGGGGAAAAACAAACATAAATGAATGAAAATAAAGTCTTAAAAGTGAAAATAACTTAAAATAATTTTTGGTTTTCAGTTTTCATCATGTATTCCTTTTCCTTATACATGTTTTCAACACATCTCCTACCATTATTGCTCCGCCAATCAATAAAAACAAAGTAAATAAAATCAAATGGTTATCGAACGAGTCCCTAACTCATGTTTTTGCCCTTAATTGGAAAGGAAAAAGAAAAAAAAAGAATTATTGGACTGAAAAAGGAAGAGAAACCAATGGCCCAAAGACAGCACTTGAGATGGGCTATTTAAGTGGGCTACCTTTCTAACAAAAAACCCGTGCTCCGAGTCCGACCCTAGAAACTCACTGATAACAGTTGGTTCTTTCCATTTGGATCATCGTCTCGCCTCTTCGCAACTCAAGCCCCATTGCTCTCTAACCATTGGGCTCGGCCCGCTCTCCCTCTCTCTCCCTCCCTCCCCCTTCCTCCCTCCTCTGAACTCGCTGTGTTCCTTTCTTTCCCTGCAATCCTCATCACGTCGCGGCCTAATCGATCAGGTAACCCAATTCCTCTCCCTCTCCCACACACAGAGAGTCGCGCACACAGAGATATACGTGTGTGCATATTGCGGTTTTTTCGCGAGTGAGATCTCGGCAGGGAGTGCAGTCGCCGTAATCGACGTCGTAAGCTTCAGTAATCTTCGTTTGTGAATCAAATTCGTGTTGTTGTGATAGGGTTCGTGCTCATTTGGGTTAGAATTATTGGAATCAAAGCTAAAAGTTCGTTTGAATTTAATTGGAGCTTATATTAGATGATAATGTTTTGCCCTAAATCAAATAGTGAGTTATTATTTGATGATTATTCTTCTTTTGCATGCCAATTGGGTTCTTTTTTGTCAATAGTGGTATATTGTTACTAAGTTTCTAAGAGGACTTTAGAGGAAACACCCCATTTGTTTTGTTTTTAGGGTTTTTTTTTTTTTTAAGGGAAAGGGGGCTTGTGTTGTGGGTGCATTTGATGAGTCTAGATAGTGTAATTTCAAGTTGCATAATCAGAAAAGAAGTTAAGTTATTGATTCTTTTGAAGATTCCTTGGTTATTCGATGAAACTCAAGTGAAATTTTGCGTGTATGGGGTTAATATGCTTGGAAGTTTAATATATCAATTTTGTGATGTGACTTTGTTTGATTCTGTTAGTTTTTTTATTTATTTATTTTTTTTTTTTTTTTTTTCAGTTTTACGTCGTCTTTTGTTTTTGTGGATTGGGTGTTAATTAAGCCTGCAATGTCTTGTAACTCTTTTTATATAGGTTTCTGTGAGTGGAGACAAGTACGGAGATGGAGCACCATGAGGAGGAAGGCGGTGCTGGCAGTGAACCTCATGGGAAGCAAGGTGATGAGGTAAGTCACTGCATCTGGCACTTTTAGAGATCCTTATAACTTCTTATCTGTATTGCTTTTTTCATTGCTCCTTTTAACATTCCTTCTTTTATTCCTGAGTCGTGGAACATGTAGTCAGATGGAACTTTCTGGGAACTATTTAGTAATTTGAAAAGAAGAAGTTTCTTAGACTTTGGATATAAGTTTGGGACCATTTTACTTACGTTATATTTATTCCTCAGTTGAGCTAAGGCTGGACAATTTTTTAAGTGAAATGATTAACATGCACCCTTTTAAGCCTTTCCCACACCTCTTTTAATCTTGTGCGTTGATTTCGTTTGATTTATTCAATCTGATGGCAAAAAATAAAGAGGGGTGTGTAAGCTAAAAAGGGTGTGTAAAAATCACGTCCCTTTTTTAAAATAATATTGTAGAGGAAAATTTGAAACTTAAATTAATAGTTTGGTTACTTGCGCGCATTCTTGGAAATTGGAATGTCTTTCAGAAGTGATTTTGGTAAGGCAGTTATTGGTTCTTTTCTGCAGGAAGCTGCTGCTCGGCTTGAGGAAGTCAAGAAATCTATTGAGGCAAAGATGGCTCTTCGTCAAAGCAATCTGAACCCTGAGCGGCCTGGTAAGACCATAGTGGTATTCTTGTATTGATCATGCCAATGAATGATGAACTAATTATTAAGTACTTAGAATGAGTGAAAATGTATGTGGAAAGAAGGTTCATGTAAATCTTGCACGGTTGCCATTCCTAATGACATAAATTGCTAATAAAGGGATGATGGCTGGCAATTTTTGTAAGGTTGTTCTTTGTTTCTACTAGTTATACTTTGATTTAATCCTAAATAATTGGGCTGACAACATTATCTTTTTTCAAACGACTTGAGGTCCTCCACATAAGTTACCTTTAGCTGCTTTCAATCTGAAGTCATACCCTAAATTAGATGTCTAATAATCTATGAATTACAGGTAATTTTTCAAAACTAGTGTGTTAGTGTAATATTATAACGCTGATAAACTTTCCTCTACCCTCCTACACTTTGTTGACGCTTCCACGTTACATTTTGGGATATTGGGGAAGCTTCTTACTTCATTTGAGGTTATCAGTGTTTTCGTTAAAAAGGCTACTGATCATTAAACCGATGAGGATTGAGGACCATTTAGCCCTTTCAAGTTTTTTTCCCTGTTTTGGGTAGGTTTACTTTTGACAGTTACATTTAGATTTAATTGTGATGTATTATGAGTCATGACTCCTGTTTTACATCTTAATGAAGGTTTTTACTATATAATTGTTATATATAAATATTAAATAAGTTCATAACTTCATTGCGAAGATATTTTGTACTTCAGGGTTATATGTCTTTCTTTTTTTTTCAGATATTCTTGTTGACATGTTTATTTTATACTTTTTTCAACATAATCACCTGGCTAACCAAAAACACAATATTGATAGCATGGTGGACATGTATGATTGCTGCATGATACTGGAGAATAAACCAATTTATTCTGACTTCCAGACACAGGATTTCTGAGGACACTGGATTCTAGCATTAAGCGCAACACAGCAGTTATTAAAAAACTGAAGCAGATAAATGAAGAGCAGCGGGAAGGTTTGATGGATGACTTGAGAGGTGTCAACCTAAGCAAATTTGTCAGTGAAGCTGTTACTGCTATTTGTGATGCCAAGCTTAGATCGTCAGACATACAAGCAGCAGTCCAGGTTAATTTTTTTATTTTAATTAATATTTCAAAAGCATTTATATATGTTTTCCTTTTTACTCGTTTTATATTTCCTTTGAAGTTTTAGTTAATCAAGTTCTTTGGGTCATCTACCCATGATTTTACATTCAACTTTATTAGTCTGGATTTCATCCGGCGAATGACGTAGAAAGTGCTTGGCTAATGCTGTTTGCATAGTGCGTTTGCTTAAGAAAACACTACGGTTATTTTCAGATCTTAACATTTCTAGAATGACACGAACTTTTAGTCATGTAGTGTTGTACCCGCAGGTTCCAAATGCTGATCTTTTCTGATTTTATTTAAGAAAAGACGACAGCACTTGCTGAATGACGAGGTGTATAATTGTCAAATGCTTAGTACTTTTCCTGCTGAAATTGATGCTGATGTTGTCTAGCTTTTGAGTCTTTGGATAAGTGATAAGTTGCCTCACCACTCGTTATTTGTATCGGTTTTCAAGGTTCTTACTTCTCATTCTGTTGTTTCACATGCATCCAGTTAGACGTCTTTGGGTATTTGGTGTTTTCCCTATTTGAATTTGGGAAAAAATTCTGAATATTGCTGTGCTAGCTAGTTGGATGTTTTTAGCCTAAAAGAGAAAACTAGCAGGGTGTATCACATAGGTCTTTACAGGGAAAAAAGTCGGTAACACTTTTCAGCTAGTATGTAAGGTTGATAGGTTTGGCAGTAATTGAATTTTCATAGAGAAAAAGGAAGTTACTTTTAAACGGGCAGTATGTTGAGTGGGCATGCACACCTGCAAGATTTACCTGTTCATTTTGTATAGCATAAAATACATTTTTGAATGCAATACTTCTAACACGCCTCTATTTTTCAAAGATCTGCTCTCTGCTTCATCAAAGGTACAAAGACTTCTCCCCAACTCTGCTTCAAGGTCTTTTGAAAGTATTTTTTCCGGGAAAGTCTGGGGATGACTTAGAAGCAGACAAGAACTTGAGGGCCATGAAGAAGCGAAGCACTTTGAAACTCCTTGTGGAACTTTTCTTTGTTGGAGTTATAGAAGACGGTGGTGTTTTCGTGAATATCATTAAGGATCTTACCAGCGGAGAACACTTAAAGGATCGGGATACTACTCAGACAAATTTGACTCTTCTTGCTAGTTTTGCTCGTCAGGGAAGAATGTTTCTTGGCCTTCCACTCTCTGGGCCGGAAATTCATGAAGAGGTATGAACTCTCTGTGGCTTTGTTCGTTATTTAGTCCATTCCTCGTATTTCAGTGTTGTTCTATTTGCCTTATCTGACTTTCCATTGAAGTTATTTTATAGTATCATATAGGCACAAGAAGTGACTCTCTGTAATTACGTAATTACCATGTATGTCACTTATATTTATCCTGAATTTTTGGTACAGTTTTTTAAGGGCCTTAATATCACGACAGATCAAAAGAAATTTTTCAGGAAGGCATTTCAAACATATTATGTTGCTGCTGCAGAACTGTTGCAATCCGAGCATACTGTGAGAGTTTTCTGCCTGATCTAAGATATCTCTCTCTCTCTCTCTCTCACATAGTGGAATACTGGTTGCAACTTGTAAATAATGAATTTTCTTGATACTTTCAGTCACTTCGCCAAATGGAGCATGAAAATGCTAAAATCCTTAATGCTAAAGGAGAGCTCAGTGATGAAAGTGTCTCATCATATGAGAAGCTGCGGAAATCATATGAACATTTGTACCGCAATATCTCATCGTAAGTTGCTGTACTATTTCACTGCAATTATTTGTCTGTATCTGTTATCATGCTAGTGACCTGGTCTGGCAATGTTGTGGTCTGAGTCTTCTTTCACTTTCTAGTCTTCTATGTGACATTGGATCCAGGATCCTTCTTTCAAACCTTGCACACCTTAATTGTTCCAATTACTCTATTGAACATGTAATGATCATTGTCATCCCCAATTTTCATGGATTGTCATTTAGCAAAAACCCTGCATAGTTCTCCAACATAAATAATACAATAACATAGGATGAAATGAACCAGATGTTACCCAATTCTTAATGAACTAGCTTGGCATACTAGTCTTGTGGTTCTGACATGGGAATTTTATAATCCCTCCTGAATTTTAGATAGTGGTATATGTCATGAAATCTTAGCATGGCCTGAAGATTCTAGCTGGAGATTGCAAGTATGAGGAAGATGATGTAACTTTACTTTCACCTATTGGATAAGTAATTAAATTTGTTAAACCACTCTAAAGTAAGCATTGGCTAGGTGCATAATACTTGATAATCCCTTATATGTAACAAAAGAAAAGAAAAGAAAAAAATCAGAGAAGTAGTAGGAGCAAACTGTGACCTGAGAGAATGCCTTGGAAATTTAACAGCAGCATGGGGACTATACCCATAGATGCAAATGAAAGCACCTCATTTCAACATCTCTACTGTGGTGCCAGATGCTCCTGCTTTCTTTAATTTGAAGTCACACTAGCCATTAGTTTACTAAAACTCTTTTTTGATTATTTTTCTTTATTAGTTTCTGGATAACTTATGTTAGAAACTGTTTTTCTCACAGTTTAGCAGAAGCACTTGATATGCAGCCCCCAGTAATGCCAGATGATGGTCACACAACAAGGGTTACTAGTGGGGAGGATGCTTCATCTGCTGCTGCTGGAAAGGATTCTTCAGCACTTGAAGCCATATGGGATGATGAAGATACAAGGGCTTTCTATGAATGCTTACCAGATCTTAGGTTTGTTTCAGTCCAATGATATTTTTCTGTCACTTGTCAAATGGGGAAAAGAATAAGTCTTATATATTTCATTTGTGTCAGTCTTTATAATTCTCTTAGATGGTGTTTCTTATACAGCAGAGATTGACCTGAAATGTATCTTTTTGTTATTTCCAGAGCATTTGTTCCGGCAGTATTATTGGGAGAAGCAGAGTCTAAAAGCAGTGATCAATCTGCAAAGACCCAGGAACAATCAACTGTAAGGAATAAAATCTCAGCATTTATCATCATTTATCATCAGTTATTGCTATTCTGTAATCCAATTGGTTCTGTATTCACTAATCTCAGTCTTCCGGAGCTAGATCATTTTTCTGTGATCTTTCTCCTCATTTATCTTCTGTTTTCACTTGGGTTTCATAACATTGTGTGGCTTAATTTGCGGACTAAATAAATACTTTGCCTTCTTTGGAAGAATAAGGTTCCCGATTACTCTAGCAAAAGTTTATACTTGTAGTTATATACTCAGATGAACATTTTTTTAATTTTCTTTATTAAGGAACCCACGCTTGAATCAGACCAAAGTCAACAAACTACAGAAGATACTGGAGAGTCTTCTGCAGATGTTGGTGCTTTACAAGAGGGCAAAACCACAGAGAAAGGAAAGGACAAGGAAGAAAAAGAAAAAGACAAGATCAAAGATCCAGACAAAGAGAAAGGTGATAGAAAAGGAGAGCATGAGAAAGAGAAGCTCAAAAGTATTGAAGGGACAAATTTGGATGCTTTACTGCAGAGGCTTCCTGGTTGCGTGAGCCGTGATCTTATTGATCAGTTGACTGTAATTTACCTCCGTCTGAGCTTTAGTACTGTGCTTTCCCACCCCCACCCCCACCCCCACCCCCATCCCCATCCCCATCCCCACTCCCACTCCTTTCTCTCTCTCACACACACAATACACACACATTTGGCTATCTAACCTTATGATTGACGTTGAAATTTATTATATATATTCAGGTAGAGTTTTGTTATTTAAATTCAAAAGCAAATCGGAAAAAGCTTGTGAGGGCAGTATTTAATGTCCCTAGAACCTCATTGGAGCTACTAGCTTACTATTCACGTTTGGTTGCCACACTCTCAACTTGTATGAAGGACGTCTCATCCATGCTCCTAGCGATGTTGGAAGAAGAGTTCAACTTCTTAATTAATAAAAAGGTTGGGTTTTACATGTCATTTATTTTGTCGAATAGGAGTTCTTTAACAAAGTTCACTTGTGTCGCTTTCATTTGAGAAGTTCATGATTTTCATATATAATTTTAATTTTATGCAGGATCAAATGAACATTGAAACAAAGATTAGGAACATTAGATTTATTGGAGAACTCTGCAAGTTTAAGATTGCACCAGCTGGTCTTGTCTTTAGTTGTTTGAAGGTAATACGCACATAACAGAATTGATGCATAGGTTTCTGGTACAGTTGTGCATTATTGATAAGGATAATGCTAGGGAGACCACATTTTGTATGTGTACCACCTCTAATAGAGTTGGGACCTACTTGTATTGGTGGGCCCTTCCTCTATTAGAGAGAGAGTTTACTTGTAGTTTTCAAAATATGGTTTATCTAGCATCGCCCGATTGATAATATCTTCAGTACCTTGTATATCAGCCATAATATATCTCTCAGAAAGGTCTTTGAGTGCACTCATGCTTGGAGAAGGGTTCTTCTTACCTTTTCCTTTCTTTTACCTCTATCATACTTCTTTGTAGGAGTTGCTGAAAATATTATTAGATTTTTTGCCTACAGATTTCAATGTGTGTTTTGTAAACTTGTATCAAATTTTTTTGCCCCTTTTGGTTGCAGGAGAATCCATGAAATGCACGTCTTTGCAGTCAACCTTTTTCGCTCTCATTTTATTTTACTTGTCTATTAACTGCAACATCTGTGTGGTAAATCATAATTTAGAAGATGGGTTGAAGACTTGAAGCACAGTCAGTGCTATCAGTGAGATTTAAGTTTGATATCATAGTGGCATTTAGTTTGTGAGCTGTTTACTTAGCAGTTGATGTTACTTTGTTGCCAGGCTTGTTTGGATGATTTCAGTCATCATAACATTGATGTTGCTTGCAATCTTCTTGAGACTTGTGGGCGCTTTCTGTATCGATCTCCTGAAACTACTGTGCGGATGGCGAACATGTTGGAAATATTAATGCGCTTGAAGAATGTAAAAAATTTAGACCCTCGGCACAGCACCCTTGTTGAAAATGCCTACTACCTATGCAAACCACCTGAGAGATCCGCACGGGTCACTAAAGTCCGTCCTCCATTGCATCAGGTGTAAATCATTTTATTGGTTCAACTCTTCTTCATAATTTATTTTGGTAATATCCAAAGTCTGAATTAACCTTTCATTCATTTATTTCTTTTGCAGTATATAAGAAAGTTGCTCTTCTCAGATCTTGACAAGTCTACCATAGAGCATGTGCTCAGGCAACTGCGTAAACTACCATGGGGTGAATGTGAGCCGTATCTTTTAAAATGCTTTCTGAAGGTTCACAAGGGGAAGTATGGTCAGATCCACTTGATTGCTTCTCTCACCGCTGGTTTGAGCCGCTATCATGATGAATTTGCTGTATCTGTTGTTGACGAGGTGATCTCTTTCATTCCAAAAAACTTTTTGTAGCAGTTTAGTTTCCATGTTAAATATGACTGGCCCTTTGCTGTGCAGTAGTATCTCTTTTAGATTTGTCTAACTCCAGATGCACAAAGTGTGGGGTAATTTAGGGGAAGGGGAAGGCTATCGTCTCTTGCTATGAACTAGAATACAGAAGAAAAACGTGTACTAATTGTTCATTCATTTAACATCGAGGACATTTTAACTTACTCGTTTGCTTATTTTCTGTATTTATTGAGAGGTAAGCTGCCCGCTGTGACAAATTTAATGTAGCAATAAATTATATGCTGCAACAGACTTGGTAGGTTGTAATTCTGAAGTCACTAGCGCCTTGAGGCTCAATATACTTTCTTATGATTTGCCTGTCTCATACTTTAGTCAAACAGTAGTCTTGGTGCTAGTACAATAATCATTCTAGGGAAAGGATAAAGGAAAGATGAGGGAGGGGACAGGTCATTTTTAGCAGTCTTAACAGTTTGCCTCCATTTTATGGTCATAATTGTTTTTCAACTTAAAAAATATATTTGGAACCAGTAGGGGAAAGGGGAGAAATTAAATATACATTGACATCTCTGAGATGTGAAGTGTGCATATGTGTGCAAGTTCGGACATTTCTGATTCTGTCTGACCCACTGGAGATTTCTCAAAGTTATATCTTCACTTTCAGGTTCTAGAGGAGATACGGGTTGGCCTAGAATTAAATGAGTATGGGATGCAGCAAAGACGGATTGCCCATATGCGATTCTTAGGAGAGCTATACAACTATGAGCATGTAGATTCTTCTGTTATTTTTGAGACTCTGTATTTGACTCTTGCCTTTGGCCACGGCACACCAGAGGTATGTAATTTTCCGTGCATTTCCATACATCACCATATAGTACTTGAGGACTATTGCCATAGTCAGTGCTAGTCACACTTATCTCGGTAACAATATACTAAATTAGGTGTCTTAAATGCATATTTAGAATATATAGTACTATTGGACATCTTTCCAATCTTAATATTTTTTATGTTTAGGAAACTTTGGGGAGTAAAATTGAAATCTCCAAGAATGTATATTCCACAATTGATTGTCACCCAAGTTTACTCACGATTCTAGTGTTTATGTTTTTTTTTTAAAGACTTAGTGTCTCTTATTTTTATAAGAAAGCAAAAAGATATGGATGATTTAATCATTTCCATTTTTTTTAATTATGAAT
Organism: Pyrus communis; assembly: GCF_041283825.1. Taxonomy (NCBI): domain Eukaryota; kingdom Viridiplantae; phylum Streptophyta; class Magnoliopsida; order Rosales; family Rosaceae; genus Pyrus; species Pyrus communis. Next base: position 7,180,214 of record NC_142565.1, read on the forward strand.
CATAAGTTACTTAAATTGTGTACATGATGATCTTCTTACATTGGCCATACTTTCTTTTCTGTCTCACCAGCAAGATGTACTGGATCCACCAGAAGATTGTTTCCGCATGAGGATGGTCATTACTCTTCTTGAAACCTGTGGTCACTACTTTGATCGAGGCTCTTCCAAGAGGAAACTTGATCGATTCTTGATGCACTTTCAGAGATATATACTAAGTAAGGGTGTACTACCGCTTGATGTTGAATTTGACTTACAGGTCAGTCATGCTGCTCATATATTGTATTCTGTACCCCACCCTACATATTTTTCTGTTTTTCTTGCTAATGAAAAACTAGAATCATATATAAATTCTGAAGTAAACTGACCTTTATCTATTTTTCTTCTCTTAACTACTACTGTACCTTTATGTGAAATACGCTATTCCAATAATCTATCTTATCTATAATTCTACATGGGAAAGCTTATGTAGTAAAGCACTTGCAGGACTTGTTTGCCGATCTACGCCCCAACATGACTCGATACTCTTCCATTGAAGAAGTTAATGCAGCTCTTGTAGAACTTGAGGAGCGTGATCGTACTGTCTCCATTGACAAGAACAATAATGAGAAGCACTCCGACACTGAAAAACCTTCAAGGAGGAACACCTCCAACAAAATGTCAGTGAATGGAACCGAGGAAAATGGTGTTGATCATGGAGACCTTGGTGATAGTGACAGTGATTCAGGAAGTGGCACCATTAATCGAGATAGACATGATGAAGAAGGATTGGGTGAAGAGAATCATGATGGTGGATCTGACAGTAATGAGGATGATGATGATGATGGTGGTGGTGGACCGGTATCCGATGAGGACGATGAAGTCCATGTCAGACAGAAGGTTGCAGAAGTGGACCCTCAAGAAGCAGAAAAGTTTGAGCTGGATCTCAAAGCTGTTATGCAGGTAAGATCATATTACTGTTGTATGTGCTCTTGCTGTTGCATGATTTGCACAACAGATTCATTTATTATGGTATCGCATGTATTTGTTAGCACATTCTGAACGAATGCAATCACGGTCACTAAAAAATTGAAAATCGTGCGGTCCTAATGTCCGTGGTCTGGAAATGATTTTGTACATGATGTATTGATGCTGAAGGGTGTTATATTATTCGAGTGCAGTTTTTAACCCATTAAACAATTTCTGAATGCAGGAAAGCATGGAGCAACGTAGGCTAGAGCTGAGAAGCCGACCAACATTAAACATGACGATACCGATGAATGTGTTTGAGGGGTCCACCAAGGACCATCATGGAAGAGGGGTTGGAGGGGAAAGTGGAGATGAGGCGTTGGATGAAGAGTCTGGAGGAAGCAAGGAGGTCCAGGTGAAAGTTCTTGTCAAGCGTGGTAACAAGCAACAAACAAAGCAGATGTACATCCCTCGGGATTGCTCACTTATCCAGAGCACGAAACAAAAAGAAGCGGCAGAGTTTGAAGAGAAACAAGACATCAAGAGGTTGGTTTTGGAATACAATGACAGAGAAGAAGAGGAGCTTAATGGATTGGGGAACCAAACTCTGAACTATATGCAGAGTGGCGGTAATAGACTTGCCAGTCGTGGCAGCACTTGGGAAGGAACTAGCAGTAGAGGTGGTGGAGCACGTCATAGATATCACAGTAGTTATTCCGGTAGCGGAGTTCACTACAGCAGGAAAAAGTAAAAAGTGTGATTTTGCAACGATGGAACGCCAGAAACTCTCTTCGGATTTCCCTCATTTTGCAGATGCGGTTCATTCTGCGCAAACTCGTGCTTTTCCAACAATAATCGCAACTGACGTTCCTATCTGACAGAGAAGCCATGCCTTTTTGGGACACTCAACTCGGACCATTCCTCCTTACTGCAAGGGTTATATGTTTTGTGGTCTTGTTAGAAGATAGTTGCAGGTGTGAAGAAATAACCAATAGAAGGAAATCGGGATAGCTAACCAGGAACCGAGACAGCAGTGCACAAGAAAGGTGTTCGTGTGGTACTGTGTCACTGTTCTGCGAACACGGGTTGTTCCGTCGTTAGTTAGATCGATCTTACATTTAGTTTAGAACCTGAAGTATGGGTCTCCCTGCGTGTAAATTTGTCGATATGAAGTAAAAGATCTGATGCAAACTTGCTTACGCTTTTTTGTGTACCTTATATGTGCCCATGTGGATTAAGAACTGCCTAGACAGAAATGATTAAATGGAATTTTACCCGGATATGTCATTTTAATTTTTATTTTTAATATTCGAACGATGTTCTATTTTAAACTACTTTAAACTTCTAGTACTACCATCATTGATACGTTAATGGTGATTAAAATTGGTCTTATGCTCATATTTCACTAGCACTATAAATCTGGTCTCTCTTCACTTGCAATTGAGTTTTAAGTGCGGCTTATTTAGATGACGAGTTTGATGTTAGATTATTTGATATCGCGTAAAATTTAGTCAAATCCTCCGTTCTTGTAGAATATCGTTGTATAAAAATAATAATGTGTTATCACTAACAATAAAGTTGCATGCTATCATCAGATATCCTACTTACAAGTCTATGTTGTTCTTTTGATTTTCCAAAGATCTAAACCCTGACGTCACCACCATGCATCCCAAAACTGAACAGCCCAACCAAAATCGAACTGAAACCGTCCCAAATTGTAATGTTTTGGTTTCCACTCAAAATCATCGGTTTTGAAACCGATCCAAACAAAGTATATGTTTTCAGCTCGGCCCATAATTTTAAAATAAAAACCGTACCGTACCCGCTCTTAATTAAGTAATTCTTAGCGCTGTGCCCAACCGAAAAACATTTTCTTTTAAAGAGGTAAAGTAAAATATGAGCAAAGTGGCCACATGTTTGCCTGAAGGGTCGTGCGGATATGCGGGGAATCTAGTCCCAAGCGTTTGAGCCATATGTCATGTTGGATGAAGATTTTCTTAGGATTCTCTTTGTGGGAATTTTTGAGATTCTCACATACTAATCGTTTATCGTATATTATATAGTCAGCTTTCATTAGGTATTATATTTAATTTTAAATAATTTTTAATCGTACAATATACGATGAACGGTAAGAGATCATCACAATTTAGCTTGATCACTTTCTGCCATGTCAATTTGGACACTTTCCACCTGCATAATCAGATATGGTTTAACAAATTGATTGCATGTGTTTGCACTCTTTGTCATTGTTCTAATGGTCCACTCCAATTCACTGTTAAAATTGGTTGCAGATTAGTTCTTTTTTAGTTTCATTTTTCACAATGATATGCTACTCTAAGAAGTGCTGAGAGATTAACCACGGCAAGTGGTTCAGCAAAAATGTGGTAAAATTTTAAGTCAAGTTTGATCTTTAATTTGGTTCGAGACACAAAGTTAGTAAAAAATCTAATGATTTTTTGGTTGAAAGTTTTTAGAGGACGTGTGTTATTTGACTGTAGGCTGAAATGTCTTTGACTTTTTGGACCTTACAGGGTATTAGTCCTACCTTTCAGGGTGCGAGATGTAGAAATTACAACCTACACAATCCATCAGGTGTGGAGTTTTATCACAAAAGGCCTCAATATTAGTTGGAGTGAGGTTTTGATATTTAAACTCTTCTTTTCTCAGAGATACGATTGATATGAGGTATTTCAACATGACATACCTCAAGTTTCAGGGACAAGGATCCTCTCCAGATCCTCTTTGTGGGGATCCGGGGGATCAATCAATAATGTCCGTTCATGTATATCGTGTTGTCAATTTTCGTTAGGTACTATTTAAATTCAATTTAAAATTTAAAATGATTTCTAACTGCACTATATACGATGAACGAATATGATTGATTGATTCGCTGGATCCCTACAAAGAGAATCCGAAGAAGATCCTAATCCAAGTTTCAGCAAGGAAAAGAAGAAGTGGTTAGAGATTTGTGCAAAGTTATACAGTAAATCATCTATAATAATAAATATAAAACTCATCATCTAAGTGAGGCAAAGTTGATTCCTCACATTAGCTTTAGTCGCATCTCATCATTATGCTGATGGTCCACTCCAATACTTTTATGATTATTAATAATTTATTCTTTGCTTCTTCTGCTGGAGCTTAACTCTTTACTTTGCAATTCCCCGAACCCTTTAATTATAATTTCTTATTAAGTTGGCTTTGGAAGAACCCTGCAAGGAAGCATGTCAAAAACAAAAGGAAACCTCGGCCCCAAATATGAGTGAAAAAGCCTTGTACTTCTTTGCCTTAATAAGTGGAATTTGACTCCTAATGACAAAGATTGTTGAACCAAATTTAAAAGGTGTGCATTATATTATATCAAAACACTATGATTAGCCTTTTTCGATGGGTTTCTAGAGGTTGGTAGGTTGTACAACCTTTCTACAATTTATGCATTCGTACAAAGCTTTAACAAATGTAAAATACTTGTAAGTTAGAGATAAAATGTCGAGTTCAATACTAATTTATTCTCACATTCTTTAGTGTAAACATATATTTGTATTAAAAAAAAGTCACATGTAACTTAATCTGTTTTTTGGTTTGTAACTCTAATAGCTAACTACGTACATTCTTACACAAAAAGGAATTTTTGGTTCCCAAAAGTTTTATGCCCTATCTTATTTCCAAAGACTAATCTAAACAAAGCTATAGAAGCACATTATTATAAATGGAACATGTGGTTCCCACATTTCCCCACTTTCACCTTTTGCTGCAAAATGTGGCATATCAACCCTAAGAACCCACTTATCTAACTAGAAGGATTAATATATGTATGTATGTATGTATGTATGTATGTATACACATATATTATTTTGCTTCATGCGATCCACGATTATTGCAAGGGTGCTTGCTTGTTCTTGTTCATTGGCCATAGAAAGAAGAAATTCCGATTTTACTGTCTTCTATAATGTTCTTCTAATTGTATGAAATCAAGTAAAAGGATTCAAGTCAAAGATTTAGTTTGAAATATAATTTTTTTTTTTTTTTTTTTTTGAATTCATATATCATACTATATACTAGTATATAATCAAGATTATTTGGGTAAGATTTGAACTTACGCAAAGAATTACTCTTTACGATTTTGTAGGACACGAGACGAATTATGAGGTTTTCATTGTAATAAGAGTAGGAAACAAAACCTGTTATTTTCATGTCGCTTCATGTCAAGTTAACAAGTTATGTTTGAAATTATCATATTGAATGAGAATGGATGAGAAACGTTCATAAAGGAGTGACCATCCATACACATTATCACATAAAATGGGAAATGCAAATAGTTAAAAAAAAAAAAAAAAAATTGAAGCTTTTATAACAATGATCATGAACCAAAAACCCAATGTTCATATAAGAATTATTTGTATCACTTGCACAAAGTTAAGATATAAAATAATCTTTCTAAAAACAATGAAGACACATTGAGAGCTTATAATTATTTCCCCAAAAAGATAAAAAATGATAAAACTTGTGTCATTTGTGATAAATTTTAATTGGGTTACTAAATCACCAACTAAACTAATAGTGAAGTTTGTTTGGAAAAATAATTCCCCTACTTATATATAAGTAAGATGCTACATTGTCACAATGTATTAAAATAATATGGAAAATGGCCGACCAAACACTCAAACAGTACTCGCATTATTTCATGTTTGGAATTATTGGACCTCCATCGAGGTAAAAGTTCGATTGGAAATTCCAATTCAACCGAAAAGTTCCGTCTTGAATCCGAACATTTTTTATTTCGAAATTTCTGAAGATTTGGGTGGTAATTGGAATTTACATATCCGAGTCAAAATTCTGAAATTTTAATTCAAAATTTCTCAAACATATTTTGTCATGTTTATTTATGGTGTATATAGATATGTTTTATTTGAAATTTTGTTTCTTTAATCATATTATTATATATTAATACTAAAAAGTAGAATAATACGTACTATTTTGTCTTGTTTAATATAATTTTATCTCATACACACGTACTGGCTACGATGTCACATTCCGGCCCTGGGCGGATCACTTCCCAGGCCCGCTCCACCACCGTAGCACGATATTATCGGTTTTGGGCTTACCATTCCCTCACGGTTTTGTTTTTGGGAACTCACGAGCAACTTCCCGGTGGGTCACCCATCATGGGATTGCTCTAGCCCCCTTCTCGCTTAACTTCGGAGTTCCTATTGAACCCGAAGCCAGTGAGCTCCCAAAAGGCCTCGTGCTAGGTAGGGATGAGAATATACATTTAAGGATCACTCCCCTGAGCAATGTGGGATGTTACAATTCACCCCCCTTAGGGGCCCGACGTCCTCGTCGGCACACACGCGGCCAGGGTTAAGCTCTGATACCAATTGTCACATCCCGGCCCTGGGCGGACCACTTCCCGGGCCCGCTCCACCACCGTAGCACGATATTGTCCGCTTTGGGCTTACCATTCCCTCACGGTTTTGTTTTTGGGAACTCACGAACAACTTCCCAGTGGGTCATCCATCATGGGATTGCTCTAGCCCCCTTCTCGCTTAACTTCGGAGTTCCTACGGAACCTGAAGCCAGTGAGCTCCCAAAAGGCCTCGTGCTAGATAGGGATGAGAATATACATTTAAAGATCACACCCCTGGGCGATGTGGGATGTTACATACAAACACTACAAAAATTCAAAAGAAAAAAAAAATACTAAGGCCATCTCCAATTGAAGGGTAAAGATGGCCAAAAATAGTCCCAAAACCATCTCCAACTGAAGGCCAGGTTAAAGAGCTCGTGAGCCCCATTGGATAAAAAGGCCAAAGGATCAACCGGCTGGCCATCTTCAACCAGTCCGCTGGCTAGCCCAATTTCATATTTGGTTTTTTTTTTTAATTTTTTTTAAATTTTTTTGGTTCTTTTCCATTTGCCCAGCTCACTTTAGGGTTTAGGGCTTAGGTTTTTTTTTTTTTTTTTTTTGTCCCAACATTTATTTTTTATGCCCAGCCAACTTTTCTTTTCTTTTTTTGGACATTTTATTTTTTTAAACTTAATTTCTAATTTTTTTCCTACGCCATATTTTTCACAATTTCATACTATCTTACCTCATTTTATTTCAATTCTTTACATTTCATACTATAGCTCTTTGGCTCTCGGTTGGAGATGGTAAGAAATATAGCACTGCATTGTTTATTAAAATATTAATTTCTTGGAGGATCAGATGTCTAAAATGAGCCATTTGGCCAGCCTTCCATTGGAGATGATCTAAATAGTGAATACGTAAAAGTTTGAAATTTTCAAATTCATATTCCTAAAATTTCAAAATAAATTGATTTCTAAGTTTTTGATAATGGAGGCAGATTGTCTGCCCTCCTATTTGAATACCCTTCTCATCTCCTCCTATTTGTGCGGTTGCGGTTAAGTCACGTTAACCGTTTATATTCATATTGCTTTTTGTTTTATTATCTTTATAAAAAAATCAATATAAAATGTTGACGTGATTTAACCGTGACTGCATAAAATAGAAGAAGATAGGAAGAGCACCAAACAGGAGGGCAGACAATCTGCCTCCTTTGATAATTCATAATTTTAAACTTCGAACTAATATTTAGTTCCGAAACAATGCATATTTCCGATCCAATCCGATCAATCACCTCCCAAAAAAATGCTTAAGTTCGAGTCCACGTTTAATAACACGCGCGAGAAAATAAATGGTAAAACTGTAAATAGATGCAAATCTCTGAGTAAAGCTGTAAGATTGAAAACTTTAGTACGGAAGGAGGGGAAGCAGCCACGTCAGTCAGAACCTTAGAAACCTCGTAAACTTGCCGACAAATACAGCAGAAGCAATTATTTCTTATCTCTTCCAACCAATTGGTTATCTTTCATTTAAAATAATCATATTCCAACAGAAATAATAAAAAAAGAACGGATCTGGATCCCTTTCTCCAAATCCACCAAATTAAGGGATTCGGACTCTTGAAATTTAATCTAATTGCTAAAGTTATTATAACTTTTAAATTGTCTCTATTTGTAGTCATTAAATCAAATTTTAAAAATCTAAATTACTTTGTTAGATGGATTTAATGAAAGAGATTCGAAAATAGTTCCTTTCCAAAAAGGAGATTTAAAGCACATATCGTCTCAACTTGCCACACCAACAACTTAGATTTAATTTGACAGAAAAAAAAAAAATTATATTGAATATTTAATTCACACAAAAGAGCTTTATCTTGTTCAGCATTATTTAATCCGACACGTGTTGGTCCTTCATTCGAAATAAATTAATTATTAAAAATGATATCATCCACTTTTATAGCCCCTCCAATAAACATGAATATTTGTTTTTGTTAGTTTTCTCATAATTTTCTGAAAGATGAATTGTCATGATAAAACTACAACTTGATTTTTTTAATTAAAAAAACACGAATGTTTAGTGTTATTGGTTAGGAAATTTGGAAATTATTGTTTTCAATTAGGGAAACTTTGGGGAGCCCTAATTAGAAATTAGGCGATAATTATTACATTGACCTTGTATTTCAGGTGAGACAACTCAAGAATATTTCTTCTTTGGTTGTCCAAAGAAGTTTAGAATATCTGACCCCCTTTTTTTTAGGGATCAATTTTTTAATTTTATTAGTTTACAGAAGATAATATTTTAATAATCCTCAATGATATAAGCAATGACGTACTTCAACAGTTGATTAAGGTTCATGCGCTCTTGACCACACAAACTTGTACTAATTTTCAGATTGACGATTTTTATAATGAACATATATAATTAGAAATTCTCAACACAAAAGCTGTGAAATATAGCTCCTTAGCAAGGACTACCAACTTGTAATTGACTGATCGACATGAATAAAAAACACATTAAGTTATTGTCAAATACATAAATAATATGATTTTTGGTAGAATATACTGGTTTGGACTCGTACTAAATTAACAAAGTAAAATGATTTGCAAAATCCGTTTCTTCGATAAAACCCTAATACATATATCTTCTCAAGGAGTTGCGCACACATCTATGAGAACGTTACTTAAGAATGCTAGAGCGAAGAACTGACTTGATATACCTCTCTAATCATTTCTCTTATTGCGTAATCAATTACGTAAATTAAAAGAAAAGAAAATGTAGATACGAAGTTGTTCTTGTGCCATATGCTTAAGAGAGTAAACGAACACTCGTCGTGGAAAACTTGAAAGTTGCTCTACATCTTCATCACGATGAATCATATATGGCCAAGAAATGGAAAACCCAAAAAAAAGAGAAGGGAAAAGCAAAAGCCAAAAGCCAACAAAATAAGAAGGAAATGTAATGAATTGGTGGAGGCAAACGTTATTCGATGAATGGTATCTTGTATACATTACATAGAGAAAATGATCATCTTCCCTCTAAATTTGAGAGTAGGTTTTTCTTCTCTCAAAATTTCCTTCTTTTTTCTTCGGTTCTTTTTATTTGAATAATCACAATTAAATATAAAGTGTTAACTTCTTTACAGAAAGGTAAAGAAAAGACAAAAATGAAAAAGGAGAAGATTGGTGGGGACGAAATTTGAAAAGAGTAGATACTATGTAAGATATTTACCAGAAGTGAGCTGGAAGATACTATGTTAAGATATTTACCAGAAGTAGTAGTCCAGCATGTCAGTTTTAGGTCAAAATACATACATAGACAAAAGAAAAGAAAGTTAATTTATAAGATTTAAAGTAGAAGGAAGCTTGCTAGGGTTACTATAAGCAGAAATGTTCCTACGCGTGGCGTCGCGGGTATGAACGATTGAGTCCCTCGTGCTTCCCGCTGTCAACCATTTTGTTCCCATATCGAGAAACGTACGGCCAGATTTGGTCGTCTGTCAATCATCGTCCAATACACGTATATGGTATTACCATATTACAACTATTATATATATATATATATATATATTTTTTTTTTTTGCTTTTCTAGGTGGAGTTGATTGGCGGTTGGGTTTATTAATTTACATAAAAAGACACTGACGAATGAACAACTGGCAACTGATAGGAGGAGCCCCTCTCGTGCATTGCTATCTCCTTCTTCGTGGAAAGATTATCAGTGTACGTCTGTGGCTGGTTTCGCTGCAAAAAAAGCAGGGAACAGTTGGCTCCTTTATTTTTATTATTATTATTTAATTATCTAGATAAGATTACTGTATAAAAGTGCAGCAAGTACCTCCCATTATAAAATTGTGCGTCACATGTTTTATATTGTAAATTGCAGTTGACCAACATGCACAACTAACTTAATGATTTGGATGTCAAGTTAGGATCATACCACATATCTTATATATATATATTGAAAGCCGGAGGAAAAGTAAACAGTGCAAAACAGTGGTTTTGGGTCTCAGCATGCGGACAAAACTTTGGTGTCACCGACAAAATTATTGGACGAAAATACCCCTCGGCCAAAAAAATTTCAAAGCATGAAATATGAATGCATAAAATAATCCAAGGGTAGTTTGGTGAATTTACTTTTAAATAATTTAGTCATAACTGGGATCAACAGTGCACATGCAGCCAAAATTTTGGGGTCACGCATGGTTGGACCAAAATGCCCCTCAGCCACAAAAAATACAACAGCAAAATTGAATGCAGTCAGGGTAATTTGGTAATTTGGCTATCATAAAATATAATATAAATATAAGTGGGAAGAGATAAAAGAATAAAAAAATGAAAGGGAAGAAATAAAAGAATAAACAAATGACAAAAACATTTAAAATGTATAAATCACGGGTAGCGCGCTGTGATTCAAAAAATACATTTTACACGCGATTGTTTATTAAATATTATTTCTCAATTTTTAATTAAGAGGTGCATAGTGTCAGTTATAAAAAATGTTTTTTGCACGCATATAATAATGTGATTTAATTAGTTGTCAAATGATCATTTTTTTTCTTTATAAAAAAAGTCTTTCGCACGCGGATAATAATGTAATTAAATTAATTGTCAAATGATTTTTTTAACAAATAATATTATCTATACTAAGGGGGAGGGAGTGCGCTTAGCCTCACAATGAGTTAACAATAATGTAATTCGATCAATTGTTTATTAAATATCATTTTCTCTATTCCTAATGCAAATTTTATACAAACCGATTTTATTATGTTAATTCAGCGACTTTAATTGGTTTATGAGGGGTTTGTTCTAGTATGATAAAAAATTATTCATTTACTTCAAATATTTAATTTTCCTTTTGTCAATTTACATATATAAGTACATTTAAAGCATGTAAGTCTCACATGGCACGCTATGATTCAAAAAAGGCCATTTGCATGTGCATGAAGGCTAGTATGTATAAAATGTATGGTGGGTGAAATATACATTATCCCGAAGTTTTTATAGTTTATTGTTTTCTTCTTCTTTCACAAGTAGGTGTTTCTTAGGACTATTCTAAAATCTTATGGTGTAACATCCCACATCGTCAAGGAGAGTGGATCCTGTAAGCCTTATATGTATATTCCTATCTCTACCTAGCACAAGGTCTTTTGGGAACTTAGTGGCTTCGGGTTCCATCAGAACTCCGAAGTTAAGCGAGTAGCGCTCAAGAGCAATCTCATGATGGGTGACCCACTGAGAAGTTCTCGTATGAGTTCCTAGAAACAAAACTGTGAGGGTGTGGTTGGGGTCTAAAGAGGATAATATCGTGCTACGATGGAGTCGAGCCCGGAATATGATGAGGCCCGGGCCGAGATGTGACATATAGCATTGTCAATTCATTTACATTATAAATCTTATCAATAAGAGAGAAAAAAAAAGAGGAGTTTCTCTAAAATTTTGTTGCTTTAGAAGTCTTGGAGATTGAAAATCCACTTGCGTGGTCCATGTTCATTATAAGCAACAATTGTTTATAACACGGGTTTCATATTTTGAAAATATCATATTTATGGATGCAAATTTCCGTTATCTTTTCCTTTGATGAAAATGCACTTGTAAAATTATAACACTTAAGATTATGGCCAAAAACCTCGCGTGCCCACAATAAATTGGGGGGCTTTGGCCTAATAATCTCCGATGCCAAAGTTAGAATTCTGAAAATAATGTGTTTAGGAGTTTGTGTGTAGCAAATGACTTAGCTTTTTAGTAGAATAATTGGGCTATTTGTAGGGGAGTAGCCGGCCCTATTTGGAGAATAGTGGCCGGCCCTATTTGGAGAATAGTGGCCGGCCATAATGGTGTAATTGGGTGAATAATTGCAAGATATTATGTGAAATAATAACTTGCAATTAACTTGGCAATTAATCTTGAATTAAATAGGAAATTTGGGAGTTACATTTTGAATAAGAATTTGATGAGGAGTGATGAGAGGGATTTGCAAAAATATCATTTTGATGACATTTGACTCTTTCTTGATTGAGCTGTTATTGTCCATTGCAAACTTGTATGCGCATGGGAATCCTGATATGCCTCGAGGGTAATTTTGTCATTTTCACCCAAAAGTCCACGTGACCTCCATAACTTTCTTGATTATTTTTTGCTCCACATTATTATTTTCATAATTATTATTATTATTTAACTTTACTACTATTAATGGAAGGGAAAGAGATTCAAAATTCTTACAATAGTTTCATTTTTAATGCAATGAATATTATAATTTTATAAATCGTGATTTGGGTTGTGAATAGATAGAAATTAAGATTTTACAGATTTGGGTTTATATATGTCTAGATTAATTAGAAGCTTAAGTTTTTTTAAATGGCTAGATCTTATTTCTAAAAAATATATAAAATTACTTGGTTTTGCTTCAAAAGCACACTTCCAAATGAGGTACAGCACTGCATCAAAGCGAATAGGGTTTGGTAGGAAGTGGCAGCTTTGGACTTCAGAGCAGCAATATTCCAGCTCGAGGCATCAAACGTGTATCTCTTTGTTTCCACTTCTCTTCAGGAAATTCCTTGGCGGGTTGAGGCAAGTTCAAGAAATCCAGAGGTGGAAAAATAGAGGCTGCAACACCAAACTCTGTTGTAGTAGTAGTATCACTGGAGCCAAGGGCACGATGCAGCCTTCACCCATACCGTACACAATGCCTGCCCTTCCCAGCCTTGCCTATTCATTGAGGCATTTCATCGAGCAGCTGGAGGGCATATCTCAAGGACTACTCTAAACATCTAGGGGGCAGCACATAGGTCTTCCATGGAGGTTTGCCAAAGTTGGGAGGGTCAACTGACCCCTACCTTAGTGGATCCGCCCCTGCGTGCTCTTATCAATTTGCAAATTCTTCTGCGGTTAGTTAAAAGGGGAAGATTATTCTTGATTCTTTATGATATCGTTTCCATTGTGGGTCATTATCCCATTTCACAAGCAACCTGTTGCACTATTTGAGCTATTTGTGAGGCCTTTCGTGAAATCATGTATAATAAAACTTCTCTTTAGTAATAATGCTCGGACCAACTCAACTTTATTATATAATGAGGTTATTATTGAATAAAGGTACTCTAATTATTTTATTTATTTATTTAGTTATCTTTAGTGACCGTTGTATGGATACAATATAGTGCATTAACAGTCGAGTGTGTCAATTTTTATGATGTAAACATTGCAAAAATAGATGCCTGGTTTTAGAAAGCTAGTGCATGTAAATAAAGGTTAGGAAGATTGATTTAGATTTAGATCATTTTTATTTTGATACTCTTTTTTCTTGTTCGGTTAGTTTTATTCGTGAGGATTGACTTGGGATGTCCCAGTCTAAATTTATTATTGAGTAGGTTTGTTTGGGCTCTTGCTTTTAGCCTGTTTTCAACCAAAAAAATGGTTAGGAAGATTGGTAAAAGTTCATCTTGAAAAACTTATATTATTACTATGTATGGTGACAAGTTTCCTAATACGAGTCCTAGAAAAATTATAAATTATTACAATATGAAGGTTATTACTATATACGTATGTGTCCCGAATTCGAAACTTCCATCCCCCTAATTCTCCTTGTCACTTCCCGGCTCGGGGCTAATCACTTCCGAGCCCGCTCCACCACTGTAGCACGATATTGTCCGTTTTGGGCTTACCATTCCCTGACGGTTTTGTTTTTGGGAACTCACGAGCAACTTCCCAGAAACAAAACCGTGAGGGTGTGCTGGGGGCCCAAATCGGACAATATCGTGCTACGGTGGAGTCGGGCCTGGGAAGTGGTCCCACCCGGGCCGGAATGTGACACTCCTAATTTGTTGTAATAGTTTCAAATTCTTTCCTTTTATAAATTAAAAAAGATATATATATATATATATATGAAATATGAAAAGTTTTTGAAAGAGTTGAAATGTGAAAAGTTGATTCATATCTCATTACAGATTTATACATCTTGTTCCTTTATATATTTATCTAATAGCTGAAATGCAAGTTCTCTTTATACACTTATTATCATGCAGTAAATTATATATGTAAATAAAGTTATCATCATTGTTTATAATACAACGATATATTTACATTAAAGTGTGTGGGTGAAATAAATTGTTGCCAAACTTGTTATTTACGAACTTAAGATTTTTCACTTACAAATGAAGAAAGATACTGTTAAATCGTAAAATTTAGTGACGTCGTTTCTTATATCGTCATGTTTTTAAATTTTACATGCACACATTTATTTCTCACGTACCCTCTAGAGATAAAATTCCCACTGCTATTCCAATGGAAATAACTCTATGTTAGATCTGAGTTTCGTTTGTTTCATTTACCTCCATGCTTTTGCTTTGTGATGACAGCAGCGGAGACACGATTCCTTCTGTCAAATTTTTTTTTTTTTTTTTTAAATATGGATATACGTATTAGTTCATTTGACAACATTTCTACTAATTAAAACTCTCTTCTTTCATCTATTTCTTCTTTTGTTTTGCTGGTCTCAACTTCTAGTTCACGATTCCTTGTCTCTTGTTTTAGTCTCAAATCTCAGTCAAATTGAGTGAGTAGTCATTACAGTTTGTAATTTTTCTCTAACTATATATATAAGAGGAACTCATACCTATATACGATGACTTTTTTGGAAATGGTAATATTTTATTTGAAACGTTAAGAGAACATTTTCGATTAAATTTGAAGACTTCTCAAATCAACAAGATATAAACTAAGCTAACTTAGTGATTCAATGTGCGGCATCTTCGTAAAATGGCGAATATGGCAAATTCGAGAAGGAGCAAAGTCCCTAAATCAGTTCGAATATCCTCAGCCACTAAACCAATGGAAGAATTGGCACTGCGCACGCCAGTATGAGTGGAAGTACACAGAAAAAAAATCCTTTGGTTTTTGTTGAAAGAAGAGAAGAAAAGATAAACATTTCTTTTGCAAACCGTCAGTTATGCATTTAAGAAAAGGACAAATCCTTATCGAAGCCCATTCATCGTCCGTTTCTTTTTCCTTTTTAAGATTTTTTATTTTTTTATTTTTATGAGAACAAGGAATAGCACTCCAGGGCACAGAGGCCAAAAGGAAACAAGAGAGCCTACAATGAGGCAAACAACCAGCTAGAGGAGCAACGAAGGCAATTGTCCTTTTAAAGATTTTCTCCACCCATTAAAGCCATAAAAAAGTCTTCAACACGAGAAAAGAAAGACCACGTCTCCATGGTCCGTACGTAGTTTTTAAAAATTATCTCGAGTAGAATTCTTTTTTATTTGTAAGTGAAATATCTTATATTTGATTCTTGTCAAATACGAGTTTGAACCACATTATTGCTAACTCATTGTGAGACTAAGTCTATCATCTCTCCCTTAATGTAAACAATATCATTTGTTCAAAAAAAAAAAAATATATATATATATATATATATATCTCTCAAGGCTAATTAATTAGTAGAAAACTAACCTTCAAAGATTCCCTTGTGGCAAAGGTGTTCAAGGCCCGCTATTTTCCCTCATCTGAGTTCATGCAAGCACCTGTGAAAACGAATGCATCTTATTGTTGGCGTGGTATTGCGGTAGCCAGGGCCATTATTTGCCGAGGTTCGAGATGGAGAGTCGGCGACCGAGAGAAGGTTAGAATATAGGGGGACAGCTGGTTACCCCATGCACAATTCTTTAAAGTTTTAAGCCCAATTCCGACGGGTGTTGCGCCTACCACTACGGTCAATGGGTTATTAATAAAGATTTGTGTTTGGTGGTGTTGTATAAATGCTTTACCGACTCGAGTGAACTTGACTGCCCAAGGTCGGTCTCTATTTGGTTTTCGAGTCCGTTGAGCTTGAGAACGGGAGGCATGGAAAGTGGAGGATTCCAAAGTTGGATGATTCAAATGGCAGGTGAACTTTCGAAGCACAGTTTTGATCTTGCTTTGGTGTTGATTTGGAGCATCTGGAAGGAACGAAACTCATTTCCCTGATACGGATTTTCTTCAAGCTACAAGGTGATGCAGCAGTAGTGATTAATGCATTACAAGCCAAGATAACAAATTTGAATGGTGAATTTGGGCATGTCATTCAGGATGCTAAACATATGTTGGCTTCATTTTCACAATGGAAAGTTACGCTTGGTCGACGACAGACGAACAAGGCAGCACACAGATTGGCACAATTGGGCTTAACTTTGAGTAGTCAACTTTCTTTGTTTGAAGAACCACTTAATGTAATTTCTGATATTCTTCTTGAAGATAGTATTAATACTTAATATGGTGCGGGACACTCTTTTTTCATTCGATCAGTTTGAAAACCCTGGCAAGATTTTTATTGAGGTCCATTGTTAGCACCGTATCCTCTATTCTGTATGATTTATTCCAAATAAATGAATATCGTAATTCTTCTTAAAATTAGGGAAATAATACTCACACTATTGTTCTTTTACACACTCTTATTTTATTATATTTAATATTTTTATTTAACCTATTCAATTAGATGTCTTGAAATACTAAGAGTAGTGCAAGATGCTGAAAAAAGATTGAAATAATTAGCTCCCTTCAATTACTATTCAACAAACATAATAATTAAAGAACAAAAGTCACGTATAACTTTTGAAATGATTAAGAATCACAGGTTAGTTTTTGTTAGACTTTTAATTTGTTAGTATGACTTTTAATCGTGTTAGTTTTATCTTTGCATACTACTTTTATTTTTCTACAATTTTATACACATGTTTGACATATTATTGCATTTAATCAATAAAATTTGTGTATTCTCATAATATATGGTGGCTCAGTTTTGGTGGGGGAAAGAAGCGGGAAAGAGGAGCATACATTGGGTAAGTTGGCAGAGGATGTGTAGGCCTAAAAGTGAAGGAGGGTTGGGCTTTAAAGATTTGTATGCTTTTACCCTTGCCTTGCTGGCAAAGCAAGGTTGGCGCATTATCCACCACCCACATTCTCTTGTTGCTCAAATATTTAAAGCTCGTTATTTCCCTGATACGGATTTTCTTCAAGCTACGGTGAAGACAAATTCGTCTTATTGTTGGAAAAGTGTGGCGGCAGCTAGAGTGTTGATTCAGCATGGGTGATTGATTGAATATAAAAATATGGGGTGATAGTTAGGTCCCGAGAGACAATTATGTTAAAGTGCTCAGTCCTATACCAGTAGGAGTTCACCCAAACCTTACCATGAGATCTCTCTTGGTGGATTCTGATCGTGTTCAATGGAATACGCACTTGATTCTTAAGATGTTCTTTGAAGAGGAAGCCTATCTTATTATGAGTATTCCTTTGCGTTTGTTTAGTCCACCTGATGAGTTGATTTGGATTAAAGAACCCAAAGGAAATTTTACGACTAAGAGTACATACTTCGTTGCTCGATCATGTAGTGAAATTTGTGTAGATATACTAAATGGTTCGGCGATGACTCTCTGGAAGGCTTTATGGCGGGCTAAGGTACCAGGTAAATTTAAAATATGTATCTGGAGGAGTTGTTTGAACGCTCTGCCAACCAGAGTCAATTTGAAGAAGAGGAGGGTCATTGTAGATGATTGTTGTCCTTTTTGTGCCAACGTGCCAAAAACAATTGAACATGGTATATTGCATTGCTCCTGTGCATCAACGATATGGTTCTCTAGTCCCTTGGGGTTGCAAACGTTGCGGCACAGAGAGGTTAGGTTTCAAGAATGGCTGGCTCGGTTGGCTCACTCTCTCTTTAGGGAGAGCTTTGATTTGGCACTGGTGTTGATTTGGAAGATATGGAATACTCGTAATGCCATGCTTTGGCAGGGATCGGTTTTACAACCACAAGAAATCCAATTACAAGCTCATACACGGCTATTGGAGTTTAAAAAAGTGGAGTGTGGTACAAAAGCCTGTCAAACCGAATGATGCGCAAACATGGAGGAGGCCGGATGAAGGTTGGTTCAAGTGTAATTTTGATGGTGCATGGGATGAACATGCGGCAGTGGGTGGTGTTGGCATCATCATCAAGAATGCAGCTGGTGATTTTATAGCAGCTTTGGCTATGAAGATGACTGGTATTGCATCTCCTATGCAGGCTGAGATCGCAGCTGCCCGTGAAGCAGCCGTCTTTGCGCTACAATGGAGGACTGAGCAGATCATATTGGAGGGTGATGCGTTGTTGGTCATTGCCGCAATTCAAAATAATGCGGTGGTTAATCACGGGCCATTTGGGCTTTTATTGGAGGATACTCGAAGGATCTTGCAATCATTCAAAAAGTGGAAAGCAAGCTTTGTGCGAAGAGATGCTAATTTAGTGGCTCATCGGCTAGCCAGATTCAGGGCCGTTTGGTATTGCTGTGCTTTGAAAAAAAACTGCTTTTACTATGCTGTGAGAATAAACAGCTGTGTAATAAAGCAGCAGAGTGTTTTGTAAATTTTTTTGTAAAAGTGCTTTTGGAAAAAAAAGCAGTATGATAGTGTTTGGTAAACTTTTATGTAAAACAGCTGTAACTGTGTGAAATGATCAAAAAATGTATAATACTAAATTATTATTATGATATTTTATTTAATATTATTATTTTTATGTGAGGATTTTGTGTGGCCGTGGGGCCCACACCCCATTTCCTTTTTCCTTGTGTCTTCTTTTCCCTATACACTCTTGAACTCTCTTGAAACTCTCAGCTCTCTCTTTGCACTCTCTCCTCCCCCGAGACAACCCCATACACAAACCTTCAATCTTAGACCATCTCACCTCAGCTCTCTCTCTCTCTCTCTGCAGTCTCTCTTCCTCCTGCTTGGAATCCTCGGAATCAACCGTCTGAGCTTGAGCTGAGTGAATGTATCGGTGAAATGGAGAAATGGGTTTTGGGAAATTAGAGTTCTTGATGGGTTTGGAGCCGTCATAGCTCGTTGGACGAAACGACGTCAGAGGCTGGTTCTGTTTTCCTTCGATTTTCGTTCAGGACGTTCTCCGTCAGCTCCCACTCGATCCGGTCTCGGTAAACGGCATCGTCAAGGACCTAGTCGCCGAGCTTTGCCTAGTCCTCGAAGTCGCAAGCGCGGAGATTTTTGGAGACCCACTTGAGGTAGGCTGAAGGGAGGGTGCCCAGCATCTTGCCCTTGTATTTTCCAAAGTCAATGACTCTGTCTCTGGCAGGTGGTGGTGTTGAGGTGGATAAAAAAGGTGGTTTAGGGGGTTTTATGGGTTTGAAGGAGCAGGAGAGGCGGATAGGGTGCAGAGAGGTGTGGGAGAGTGGTGGGTTTGACGGAGGAGTGTGGAGGCAAAAAAGAGAGCTCAGGGTAGGATTGCCAGAAACCTTTATTAAAGGGTCACTATTCACCCGTGTTTTAGAGGTTTGCGCAGAAGCTGAAAAGCCATCTTTTCAAAGCTGCATTTTGCTACTTCTGTTTTTTGGTTTTTTTCACCCAAAACTGTGAAAAATAAAGAAAAAGATGAAGCTGGAAGTTTACCAAACACAAAAATGACCCCCATCTTTTTTTGATACCAGCTTTTTTTAAAATCACCTCAATCCCAAACCATACCTTAGTCTAAAGCACCCAGTTTCTTTGTTCGAGGAACCCCCTGATTTAATTTCTAACCTTCTGTTGGAGGATGGTTTTCATTGTTAATGTTTTGATTATTTGGGAGGTTAGTCTTAATTGTTATTTTGTTTGGTGTGGGACACTCCTTTTCCCTTCATTTGTGTTACTTCTCGAGAAGGTTTTTATCGAGGCCTACTGTTATAATCCTTATCTTTGATTGTACGTTGTTCTTGTTATGAATGAATATCGTACTTACATTTCAAAAAAAAAAAAAACATATAAATAAATATATATAGACATATCATAATCATGCACCTGCTACTACTGCAATTGAAATTCTTTTTTTTTTCTTTTATGAAAATCATTTTACTTCTATTTCGTTTCTTGACCGACTTATTCAACAGACTTTTTTTGCCCCCACTACCTTAAAAAGTCTTAACAAGTTATGTCTGCGTCATGATGTGTGAACCTTCTTTATTTTTTTGTTGTTAAACTTGAAAAATTCAAAACCATAAACTTATTTTAGTAAACCATAACCTTAAAGATATCGTGAACCTTTCTTGACAAACCTTATTGAAAGTGACAAGGATATCTATAGCCGACATTCATGCGTCGGTAAAAAATATGATATTTACGATCCATTTGCCGCAAATACAAAATGCGTATTTGTCCCTGAATTATGCTGTATATAAAACATGACTAGAGACATAAACCAACATTGTTTTAAGATATATAACAAAGGCCAAAAACATTTGCTATATATGATTCAAGTTATAGTTTTTGGCACGTTTTGTTGGTGATTACCAAGCCCAACCGTTGGATTTATTGAACCTTATACGAAACCATCATATACACCACATATTGAGAGGCTATCGATTGACCAGAGATACAAATAAAACTAAAAACGAAATAATATAAGAAGGTGGTCCATCAAATAAAGGATACACCCGTAGACCGTTGATATTTCATTATTTTTGGCATCAAACTCCGATACCTCCGTCCATCTTTGGGGTATTCGACGAACCAGATAATCCCACGTATTTCATGGTCCCATTCAGATATAAAACTGAGGCTAATTATTATTTTGGAGAGGTTCCATTGCACCACTTTTTTTACACGATTTTTTACACATAATTTTTATAGAGTCTACTCTGTAGTATATTTTAATGATTCGAATCATTAAAATACATTACGAAATGATACCGACAAAAATACGTGTCAAAATTTGTGTAAAAATATTGGTGCAACAGCTCCGTCCCAGTGTTTTTTAGAATAAGGTATTTATATCTTTGTGTAAGAATTCACATTTGCCAGCCGACTTCCTGACCGTCCAAAATTGTTGAATGCCAAACCTACGACTTTTCCTCCTTTCTTACAACGTAATCCAAACAGTAAGTACAAAAATATTCACGTTGAAATTCTTTCTAATCTCGGACGGCTTTCGGTATTTTGCACATCATAGATTTTTTTAGCCTGCTAATATAGAATTATGTTTTGTTTAACTGCTTAATTACACAATGTTCTAAGTTCAAACGTTTCTTTAATTTTCTTAAATAATAATTGTAGTGGATTGGGCAAAGTGCGCTACATACGACGAAAAAATTATGTTTTTCGTTTGTTTTGGAATAAAATATTATAGTTTAATTAAAATAAATTAAGGTTAATACTAGACATCTGTTATTTCATCTTATACTCTGTTTTTATCGGACACAAAAATCCCATAATGGCAACAAACTTTTTGGTGCGTGACGATGAAGGTGGTGAGTGAGAGCGACATGACATGACCATTTGCAATACGAAAAATTAATGTGGTTCCAAATTTTGGGTTGAGGTCCTCTTTAGATTTCACATTCGAAAACATGCGAATTGAACAATATAGATTGTTTAAGTTAAATTTTGCAGTCTCTATTAGCCTATCTTACTGGTTCAGTTCACCTACAATTTTACCTCCAACACCTAAATATATCTATTTCTTGAACGCCATGGATTAATTAGTGGCTTCGGACTATGAGATCCAAAGAGGATGTCATATCCAAATTTTATACGAGCCAGTGAGATGGATGGATTTCTAAGGGGGGTCCATTTTAAGCAGTAATAAGATTGGGATTTTCTTGTGAAATGCCCCGTTTGGGAAAGAAGAAACAACAACAATCCTTGTAACCCCCGGTTGGCTGTCTTGCACATGAATCGTGCGGCAACACGCTTTTATTCTCTGTCACATTTTCACTCTCAATAGTTTTCTTCAATGATATTGTCCATTGCGTTTACTACTTTGCCTCAATAATTGTATGTTTTGTCTCTCTCAAGATTTTAGAGAGGCGGCTCACTGCTAATCTTATCGGCTTTTTATTTTACTTATATGTATTAACAAATACATAGTAAAGGAGATGTACGATTTTGTTACAAAATATCTTGTAAAATTAGTAAAATCATTTCTTATATGTAGTAATTAATTTTTGTAAATTTTTCTGATGTGAAACCGTTTTGCATTATCATGTACATAGTACAATTTGACTGTATTAGACCTCATTTGGGATTTTCGTCAGTCCATTTATTTCTTTTTAAATAATAATAAAAAATATATCTCATGTTCTCATATGCACAATGTGAATTTTGGGATTATATAGCGAATTGTTGTCTTGCAAAATTTGTAAAGTTAGATAGATGTTTATATTGTCAAATTGTGAATTTAAATTGTACATTCATGAGAAAATCAGCTTGATCGATAATTCAGACTTGTAGTATAGTAATATAAACATCTTATAATACTGCCACACAACTCAAGGAAAAAAATGGTTATCATATTCACACATATACATATACTACATTTTACACCTTTTAGAGTTAAGAGGTTGTTTTCAAAATGGATCATGATCTTCATTATTTTTACATTAGACCATGGGATTTTCACATTGTATCAATTTATATCTTTCGTCTGTTTGAACATTGAATCCTTCTCAAAGTGGTAACATGCCATATGAGGGACTCATTATAAGTTGGTATATAAGCCACAATTTTACAATTTTAACTAAAACTTTGCAACTGATCATCGATTTAGGAGAATATAAAGCTTCATAATAAGTTCGTTTTTGTCCATATGGTGCTAGTGTGCCTTACGCACGTCAACCCATAAACATGTTCGACAAGAATCATGTGATTAATTTATCAAAAAAACCAACCCATAAATATATATTTATACAATTTTAAAACTTTAAAATACAACATGAGAAAATTGAAATTTCATAATATCTTTTAAAAAATCACTAGTAACTAACATAGATGATGTAAAATATAGTAACCCATAAATCCAGCTCCTTTATGCTTTTCCTCTTGTGATGCTTTTTAGGTTGGGTCAAGTCACTTCACTGTTTAGTTCCAATCAAATTACCTGTTTTGTACTTCCTTCAATTCAGATTCATATTAAGTGGAAATCAATTTGGTAAGTTTGCTTTTAACTTCCTTAAAATCTCTCCTTGGCTCTTTCCAAAAAAAACAACAGAAAAAAAACAAGAAGCTCTCTAAAAAAAATAAAACCAAACAAATACACAAAAAAATTCAACACCCCATTCCAAATTTCCGAGTGTAACTCACTTTCTTTTACAGCCAACGCGTTCCCATTTCTTTCTTTTTAGTCTTTGAGACCTCCCTCAAAACCTCACAACCAGTTTATCTTTCTTCCTCTCCTTGCCTTCTCTCCCATCTGAAACTTCTCTCTCTATATATTTTTACATAACTTTCATGGTGGTTTGATTTTCTTGTTCCAAATTTGATTTCTGTAATTGGGTTTTTTTGTTTCAAAGATTTAAACACAGAAAAAAATTACACACAAACATGTTGGATCTTAACGTTAATTTCATCACCATAACTGAGACAAATTCTGTGGAGGTTGAAGATTCCGGGACCTCCAACTCCTCCGTCGTCAATGCCGAAGAAGTTCTGACTCCGAGCAATGCCGGAGACGAAGACTCCACCAACAACACCACTTCCTCTTTCATGTTTGATATCCTGAAGAGAGAGAAAGGTGGTCTCCGCAATTATGGGGCTGGAGACCAAGCGCAATCTATGCAGTTCGTGACGAGGTCGCTTTTTCCGGTGACCGGAGACGGTGGAGGAGGCAAGGAGGGGGAGGGGTATGGGTTGGGATTGTCGTCATCGTCCTCGCCAACGGCAAGGCCTCAGGGTCTGAAATTGTCGGTTGCCGAGTCGGGAGAGCAGACTCAGGTCGAACTGAGAGTTGTACAGCAGAAAAAACAGCCGCCCAGGAAGAGCCGCCGTGGGCCAAGATCCCGGAGCTCTGAGTACCGCGGCGTCACGTTTTACCGCAGGACAGGGCGGTGGGAGTCGCATATATGGTGATCATCATCATCATCATCATTAATCATCATTAAGCTGTTTCATTAAGCAGTTAATTATCTTATCTAATCATTTTAATTTATTTATTTTCTTTTTTGGTTTGCAGGGATTGTGGGAAGCAGGTTTATTTAGGTGAGCAGATGATCATATAATTATTTTTAAGAAGATTGGATTCATGGGTTTTGCAGGATTGGATCTAAATTGCATTGGGTTTTGTTTTGTTTTTCTTTTTTGGTAGGTGGATTTGACACTGCTCATTCTGCAGCTAGGTAGTCGGTTTTCCATTTTTGTAACGAACATAATTTGTTTACAGTTTTCTAATATTTAGCGATATTATATTTTAAACTAATCTAAACTCAGCTCACTCGGGTTTAATGATTTTAGAGCATATGATCGAGCTGCAATCAAGTTTCGCGGAGTTGATGCCGATATCAATTTTAACCTAGGAGATTATGAGGAAGATATGAAACTGGTACAGAATGCGACTCAGTTTTTAATGATTAAAGAGTTTGGATTGACTTCAGATTTACTTACTAATTGCCCAACTTTTTTTGGTCGAATCTTTCTAATTATAGTTATGATCGATTAATTTTTGTAGTTGGGGGATCTGAATAAAGAAGATTTTGTGCACGCGCTTCGTCGCCATAGCACAGGAGCCTCACGTGGGAACTCAAAATACAGAGGCGTAGCAGCAGCTGCTCTGCCTAAATGTGGTGCCAGATGGGAAGATCTAATGGGACAAGTTCCTGGGAATAAGTGAGAACGATCCTCCCTTTAACTGAAGCTTATATATATACACACACACACACATAAACATATATCTAATCTAATGTGTATTTTGTGTTGCTGGATTTCAGTGTCTTTGAAAAGAAGGCCGGCAAATGCAGGACCGGAAGAGAAGCAGTTGCAAACTTTGACCCTAATGTCTACGAAGGGGAGATAGTTTTACAAGCTAGCATTGAAGGTATGCGGCGAAACTAAAAAAATGTTGGTATTAGTGGTGCACAAACCAGCGTGTGAATTGATTATGAGTCCTGACCTACTAACAGGGCCGACCAAAATTCACTCGCGCGCGTGTGTGTGTGAATCTTTTTCTCTCGTTAAACTAACGTCAATTTTTTCGATTTTGGTTGTCTTTAGTACTAAATGACAACATAAACAAAAAAATCCATGGCTACTCATGAATTGATACAATGAATTTGGTATTGATGTAAATGCAGGCAGTGGTCACAACCTTGATCTGAGCCTAGGGATTTCTCAACCTCGTTCTACTGGTAAAATGGGGAAAGGAAAATTTGGGGATTTTCAATTTCCTAAAGAGAAGCCAATGGTATGTCCTTAATTTCCTTAAAAAAAAAAAAAAAAAAAAAAACCTAATTTTAGTAATTTTCATGTTTTTGTCCTCTTTTTTCTTCTTCTTCTTATATTTATGTTGTTTTCATTTTTATTGTATTTTTTGAGATATTTTCTGAATGCATGTGGCATTCGTCAGTGAGTCCCTTTGTTGGTGGCTGTTTGATGATGATAAGTGCCAACTTGTGCAGGTTAATGGGTTTTGTTCTGCAGCTGTGGGAGTGGGACAACCCCCTCATGTTTTAACAATGGTAGCCAAGCATCCTGCCCTATATCCAGGTTTCGTACAAAAACATGAGGTAATACTTCTCATCTCTATCATATATTGATTTATTTTGAGGATAGATGGACTTTTTATTCTAGTTTTTAGAAGTTTATATATACGAATGCATAAAATTATAGAGTAATGAATGAAATTGCTGAATATAATGATTAGATGTGCGTTGAATGATTAAAAAAAAAAAAATTAACTGATGGGTTTGAGCTACTTAAAATGCATACATCTTATGTGATGAGTAAAGAATAATGTTATTCATACTATGTTTTTGTATCACGTTTCTATACTATCTTAGGTGGCATCTAATGTGGACAGCCACATCATTTGAAAAATTTGCAAAATCCAAGGAAAGAAAGGAGAAAGACTCCTCGTATACCACAGTCATCATTTAATTAACTAGTTTTTTTTTTAATTATTAGCTTATTAAATAATGAACCAAATTTAAAAATTTGATTAATTCAAATGATATGGCTATCCACATCAAATGCCACCTAAGATGATATGAAAATATGGTACAAAAATATGGTATGAATAGCGTTAATCACTTCTTGCTCCATCTTGATCCTCACACCTAAGTTTGTCTCCTACTTAGGCATCATCTAATTGATTAGTGGGTAGGGCAAGATTGGAATCGCATCATGTCTCCTGTCTCGTCCTATAGAATCTCATTCTAGAGATGAAAAATAATTTACATGGCACGGGTACATTGTCATGGAGAACAAGACATTTAGACAAAAAACTTATATATGTCTTTATTTCTTTGACATGAATTACCACTACGACGGTGTACTTGTGCGGCCATGCCATGTAAGTCCTCGTAGAGATGAGACTCCTAACATATTTAACATGTGAGATTATTATCAAATTTAATGTGTATGGCCCCCTTTTTTATTAAGACCACCAAACATGGAAGAGGACCCTGGTCCCTTTTTTGACTCGCATGTTTTTTGAGCCAGACCTGGATTGTTTGTCCTCTCCATCTCATACCCTTCCTATTCCTTCCTATTTCTGTGATCACGGTTAAGTCACGTCAACATTTTATATTGATTTTTTTTTTATAGAAATAATAAGACAAAAGGCAGTGGGAATATAAAATGTTAACGTGGTTTAACCGTGACCACAGAAATAGAAGGGGATGGGAAGGGTATGGGATGGGATGGGGAAGGTAGACAATCCAGGTCCTTTTTGAGCCCCCTCACCAGATTGAAGGTGAGTGAAGAAAAATAATAGATAATTATGTCATTTCCTTTGCATCAATTCGTAAAGATTGCTATGCAGGTGAAACGATCCAGATCAGACATTTTATTCGCAAAATACGTTTCAAATTAGTCTATGCTAATTAACCTAAACCTTTTCTTGCAGGAAATGGCTTCAGGTCATAACAGATTGCAACCAATTTCTTCGCCGAGATACACAAACTGGGCTTGGCAAGTGCATGGAAACAGCAACAATGTCAGCCCAATGCAAGTGTATTCCATTGCAGCATCATCAGGATTCCCATCTTCCACAGCTACTACACCTCCATCAGCAACTTACCTTCCTCCGAACCTCCAAGACGGTAGTGCTTCCGCCTACAACGTCCGCCGCCTTCCTTTCCCAGCCGCATCCAGCATGTACTAGTGCTTTTGAAAGGCTGGCTAGGTCGTGAGCAAATGTATTAGTTTGTAATGTGCAGAGATGTTAATTTTTCGTTTCGAATGTGTTTCACATTATCAAACAGAGTGGTTTGTAATATCACCTAACATTGTCCTTGTAATTGTTGGGCCGGCCCAGGCCCTGGCAGGGTGGTCGTTCGGAGCTCAAAATAGTTTGGGGCATCAAAAAATTAATATATGTTTTCATAAGAGCATAAATTTATAAAATTATGGTTCAATGACAAATAAATTTAACTAGAACTGATGGCCTTCTTGTTTGAAATTAATGAGGAGGTCTTGGGTTCAAAACATCATGTGTGCTTATTCACTATTTAATTTTTACAAATTTCTTTTCATAAGAGTATAAATATATAAAATTTGACTAAATGATCAAGAAATTTAATTAGAATCAATGGTTTTTGTTGTTTAAAATTAACGAGAGGTTCTTAATTCGAAATGCTAAGTGCATATTTATTCTTTTCAATTTTTACGAATTTTTGTTTGATTGTTAATTTATATTTAATTAGTAGCTAATAGCTATGCGGATTCTTATTTTTAAACATTTGTTCCAATTCAAGTCTAATCTTCAACAAAGAGTAATGTGTTGACTAAATTTTTAGATCAAATTTCCAAATCATATGATGTGTCATCAAAAAATTTAATATAATACCCATTTATTACTTAGACATATTGACAATACTAAAAAACATCATTATTTTTTTAGTCTCATATTGACATGGTTAGTAAATAAGAAAAAACACCTCACGATTTATACAAAAACACTTTAAAAGTTCAGATGGAAAACAAAACTCATATTTAACTACTTGTAAACCCGGAGTTTTTTTGTTTCCTTCTCACAATACAAAATAAATTAGTTTTTTCTGTATTTCTAGGTTGTTAAGTTTGAAGTGCTTTTATAAGTATAATTTTATCGATGTCTTACATGTGAAAACAAATAATTTTCTTATATAAAGTGAGGGCACATTTTTTAGCGTCGCTCCGGACCTCAAAAATCTCCAGACCACCCTACTGTTGTATATGAGCTTCAGTTTTAAGTAAACGGTTATATCTTTCCAGTTGCGAAGGTGGAATGCATGAGGAAAAGAAACTTGTATGTTACCAGAAGTTTCTCATGTATGATTGTCACATCGGCATGAGAAAGTATACATCAATTGGCTCATATTAACACATAATTATTTGTTAATACCACAATTTTAAAAATCATTACATAGTAAGCGGGCGATGGAAAGGGGCGTAGTGCCTTGATACTTAGGCGGAAGCCTGGGCGGTTTTTTTTTATATATTTAATAAAATATATTATACAACGCTAGTGTCTTGGGCTTAATTAAGGCGGATAGTTAGGTTGCTGCTTAGCCAATTTTTCAAAGACTCTTTAATACTATATTTGACATATCAATTATGTCTTTTATTCATATTATAACGCGTATTTAAAGTCTCAGCCAACCTTCTGACATGCAAGAAGCTTGAATTCAATTTGTTAGTTATGTTCTGTGCGTTGGGTCAGCTTCAATAAGTATCAAGGCATCCAAGTTGCATGCTAGAAAGAAGGGTGGTAGTGTGGATCCTGATGCTCATCAACCTTGACCTTGAACCCTGAACTAGAATCAACGTAACATTTATTTAAATCTTTAAGCACCTATGAATATAGCTCTAATATGGT
Source organism: Pyrus communis (assembly GCF_041283825.1). Classification (NCBI taxonomy): domain Eukaryota; kingdom Viridiplantae; phylum Streptophyta; class Magnoliopsida; order Rosales; family Rosaceae; genus Pyrus; species Pyrus communis. The sequence goes on from NC_142565.1 coordinate 7,209,282, forward strand.
AATTAGTAAATATAAATGGCTTGTAACTCAATTGGTTAAAAATCTTCGCTTTTAAATCTGATGTCTTGTGTTCGAATCTCCCTCCCCGTAATTTAGTGTTTACTTACTTTAGGTAGATGGCAGTTTTACTGCAATGACAGATAGTAATCATGCTTATGCACCATGGTGTTGGTTCATCTCTACCGATTTCCCTCCATCCTAACTACTAACTATTTAACTTACTAACGTTATCGTTTGCGTGTATGATCTTTCAATGATGATAAAGAAAATGAATGGTTCCGATTATAATGTTTGGACGGTAAACGTTCATTAATCACAAATAAGAGGACAAGTAAGTCCCCTATGAGACACAAGCATTAATATCCTTAATTCAAACCTTAATTAGGTAATGTATACACTAATTTTTAACTCAGCTTGCTTAAAAGAAGTTGTATATTTTGGCTTGTTGAAGCGTATTATGTTTCACAACATAAGAATATAACCACTTAGGGCGTGTTTATTAACGCAGAAACATAATGGCTAGAAAGAGGTCATTAAACAGCACTGACGAAATGTATTATACTTGGCATTTCAGTTTTTCATTACAAGGGAAAACTAACTAAATCGAACAATGTGTTCTAGTTATATCACGAGACATTGAGTACGATACACCACGATATGGTTAGGCCTAATCGTAGTCCAACCAAGCCCTCCACTGAAAAAAATTTCCAACATATATATTTTAAAATTCATATTTGTTCTTGAAATCGATTAAAACCCAAGTCACATTCCTATATACGATAAACGAAATAAATGCAATTTGGTCGATAAATGAGAGATGTGTCACATCCAGGTCCGAGACGGATCACTTCTCGGGCTCGCTCCACCATCGTAGTACGATATTGTCCGCTTTGGGCCCCCAGCATTGTTAGAACCAATCAAATGTCAAGTATATAATATATAACAATTTGCACAGTTTTATTTCAAATGGAAAAACTCAACGACAAATACAATATATTAAAACATAAACACTTAATGAAATTATATATAAAATCACAAATCACTAACTTGTTCCTTGAAGATAGAGGCTTGCAAAAGCAATCTCCTAAGACAGAAATTCGTCCCTACACCAGTGCAGCAGTTCAATGGACGTCTATCTTGCAAGATACAACTATCTAATCCAAGTTCTTGCACTCGAACTCGGATTCTTGGCAAATTGGTTGTGGTGTTTCTCTGTGAAGTGTGAAGGATTTGATGGAAAAAATTGTTCTTCTTGTTTCTGATTCGACAACCATATATATAATGGCGTAAATGAGCAGTTGAAACCGTTCATGTAATCAGTTTTATCCTTTCAGAAAAAACTGAATGCAAAAATCAAAAACGTAAAAATGATACTTGGGTTTTTCGTCCATCCGAGCCCAAGAGGCCCAAGGTCCATGGCTTTGGCCCAATTTATTTCAAACTATAAGTGAGTGAACTCACTTATAAAGAAGAAGTTATAAAGCTGTTTGGGCGATGTGGGACTTGGAGTCCCACATAAAACTCAAGTTCCAACAAGCACATCCTCACGGTTTTGTTTCTGGGAACTCACATAAGAACTTCCCGATGGGTCACTCATCCTGGGAATGCTTTTGCGCGCTACTTGCTTAACTTCGGAGTTCCGATGGAACTCGAAGCCAGTGAGCTCCCAAAATGCCTCGTGCTAGGTAGGGATGAGAATATACATATAAGGATCACATCCATGGGCGATGTGGGATGTCATAATCCACCCCTCTTAGGGGCCCGACGTCCTCGTCGGCACACCACGACCAGGGTCAGGCTTTGATACCAAATTGTCACATCTTGACCCGGGGCGGATCACTTCCCGGGCCGCTCCAAAACCGTAGCACGATATTATCCGCCTTGGGCCCCTAACACACCTCACGATTTTGTTTCTGGGAACTCACATGAGAACTTCCCGATGGGTCACCAATCCTGGGAATGCTCTCGCGCGCTATTCGCTTAACTTCAGAGTTCCAATGGAACCCGAAATCAGTGAGCTCCCAAAAGGCCTCATGCTAGGTAGGGATGGAAATATACATATAAAGATGGGATGTCACAGACGACTATTTGATCTACGGTCATAAATAGACCAAATTGAATATCATGCTCAAACTTAACTTGTGTAATTTCTTTTTGAGCTCGGGCTGCTTTTTGTACAAGTTAAATAATTCCAAGCATGATACTAAACTCAAGTTGTATCGAATTTATTTGTGTTGTAAGAAATTAACACAGCTTGTCACGTATTTTAATGTTAATAAATAACTTGTAGTATATAAAAAGAAATACTAAACATACTTTTTTAAAAGTGGAATTCTTCATGAACTTTCTATTATATTTTTTGCACAATGTTGACATGAAAATTAATGTTAAACTGTCACATCCCGGCCCAGGGCGGATCACTTCCCGGGCCCGCTCCACCACCGTAGCACGATATTGTCTGCTTTGGGTTTACCATTCCCTCACGGTTTTGTTTTTGGAAACTCACGAGCAACTTCCCAGTGGGTCACCCATCATGGGATTGCTCAAGCCCCCTTCTCGCTTAACTTAGGAGTTCCTACGGAACCCGAAGCCAGTGAGCTCTCAAAAGGCCTCGTGCTAGGTAGGGATGAGAATATATATTTAAGGATCACTCCCCTGGGCGATGTGAGATGTCACAATCCACCCCCCTTAGGGGCCCAACGTCCTCGTCGGCACATTCGCGACCAGGGTTAGGCTCTGATACCAAATTGTCACATCCCGGCCCGGGGCGAATCACTTCCCGGGCCTGTTCCACCACCGTAGCACGATATTGTCCGCTTTGGGTTTACCATTCCCTCACGGTTTTGTTTTTGGGAACTCACGAGCAACTTCCCATTGGGTCACCCATCATGGGATTGCTTAAGCCCCCTTCTCGCTTAACTTCGGAGTTCCTACGGAACCCGAAGCCAGTGAGCTCCCAAAAGGCCTCGTGCTAGGTAGAGATGAGAATATATATTTAAGGATCACTCCCCCTAGGCGATGTGGGATGTCACATAAACTGTGAGATGGTAAATAGTCTATAAAAAGTTCCACTTTAAGAGAGTGTCTTTAGCGTTTTTCATTAAATAAATATAACAAAAAACATTTTAGAATATACCAATAAAATCTTAATAAAATTTCTTAATTGGTCAGAAAAATAAAACATGGAATAATAAATAAATTGAACATAAACTTATTAGTAAAAGACTTGTAATTTAGTTAGTTCAGAGCATTCACATTTTGCAATATAGGTTCCAAGTTCAACTCTTTTTCTTTCAATGTGATTTCGAACTGTTTCAAGCTGATTATAACCCTAATTTGCTTTAGTAATATTTTATCCTCTTTTTTTTTTATAATTTTTTTTGTAAACCAAAAACGTTATATATTAGAGATTTAGCTTTTATATTTACAATTATTTATTACAACCATCGTCTCAATAGTATACAAATTATGTGAGTAAACCAAAAACGTTATATATTAGAGATTTAGCTTTTATATTTACAATTATTTATTACAACCATCATCTCAATAGTATACAAATTATGTGAGTAAACCAAAAACGTTATATATTAGAGGTTTAGCTCTTATATTTACAATTAGTACAATCACCGTCTCAAATAATTAGTATAAATTATATGAATATATGTATTAATTATAATAGATAAATTATAAACATATCGTTTTTCCCATGTGGGAAAATCGTACTTAAAAATTGTCCATGGATAAACCCCACGAGTAGCCAGCAGTAACTCAGGAGCAACTCGCAACTCAGTCTTCTTCTCCAAAACCCCCAAAACCCCGAAACCAAAATGCGGCGCGCCATAGACGCCCACCTCAAGGCGGCGCGTCTCTTTCCCTCCTTATCATACTTCTCTTCTTCCTACTCACCGTCTACGCCTCGCGTCACCGTCAGTGCAATCCTAACCCTAGCTCATCCCCACGCTCCTTCCATTTCCAAAACGCTGAACCTCCACTCGATAACAATTTCCTCATGCTCTTCGATTCTCAGAAACCACGGCGTCGCCTCCAATTTTGGCCTCGCCGTCGTGCGCTGCGTTTCGTCGGTCCCGCATGCCGATACATTGGAGTGGAACGAGCCGGTTTCGTGCTCGGAGGTCGGCGATGGCCACAAAGCCCCTGTGGACGAAGACTCCAAGCCCTCGATTCCTGTCCGAGCATACTTCTTCTCCACCAGGTTCTGTTTTCGGATCTTTCATTTTTTTGAATTTAGTAACTTTTTGTTTCGAAATTGTCCCAGAAATGTTTGGGAATGAAAAGGCAGAGGATTTCACTAGTTTAGTGTTCATATTGTTTAGGATCAGAGTGTGAATTCTGTGATTCTACTTGGTTTTTATAATTTGCAAGTATCTTTGTCAAATGTAGTGTCGATTTAAGAAGCTTGGTAGAGCAGAACAGGCTGAATTTCATCCCACCTACATCGCGAATGACTAATTATGTTGTTTTTAAGTTCGGGGAGCTTTCCGATTCTAACGATGTAAGTTTGCTGCATTTTTCTTTGATTTCCAGTGATTTCGGCTCTGATTTGGTTTCTTTTCTTAACAAAGAAAGGGATAATAAGACCCTTTCTACAGATGGGATAATCTTGTACCTTTTACCGCTTCCTGCATTTTACCTACACTTTCTGTATTTGCCCCAAAAAAATGATGCTATAAGTTGAATGCAGTTTCTATGTTTCAGGGTTTGGGCCTTAGTTTAAGTGGGAGTGACTGTTGCTACATGGTAGTCTTTCAGTATGGCTCCATTGTCTTGTTCAATGTCCGTGAAAAAGATATTGATGGGTATTTGAAAATCGTGGAAAAACACGCATCAGGATCGCTGCCTGAAATGAGAAAGGATGGTGAGACTGTATAAACAAAATTATATCCTTTCAGATAAGAAGTTTATGAATTCTGCACTATCTGATTCATTTCGTTAATCTTTCTGTTCTGTGCACAGACATTCCATGTTGTGTTATAGCTAAGAAAGTGTTTTATTGACTGAGTATTCATGCTGGGCTCAATTGTTTTTTTTTTTATTTTTTATTTCTCGGTCAATCAATATTGTTGGACTGCGACCTTCATTAATTTTTAACGTTGCAAAGTAAAATTTTCTGTTTTCTGCTTCATTATTGCTGCTCCAGTGGTTGTGGATTACAATTTTTGGGATAGTTTTCACATCTGAACTTTTATTTTGTTATGAAATCAGAGTATGAGGTGAGAGAGAACCCCACTCTGCACACATGGATGGAAGGTGGATTAGATTACATAATGTTGCAGTACTTGAATGTTGATGGAATCCGTACTATTGGTAGTGTTCTAGGTCAAAGTATTGCGCTTGATTACTATGTGCGCCAGGTATATCTGCTGTGCATAATCTTGGGAACTTCAACTTTGTGAAAACGTAACTTGATGATTTATCTCAGAACTCTGTTTCTTCTTTTAGGTTGATGGAATGGTTGCCGAGTTTACGGACATTAATCGTGAAATGGAAACTACTGGGAAGTTTAAAATGAAGAGGAAGAAACTGTTTCAGTTAGTGGGAAAGGCAAATTCTAATCTTGCTGATGTGATTCTTAAGCTCGGACTTTTTGAGAGGTAATAATTTTAAATCCATACTGCAGTTACCAATCTGAAATTTGGTTTTGGATAACAGTGATCCTCCGTAAGACGGGCATAATGTTATCTGCATGTATGGTTATGATTGACAGGAAAAGTAATGAATCAGAAGACAAAAAACCCTTTCTGCTATTCTTTTTCACCCATCTTAGAAGGTTTTAGTTTCTTGACATGTTTAATCCAACTAATGAAAAATTGATTGACTTTACAGATCGGATATTGCCTGGAAGGATGCCAAATATGCACAGATATGGGAATATCTCAGGGATGAATTTGAGTTGACTCAGAGATTTGCAAGTCTTGATTTTAAGTTGAAGTTTGTGGAGGTACACGAAACAAATTATTCTCAATACTGGTTTACTAAATCTGGTGAACTACTTTTCAACTGCTGTGGATGTTGTGCTGACATCTTGTTTTCTTCGTTGCAGCACAATATTCGTTTTCTTCAGGAAATTCTTCAAAACAGGAAGTCAGATTTCTTGGAATGGCTCATCATTGCGTTAATAGGTGCTGAAATTCTTCTCTCCCTTTACGACATTGTCCACAGGTCGGCACTTGCTTCGCTTTAGCCCCAGGATCGATGATGCACGAAGTCGAATGTGCCCCTATACAATGTCCTGGTCACTGTATATCTTACAGCCCCCCTCAAATTTGTTGTTTTCTGCTTAGTTGAATTGTGTAATTACGACTTGAATTGATCTTATGATCTGATAAATAAATCATAGATTTTGTATTGCTGTTTTCCTCATGTCAGTTGGCATCCACAATCCAAGAAAGTTCTATACAATGATGAATTTATCGAAACCTTAAGTCATGGGAAAACAAAATAATTCAAAACTGCAAAGCGTATCGTCGTTTCACTATTTATCAAAAAGGAAAAAAATTCGATTTCGCTCTGTCGCACGCATCGGAAAATTTAGCAAGAGTAGCCAAAGCAACCGAGATTTTGACACCAGCAGATGCTCGAGGGAACCCCTCGAGCACTGAACCGATTTTCTCCTTCCTGCTCGGGTGTCGGGAATGAAGAATGATTTCTTGCAAGCTCCTTCCGTGTTCAAGCAAAAACCTTGCAAACTTAATCACATTCTCATTGATTCTATGTGAGTAATCATGAATATTCACTACCTTCAAGTGACCTAGGAAGTGACTCAAAATTTGAGCTTGACTTTCCCAGAATTGCTCTTCAGTGCAACCGGCATCGTCCAGCAAAATGTTGTGCCATGTCTGAATTCAAAATTTGAGCGAAATTGATAGTAAAGATATAAACTGAACTATAAATCGATCGACGAACAAAACCAGAGTGCGGAAACTTACCGGTAAATAAGTTTCGAGATATGTGTTCATTGTGTAAATACTCAGAGTATGTAGTTTGGGAGAGCTCTTGAAGAGGCATGTTATACCTGGGATGACATCTTTGTTGAAAACCCTAATAAAAATTTGCAATGTCTTAAGGTTCATGAATGAGTACGGTAGACCGCCTTCAAAATAAATATCCGATAGAATCTGCATAAATGAACAATTGATCGACTGTACTTAATGACCAAAACAAAAACACTAAATAACTTATATAATACATCATCGTGAGCGACCTCAAACCAATAAGGCTCTCCGCTTTGCGATGGTCGAAGACGGGAGAGCGTTTATCGTAAGCAATCTTACTCTTACTTTGCAAAGAGACTATAAATTTTCCATTTTGAATGTAGGTTTTGAGTTAAAAAGCATTACAAAGAGACAGATCCTGAATCCATAGAAGTCAAATGTAGACATAAGATAAAAACAGATGAAAAGTTGTTTAACCATACATGGATGTTTCATATAGGCAGTGATTTCAATTCAACACACCATTTTTTACTTTAAGCACACCCTTTTAGTTTTGACTGTGTTGATTTTCCTTTAACTGTTTAATCTAAACGGGTACAAAACTAAAGTGTGTGTACGAGGTGAGAAAATGTGTGTTAAATTATTTAGCTTTCATATATAATTATGGGTGTCCGACTTAATGAACGCGGTCCCCCATATTTGCTTCTCTCTAAATACGAGTAAGTGTAATAGTGTATAATTAGAAAAGTTACTTCAAAATTTTCCAAATATCTTATAGGATAGTAAGAATTCCGAACGCTATAATCTCTGAAATTTCCAAACAATATATTGCAAGTCTCTCTCAAAACGTTTATGGATTGGAGGAGGAAATCTACCGAGTAGTAATGCATTTTGTTTTCTGAAAACAAACAAAACAATGCATGTTTGATGTCATGAGATCAGTTCACTACTTGTAGATGAACTGCACAGCACCTCTAAGTAAACAAGAAAACATGCATAAATTTTGGAAAACTAACCCGGAGATAGCTATCATAAATGCAAAGCTTCTGAACCTGCGAAGATCCACAAAGAAGATTGACTGTTGGCTTCGCCATGGTCACATCGACTACTTTACCGAAACAAGCCAGGTGACATGCTCTCAGGATGGGAAAGCTCGGAGCAAAACTTTCCTCCGTACCGTAGTCATGTTGCCACCAGAAAGTTTTCAGATTCGGGGCAAAAATTTTGACCCGATTTCCATTAACCATTACTTCAAAAGAGTGTTTGATTTCCAAATTCTCTAGTCTCATTCCGGAGATGTGCAGGCTGCTAAGAAACATCTTGACAATGTGTACATCTTTGATGTTTGGACAAGTAATTTTGAGATGAGCGATGCCTTCACAATTTGTAATACTTAATTTCTCAAGAGAAGGTAATGAAGAAGCAGAAAATAAATCCAGCTCCAAAGCACTATCCAAAAACTCCACACGAGTTAGAGACAATGTGTGAAGTTGGTGCAGACCACTTTTAGCCACAGCATTAGAAGATAATAAAAGACCAAAGTATGGTTTTGGAATTGATGGCGAATAATATGGATTTTTATAGGTGGCTAATGTGAGGCTCCTCAACGAATCACACTTGAACAAACTAGGCAAACCGAATGCGTCACCGGAAAAATACTTGTCAGTTAAGGAGACGTCGAGTGCAAGTTCTTCAACCCTATACTTCACCACCCGATCAATACAAGAATACAAACAAGAAGAACTCAGATATCCTTTAGCCCTAAAAACCTTTAAATTGGAGTTTTCGTGGCGGTGTCTCAGTACTTTGCTTATGAATTCCACTGCTCCACCTTTAACATCGGAGAAGTCTAGGATAGGAAGGGAAGCCCATAAATGATTCCATTGTCTAGACAAAACACTGGTTTGTGCAGTGGATCCGACGGGTAGAAGGGAGAGTATGTGATGCAATATATCATCCGGAAGACTACTGATTCGGTTGCTACTGCTTCCTTCAGTGTGTAACTCTTCTTCCTCGGGAAGCCTTCCCCCTTTAGCTCTTGCTTCCATGGTTTTGGATAACGAAATTGTCTTCTTTGAAGATTAACCGATTGGGGAAAAATTTTTCTTTGAGGAGGAAACGAAGAACGTTAGGTTAGGGTTTTAGACCTACTTTGCCGTTTACTCTCCACGTTTTCTTATTTATGTTATTAATATTTGAATAACAGTAAACAAGTCAATCCTAGTTGAACAACGAAAGCTCCCAATCCAAATTCACAAGGATATTTGCCCTAAAATAAAAAATAACGAAGGATAAGAAAACCTATATCTTTACCACTATGTTCCTCCGAAAGACTATAATAAAAATAGAGAGGTGTTATTCCCACCCCAATGTCTTATCTTCCCATCCACTTTTTTATGAATTTTTTAATTACAAATTTGTTCATTTGTAAAATGACTAATAAGGAAATTAATCCTTAATTTCAAAAATGTTACTTTTTATAAAAAAAATTCAAATATATCCAAAATTTCACTTAAATAGACAAAAATACCCTCAAATTTAAAAATTAAATAAATTAAAGGCTTTTTAACTATCATCGCCTCAAGCTTCGATCCAACTCATCTTCGCTTCTACACTCCACCACCATAACCCTATACCCTTCGACCCCCTCATCACCGACATTAAGCGTTGTCGTGGTTACTACAAGTGGGAGAAGCATAATTTCAATCATGCCTTCAATGCCTTTTTTCTTACTAATATCATTTTTAGTTTTAAATATAAAAATAGTTTTTAAAGTTAATCCACATGTCGTTATATAATTGTATTTGTGAGACCCACGTGGCGTCATATCAACACACTAACAGAGTAATTGACAGATTTTTCATGAAAAAAACTAAAACGATCACGATGGACAAATTCAAAGAAAGACTAAAATGATTTACGATAGACAAATTCAAGAACACTACTATTGATTTATCATTAATTGTTAAGGACCAATTAAGGAGTTATGTCAATGTCACGAACCATTTTGGCTAAAAGCCTTTAATTTATTTTATTGTTAAATTTGAGGGTGTTTTTGTCTTTAGGTGGAATTTTGGATATATTTGAAAGTTTTTATAAAAAGTGACATTTTTGAAATTAAGGGTTAATTTTTGGCTATATTTGATAAATACTCCCTTCGTTACCCTCTTTTGCATTACTTTTTTTTAGAGAAAAGAAAAAAGAAAAGTTTGGGCATGATAACTCTCACACTATGTTTAGAAAATTTGTCTCCCTTAAACCCTAACTCATCATTCCCATCTCCTTTCATTCAAAGAAAGCAAAATCATTCGGAGAGAGCAAAAAGAATGAATTTAGAAGATGATGTTTCTATGGAAGAAGTAGATGATTATGTTTCCGTCGAAAAGGTAAAAGATAATTTTATGTGGGTCATCATGATTTGTCGGCATCGTACAATTGAAGCATCGCGTGACTTTTTATTCGAATTTGCATTAGGTTAGGGTGCAATTTGTTTCATTAGGCAAGGGTAGATTTATTTTTTAATGAGTTTTTCTTGAATAATCGTTTCCCTCTTTTCCTTTCTACAGTATTGTTGAATATAATTAATTACCCATCGAATAACCAGAAGGTGAAACACAAATCTCACACCATTTGCTTCATACTGGGCACACATTGTTTCAAAGCCTTTTGATGGTGATGAACTCCATTGCTTCATCCTTGGTTCGTTTTTGAACATTTGGTTTCAGTTAATTATTTTAATTTTGAAACCGAAGTGAACTTTGAAAACAAATATATATATTCCTGTATCTTCATTTCTGAACTTTTCCTTGGATGAGCCCTTAGAATTTAGAAAGGGGAAATGCATATGAAAAAGAAAACAAAAGGGGAAAAGCAACGAATGAAAACCCAAAATTCTTCATTCCCACTCAAGTTGGAATTTGGAAAGGAAACGGTTTTTATTTTTTTCCTGGCTTTTAGAAGAGAGTAATATTATTCATTTATATTCTTTTTTTAAGATAAATTTATCTCTAATTATATATAGGGTTATTTTAGGAATAATAGTGGGTGGGAAAATAACATTTTAATTTTTTTTTACTTTTAATAGTGGGTGTATATATAACGTGGGTGGGGAAATAAGACAACGGAGTGGGTCGAGCATGTCTCTAAAAATATAACCGTGAAAATAAAACATGACCACCTAATTTGCGCAACTACAAATTACTTTCCAGCACTTTCCTCAAACTACTGGAACAAGGATATCACATATATTGAGCTTGACAAGTCGTAACTCGACATCCACCCATACCAAACACTAGGAATCAACGATAACCATCCTGATGATAGTAACAATCGAGGTTTCTTAGCTCACAATGTCAAAGATTATTTCAAATTAAGTGAGATGTTAAAACGTGACTAGGAATATTGTAGTATTCGATATATCTATCTTCGGATGAATTTTGTCGTTGGTGAATTGGCCAACCCATCTCTCTTTTACTTCCGGTCTATTTTGAGCAAGCTCTTTCTTGTAAACAAATTCTTTTGGCTTATACCACTTGGGCATCTCGACCTCGTGACATTATTTTGTAATTCCCCTTCTTTCGGGCTATTAGCCTCTGTTTAACAAAACAAAACAAAAAACTGTGCTGCATGAAGTCTGGAAAGGCTTTGCCGTCATGAAACGTCGTAACCTTTGTATATTTTTATTGACCAAACCATACCCCACTCCTCCTCCTCAAAATTGTGTCGCATGAAGTCTAGAAAGGCTTTGCCGTCATGAAACGTCATAACCTTTGTGTTTGGGCAGGAAATCTTGCGGAGAGGGGTCATTGGCTCGAGCACACAGCTTCCCGAGGAGTTGGCACTTTGGTTGATTGTCGGGCTCCGGCTTGCTAAGATGCTGCAAGAGAAGGACAAAGTTAGTTCTGAAAAGTGCCTTTGTGGGGCCTTAGGTGTAGGCTTTGAGGCTCGCAATCAAAACTAACTACGTGCTAAGGCGTGCCACTGCCATCTCTGTATGGCAGATGTAGAACAAGTGTATTTAAGCCAATTACTTGCGCCACAAGTTATTTTGACTTCTTGTTATCAAAGAATTGTCGTAGATGGGTTAAGTCTACATTAAGTTCTTTTATGTGCCTCGAGATCAATGACTTTTAGTTCTTTATCATGTATGCTTAAAGGGCGGAGATCAAGATCAAGTCATTAGTTTTAATCACTTTTAATCTTCTTATGACCATAGAACCACTACATGAACCAGATCTGGGAACTGATGGAACTTTGGATTACCAAAACACTAGAAATGACTTGAATATGTATTGGGGAATACATTATACCAATAGATCTATTGATTGAAAGACAAAACAAAGAGATGCGGGCAAGATTTCACCTTGTCGGGCAAGGTTGAATGTCTTGCAATTTCTTTGTTGTAATTCTAAAGGGTTAGGTACTGAAAGAGGGATGAAAGGTATATGGGCTTGACTCTGGGCCTCGAGTAAAATCTTCTCTATTGAGCTCTTTTGGGCTTCATTCCCTTTAAGCCCAAAGTTAAATATTAACCCAAACACTTTGTATGTTTTTACTGACCAAACCAAACCACCCCCCCCTCCCCCCCCCCCCCCCCCCACAAATTTCTTCTTCTTTTCCAATTTAATTTGTTGCTTCTTACTCTTCTCATACCAATATTGTTTTATATGATTAGAGTTATCTTATAATCTGATATGTGTAATTCCTATATCAATAGTTACGAGAAATTTTTTTTGAATTATGTAAGAAAATAAACCGTTTTGTGCATTCAGTAATGCTTTGAAAACGACACATCGTCAGTGACAATATAAAGTGCTTCCAACTACTGCAGTACAAGCACCGGATAGTACGGTAATTAAGGAGACCTGTGGCTGTGCGAACTTTCAATTGGGTATAAGTCCACAGTTCAATTCCTGTTTAGAGTATTTTTCCTTTTCTGTTGGTGCCATGTGTCACCTTGATTACTTCACACAACACGAGAGAAATCTTGGGCAGAGGTTGCAATGTCGGACAGCTCCCTCACACTGTGGGGGAACCCTAATGCAGGCTGCACTCCACTGTGAGAGAAGACGTATGTGGCAACCCTATCCATGCCTGGTGATCACGATCGAAAAATTCTTGGCTAGAACTGCCATGTACATAACAGCTCCCTCACGCTATCGCTGTGAGGTGAATCCGAATGCATACGCGCGCCCCACTGTGAGAGAGCTGACCTATGTGGTACCCAATAACCTCCCAATCTGGTGAAAATAAGAATTTCTCCTCTACAACTCCATGACATAGCGTACAGCGAGCACTTGTGGTGCACAAATGATGACAGACTGATGTATGAGTGATGATAAAATATATACAACCGATTTTACAGACGCTTTTCCATAGTTTGAAGGGAAGCTTTGTCGAAGAAGAAAAAGAAGTTAAAACGTGTAATGATGAGGATCATCCTAAACAAGGAGGCAGGACTATCACAGGTTCTCTCTTCATTTTTCACTCATCAACTTCTCTTAGTTCTCCTACTTTCTCCACAGATCTTGGTGTAGATGTTATGTACAATTTAACAATTAAACTGGAGTTAAATATATCTTTTAACCCCGATTTTTTCTGTGCATTGGAGATGTGAACCTAATATTGGTATTTTCCTAGCGTCAAGTTTGTAAATAATGGTATCCATAAATTAACCAAAGAAGTTTCACAATGTGGATTGAAATATAGTCCAACTCAAAACTAAAAAGTTGATACTGAATAATTTTACATTCAATCCGAACCTTAAGTCATGGAAAAGCAAAACTAATTGAACCTTACTCGTAGTAATTGACCCTTACTCTGTCATAAGTATCTGGAAAATTAGCACCACTTACAGAAAATGAGATTTTGACATCACCATTTGCCCAGGGCAACTCCTTCAGCAAACTGATTTTATCCTCCCAAACTTTCGAGTCTCGTACATTAAAAAGCATTTCTTGCAAGCCCTCTCCATGTTGAAGCAAAAACTTTGCAAACGTAATCACATTTTCATCGATCACATAGGGGTAATGATGAATGTTCACCACCTTTAAGTGACGTAGGAAGTGACTCATATTCTGAGCTTCATTTTCCCAGTATCGCTCTTCGGTGCAATCCGCATCGTCCAACAAAATTTTTTGCCAGTTCTGAAATTTAATTTTAAAGGGCATGTTAGTGATATATAAACTGTAACAGGATTGATTTTTAACGTTCCCTTTAAAAGTGAATAAGCAAAGGAGAACCAAAGGATAAAAAGAAGAGAACGAGCGTTGAAAGAGAAGTGTTGCCAAAACTTACAGTTGAATCATTTACCAGAACTCTGTGCCATATGTAAATACTGAGAGTATGAAGTATACGAGAAGTCTTGAATAGGCATGCTAAACCTGGGATGACTGCTTTGTTCAAACAATCAACGAAAATTTGCAACGTCTTGAGTTCCATAAATGAGTATGGTAAACCGCCTTCAAAATAAATTCTGGATAAAATCTGTAAAAATAAAATAACCCGCATTAATACACAACCTAAAAACATTGCCACATATATGACTAGTTGCTTGCTGCCAAGCTTGGTAAAGTAGGTTTATAACTAAGCAGGGGATTAAAATCATTGGTTGTATGGTAGATAAGTCGAGTGGATAAGAGATCATTATCACCACTTATTGAGGTCAAATTAAGCACGCCCTAAGCCCATGGGTTAGTATGGCATACCCTAGCCTCAATGGGTAGGTAGCAAACCTTGAAAACGCAAAACACTGGTTGCTTGCTTACAGAATGTAGATAATGTGCAACAATATGACATTTCTAAACAATAATTACATAGTATATGAGACTCTCAAATAATGAACTGACATCTATACCATTGTTAGTAAAGTAAAGGTTTTTCTTTTTTAACAATGCACAGGTCTCTCCAAACTAGTAAAGAAGAAACATGAAGGAAAACTAACCCGGAGATAGCCATCAACAATGCAAAGGTTTTGGACCTGCGAAGAACTGCAAAGAAGATTGACTATTGTTTTCGCCATGCTCATAACGATTGCTGTCTGTGCCATGCTCATATCCATTATTGCCTGCGAACAAACTAGGTGACATGTTTTTAGGGTGGGAAAGCTGGTGATTGAGCTTTCCTCAGTACTAGAGATTGACCCCCAATAGAAACTTTGCAGATTTGGGGCTAAAATGTTGACCCGACTTCCTTGAAGGTATCCTTCGAAAGCATGTGTGATTTCCAAACTCTCTAGTCTCATTCCCGAAATGTCCAGGCAGTTGAGAAACATTCTGACAATGTGTACATCTTTGATCTTTGGACAAGTAATTTTGAGATGAGTGATGCCAATACAATTTTCTAAACGTAATTTCTCAAGAGAAGGGAAAGAAGAAGCAGAGAATAAATCCAGCTCCGAAGTACTGTCCAGAAACTTCATACTAGTTAGACACAATGTGCGAAGTGTGTGCACACCACTGGTAGCCACAACATAATAAGATAATGAAATCGGGAACTGTTGGCTTGAAAGTGGTTTTTGCCAAGCATATGAACTATATCTGGCTGCCAATTTGAGACTCCTCAATGAATCACAGTTAAACAAACTTAGCAAACCACATTTGTCACCGAAAAAATACTTGTCAGTTAAAGAGACATCAAGTTTAAGTTTTTCAACTCTATACTTCACCGCCTGATCAATACAATTATACAAACAAGAAGAACTCAGATCACCTTTAACCCTAAAAACCTTTATATTGGAGTTTTCATCACGGTGCCTCAGTACTGTGTTTACGAATTCCACTTCTCGTTGTTTTAAATCTGAGAAGTCTAGGATAGGAAGGGATGCCCATAGATGACTCCACCTTTTTGATAAAATACTTGTTTGTGCGATGGATTGGATGGGTAGAAAAGAGATCATGTGATGCAATACATCTTCCGGAAGATTACTGATTCGGTCGCTACTGCTTCCCTCAGTGTGTAACTCTCCTTCCTTGGTAAGCCTTTTCCTTCCTTGAGCTCTTGTTTCCATGGTTTTGGATAACCAAATTGTCTTCTTTGAAGATTAACCAACAGAGGAATAAAATTCTTTGAGAAGGAAACGAGAAGGGTTAGATTAGGGTTTGAGACTTTGCCTCGCGTTGTACATCAACTTCCTTCACGTTTTCTTCTCTTTTATTAGGCCAATATTAAAAAATACAAGTCAAAGGCCCAGAAGTCTAAAAGACTCGCGTGCCGCAAATTGGTGAGTTCGGTCCCATATGTCATATGTCCGGCTTGACATGCCCTAATTAATTACTAGACGGTCGATATCCACCCAGACCAAGCGTTACGTTCGACATCCATTCATATGAAGAAGTTGCCCTGGACGGTTTCTTAGACGATAGTTTCGAAGATTATTGTTATTTCGGACGCTACCGGACTGCCCCTGTCAATTTGTCTCTTGTTGTGTTCAGACTTGCAATATCCTTATTTGCCTTCAGAGGAAACACAGTTACACTTCTCATACAGTTTCACTTTATGTAATTATGATTTGAGCTTCTCATAATCTGATGAGCGTGGACATAAGATTGGTATTTTTCCTTGTGTCAAGTTGGTCAATATTCTCATTGCAATAATGTGGCAAACTATATATGTTGGACTCCGTTTCTCTTTTGTTTCCTTGTGTCAATGTTCTCATATCTTTTCTTTTTTGTTATTTATTCAAGAGACACTTTGGATGCGGTCCCTGACTATCAATATTCTTTGACTGAAACCTTGTTTGTTTTTAGTTTTTTATCGAAGTCCCTGACATTAATGTAATAATATAAGTTACTATATTTTTTAAATTAAAAATTAAAAATTAAAATTTGTATTTGTTTATATTAATAAGATTTTAAATATAACCCAAAATTTGTGGGATTAAAAATAATAAAATATAAATGATACTCTCTATTAATTGTGTGTGTGTGTGTGTATTTGGGTACATTCATCAAAGTTAACAAAAAAAAAAAATTATTGTACCAAAACATGGATACATTCTTCAAAACACACACAAAAAGGGAAAAAAAAAGAAGATGAAGATATTAGGCTTAATAACATTAGTAAATTTCTTCGATTAAACTTGACATAGATACATTCTCAAATCATCGAAAAGAGAATGTACCCATATAAGTTAAAAAATGGAAAATATTTTGAATGGATTTTATATTAAAAAATTGGGTAAATTTTATATAAAAATTTTGTACATTTTATATTTTAAAAATGGTACATTTTACATATAACAAATTGGTATATTTAAGAATGGGTACATTTAAGATTAAAAAAATTGAAAATTATATGAATGGGTACATTTAAGATTCAAAAATTTAGAATCTTTTTATAAAAAAACCAATGGGTACAAACTTATTCTAATTTATTATTATTTTTTTAAATGTTTGAATTGAAAATTAATTAGGAGTTAATAGAAGTGTGAGTATTAAAATCCTAAATCAATTATTAATTTTTATTTAAAAAAAAAATGTAATAAACATGTAAATTCATTATCACATTAATGCTAGGAACTTCAATCAAAATTTGAAAACTAATAAGGTATCAGTCAATGAACATTAGTAACTAGGGACCAGATACTAATTTTTCCTTTATTCAATTCAAAGACTACAAAAATAGAGTAGTGAAAAAAAGGAGTGGAAATTCTTTTAATTTTTTTGTTACAAGGGGAGCTTAGAGGGTAGGAAAAAAGTTAAACAAAGAAAAACATCAACCTTAACGGTTTACACCGCGACTCTAACAGGATTATCCAGAAGTAATTGATAATGAACAGAGTAGGTTCATAGAACACAATACACTCAACGTCCACATAAAACTGAGCTTCACCTAACCATCAACCATCATGTTTCTTTCAAGATATGACTCAATCCACATCAGCCAAACTGAGAAATCAAATGTTGACAGCCATATAACAAGCCAAAGATTGTAAAAGTTGCACCGCACCTTTGAAAAGGGACAATTGAAAGAGTTTTATTAATTATGTAAAAAGAAAAAGGGAAAAACGAATCCTCCGTAAAAGAGGAGGGGGTTGATGGTCCAGATGGTCCGGAATCGGTAATGATGGTTTTGGGACAGTTGAAACGATACATTGTTCGAACTGCTTTGTTTGATTAAAGATTGGGAAGAGTTTGGCACTGTTGGTGAGAGAATGAAGTGCTCCAGAATCTTGCATGTGATGTGTGCGCAGTAGTTTGAATCCACAGCTCAACCTCAACCCCAGCTCCGGAATCACTGGAAAGTACTTCAACAGCTATGGTTTCGTTGCTGATTGGAATCGCCATTACGGGAATCACTGAAAAGTAATAGGGGTGGTTACTTAACGATATACATCGAGGGCGGCTGGATAATGTATTTTTTATGTTGACAGTGATTGTAGTGGTGAATTTTGTGTACTTTCTGATTTGTGCCCAGTTTTTTAAGTATCAAAACCAAAACGTTGAACTCAAAAATTAAAATGGAAAATATCTCAAAATTCTAATAATTGAGGGGTACAAATCTTTATTCATTAATTAAGAATAATTGTCGGTACAAACTCTCCGTAAACTTCACTTCATATTAGTTTTTCCTTCGCGCACCAGACCTAAAGAAGGATAAAAATATTTCTGACGGCCTCCTAGGACGAAGAAAGAATACATATTATTCTAAAACGGAACTTTTTTGAAGCTGAAACCAATTAAACTTTAGTTGGTGCATCAGCCCATGGTGAACTTGGTACATCCTTGGGGAAGAGGATCCTCTCCGGATCTAGGATCTCCACATCCTAACCGTTCATCGTACATCGTACGATCGGTTTTTATCAGGTATTATTTGTGTTTAATTTTAAATAAATAAAAAGTCAAATAATTTCTGATCGCATGATATACGATGAACGGCTAAGATGTGAGAATCCCTAAAATCTTCACAATTTGGATCCGGATGAGATCCAAATCCCATCCTTGGATATTTCATGTATAGGACTGTCACGTCAGCAGTGCCACATCAGCAGTTAGTTACATGTTAGAAGGGTAGCTTCAATTCCAAGCAATGTAATGAGAAGTATAAATACTTCTTCTCTTTCATTATTCACTACCGAGAAGGCAAAAGGGTGAAGAGTTCTTAATATCCAAATTACCCTTCTCTCATTAGGTTTCAGAAGAAAAAAATTCACGTACGCACCATTTTTGTACGTACGCAAATTATGTAATAAGAAGAAATGTATATTGTCGTTGTGAAAAGAGTGAAATAATTTTCCTGACCAAAAGTTTCTCCAATAAAATCGGATTGGGTGGGCTCATTAAATTAATTAAACCAAAACGTTCCACACATGAACGCTTCTTCATATGTATATAACCTTGAAGCATGGTTCCACATCAATTAAATTGCAAAATCTAAAGTTGACAACCATATAACAATGAAGCCAAATAGTATAAAAGGGACAACTGAAAGAGTATTCTTAATTATATCAAAAGATAATAAAAAGGGTTTCGGGACAGCTGTTGAAAGTTTGAAACGACACATTGTTCGAATTCCGTTGTTCGATTAAAGAGTGGGAAGAGTTGGGCATTGTTGGTGACAGAATAAAGTGCTCCCAACTCTTGCGGGTAATGTGCGCACCTTCAATAGTTTGAAAGCACTTTCAATGGTTTGAACGCACTTTCAATGGTTTGATACCACAGCTAAACCTCAACCCCAGCTCCGGAAGCGATTTTCAAAGATACAAGATCGAAACCATGACTTCAAATGTGGAGAAAAACACCCTTAAAAATGCGCATGGTTCTGTTGGCCTATAATAAAATTATAAAACTCCAATCATCCAAGTAGCTTTACCCACTCTTCATCCCCCTTAGTGTAGATAATATCGTTGTTAAAAAAATGACAAAATACTTATACCCATATATATAAATAAGGAGAAATTAGGTTCTCATCCTTCCTTTTGCTACTCCATTGATTCAAACCTTATTCCTTTTCAATTTTTGATCAAGGTCCTTGGTATTAATAACATCATTAATTATTTCTATAATAAAATATTTTTTATTTCTAAATATATTCATTTAATGTTAAAACTGTTACAATTAGTATATTTATATTTATGGCTAAAGTTTTTATCATATATTTTTATTTTTAGTTTGTACCCATTTTTAATTTGCAACCCTTTTTTAATTTGTACCAATTTTCTTTTTAGTTTTAATTTGTACCCATATTCTTTTTAGTTTTACTTTTTGTGCCCATATTTTATAAAGTTTTATTTGTATTTGTACCCATTTTTAATTTTGCTAAATGTACCCATGCTAATTATATGTACCATTCATGTAATTTTTTTTTTTTAATTTTTAATCTTAAAATGTACTCATTCTTAAATATTCCAATTTGTTATATGTAAAATGTACCCCTTTTTTTATATAAAATTTATTCAATTTTTTTCCTAATCCATTTTTAAACTTATATGGGTACATTCTTTTTTCTTTGATTTGAGAATGTATCCATGTTAAGTTTAATCGAAGAAATTTACTAATTTTATTAAGCCTAATATCTTTTTTTATTTTTTTATTTTTTATTTATTTTGAAGAATGTACCCATGTTTTGATACAATAATTTTTTGGTTAATTTTGATTAATGTACCCATGTTTATACACACACACACACACACACACACACAATAGTATATTTATATTTTTAATCCCACAAATTATGATTTTTTTATTTAAAATCTCATTAATATAAACAACTATTAATTTCAATTTTTAATTTAAAAAATATAGTAACGTACATAGAAATAAATTATCACATTAATTTCAGGGACTTGGATCAAAAATTGAAAACCAACAAGGTTTCAGTTAAAGAATATTCATAGCTAAGGACCGCATCCAAAGTCTCCCTATAAATAATATGCGTTTAGTTTATAGATTTTTATTATCACCGTGTTCTTTACTTTTGCATAAAAATAAGCAGTACGAGAGAAACATGATCACTTAGGGCATTACCTAGTCACTAAAAGAAGATATGTAGTTTGCTCACATATATAAAGTCACTAGCCTCTCCGCAAGTGCGTGAGCATATGCAAGAGGTATTTTTTCATTACGGGCGCTACGCGCCCCTAAAATAGGTTGCTTTAGTTGTTTTCTTATTTGCTTATCCAAAGTTTTGGATTTTGGATGACTAACTCATTTTTCCAACGAACTTGTGAGATGCTAACACCCATCATTCCTCCTATCTTTTTAATAGATACCTTCAACATGCGTTTTTTTTTCCCCTTTTGATTAGAAGTAGTAAGCACTAACTCTGGAACCAAGGAATATGTTACTAAAAAAGAACCAAAAGCATCTAGCCTTTTTACACGTGCTCTTGCGTGTGCGAAACGCCATTACGGTCACTACGCGCTCCTAAGTTATATATGTTGAATCGACATATTCTATTTAGAAGGGCCTTTTTATTATCCTCGAAGGACATGCACTATGTATCATTTTCTACCATTAATTAGAATTCTACTTTAATAACTTAAATTTCCTTTCTTTTCCTGTATTTTGGGTACAAATAGTTCACAACAATCACACAATTTCCTCAAAATCTTAGCACAACCGGATTTCAACTCAAGGTTTACCTTAGGATTAGACTTAGAAATACAATATTAAGAGAATTTATTTTAGTATTGTGTTGGACAACGTTGAGAAGTTACTTTGCAGTAGTTTTTACTCTTATGCAATAATACATTAGTAAATAAGGATGTAATAGTAGTACATTTTAAATAAAATAAAAATCATATATACACTTGTATTACATTTAATCCAAACCAAGAATAAAAGAAAATTTACTCTATGTTTGATAGAATACAAAAACATGCATCTATAAGCATCTACTATTAAACTAAGAAGCAAGGCAACAACATCAACTTTTGGCAATCACATCTTAACCGTAGACACTTCATAACAATAATATGATCTCCACCAGTCACCAATACCATTATTAGAACTTAGAAGCAACTTGTCCTGCATTTGCGTAATATACACAACCGGGATTTGATTCATAAGAAAAAGGAAACTCCACGATACTTAATCTCTTTTCATATCTTGGTAGATAAAATTCCATGCTACTTATTCTTTTTTTTTTTATATATATATTATTTTTATGTTGATGGTTCATAAGAAAATGAAACTCCATGCTACTGTACTTACCCTTACAATATTCTTTTCAAATTTGCATCTCACTATTGAAACTTTTTATAAAGAAAGATGATTAAGTGGGATAATGTGGAAAGAAAGTGATGAAAATTATCATGAAGAAGAAAGATGCAATAATAATATATAACTTCAACATTGTTATTGATGTTTGATAAAAGAATTGAAAAGCTTAAATAAATAAATAAATAACATATATATGCATGCGTGTGTACGGTACAGGAATAAAGAAACACTGATGGTCTTTTACCTTGGTAGTGACTAATTTTGCAGTCATATTCATGTGTGTGCAATGCAGTAAAAGCAAGCATCCGCCTTTTTTCTTTCCTGCAAGAAGAGACGGATAAATATAAATAACTATTAACCATAGTCCAGATAAAAGGGAAGATTTAAAATGCATAAATTCAAACTATATAACTTAATTAAGATGAGAGGAGAATTGAAGGCATTGTCAATGAAAATTACAGAACAATCTAACTAAAAGTACAATAACCTTGAGTAACAGAGGCAGTTTAGCACCCAAATAAAATTGGTAGATTAGCGAATATGAGTTCAAACGCAGAAGAAAGCAACAAAACCAATCAAACAATGAATTACCAATAGAATAAAACGACCAATATGATCAAAAATGCAAGCAACAAATTACCAATACTCAAACAAAACCTCACTTCAGTTGAAATTCAAATTTGGAGAAGGTTAGAGAAAAAGGACTTGATGGGTTGGATACATGGAATTGGTGCAGACAGGGCATTCCCTATAATTTATAGATATCATTCAAAAAAATAAGAAACAAAGGTGATTAGGGAGATATTAAGGCGATTACAGGAAACAGACATGGTTAGTTGGAAGAGGCAATCTGCAAACACTAATTACCAGTAAATATTCATAGATGGAAAGCCTTTAGATATGCACGTGTTCTTCGAAACATCGTCAAATTTTTATCTAACGTGCCGCATGGTCTGGGTCTGCATCTCCATAGCGAGTCTTTCCACAAAGTCCTTGGTGTAGTCCAAAAACAACACAATCAAAATCAACGAAGAATGAAACCCAAATGTAAAATCAGGTAAAATAAAACGCTGGATAAACCCTGAAAAATCTAAAAACCATTGCAGAGTCAGAGTGATGAGTATTTATGTTCAACAGTAGAAAAGGATTTTCACCACTTGCTTGATTCTGATTACTTGCTGAGGTTGCAAAGTGGGGACTTGGGACCTTGCTGCTAGATAACAGGCAGGCTGTTAATGAAAACTCATGAATAAGCTCGTCTTTGTCAACCTTTTTGTCCGCTCCCTGCAATAGGTTTGTGTATATTTCAAAATCAAAACTCAAGATAGATGGGAAAAGTAGACAAAAAAATGGATTAACAAAAGCAATTAATTCCCGATAATATGAAATCAAACGCCAAGAACACAAAAGAGAAGGGGTAAACAAAATAAAAAACTGAATATCCGATAGACTGAGATGAGTCAATTTTTGTGTCATGTGAAAGATATAACCCAAACGTAACTGCTCATAGCAGTTTCAAAAAATGACGCCACCTTCATCCTCTCCCCTTGTGAAGGGTTTTGCCATTTTAATTAGTTTAGATTATCTCCTTTTTCTATTTGTTTTAATTTGTTTTTGTTGCCATTATCTTTTGTCTATCTCTCCTCTCCATAACTGCTAACCTTTTAGAGGATAATTATCATGATTTTTTTAAATTTAATTATCATGTTTTGTTTCAATACGGTTTCTGTTAAGTTTTTTTTTTTACGTTTTTGTCCCTTTTTTCTTTTTCCTTTTTTTTTATTTATTTGTTTTCCAATACAGTTTTTTTGTTGAGATATGGTTTTTGACCAGTTTGTCCTTGTTTTTTTTGAATTTTTTGGATTTTGATTGTGAATGAAACAAAAGGGCATTTTTGGCATTTTAATAAGATATTTGATGATTAATATACATTATAGTTTATGTCGATAAGTAGACACGGGATTATAAGTTTTTTTTTTTTTTCCGTGTTGGATCTTTCTCCGATGACGGTTTGTCTGATTGGTCAAAAAATGAAAGAAATAAATTATGAAATTCAAACTGAATTATGCTTCATTTAATTAAAACTTTGGTTTTGTTGGATTGTCATTGTTTGCCCTGTTTTCAGAGTATTCCCCTCCTTTTTCAGTATGCGATTGCAGAGTTGTGACCGACTTTCCGGCGACTTTTCAATCCAATATGGGCATGGCTTGCCTTCAGATGACCGTCAAACAAATTCTATTGAACTCAGGTAGATTCTATAACAGCTGTATGTCATTTTTTATTTCGGATTTGTGTTGATTTGAACGAAACTGTTAACGGTTTGGTTTTGCGGTTAGTTGTGGCTGTTTGTTGAGGCTTTGCTGGCTAAAAGGGATTTTGTGTTTGGCTTCCTCCCCTGACAATTCTAAATACATTTATTTGCTGTCTTTTCCACGGTGAAAGTTATTTCTTTTGTGCCTGATTCCCGTGTCTGCTAAATTCACAAACTTGCTTTGTTGTAGTTAGACATTTCAGATTTTTTCACTCTACAGCACAACTTTACCCTTTGAATTACAACTACATTGTTTGTTACAATCACTCCATTACCAGATCAACACTGAACCATCTCTTATTCATGTATGTTCGTTCCTTGCTGTAAATACAATGAATACACATACATGTCTATAAAACTTTCTACAAATTTTATCCATACACTTTTGAACTCACAGCAACGCACGAGCACAATGACTAGTTATACATATACTAAAACTCAACACACAGTTACTGTTCATTAACAGTGTGCTTCCCTTTTTACCCCGATTTTTTTGTTGTTATTTCAAGTTTGCCACCTTTGCTTTGCTGTCAAACGGAGAGCACAATGGTGACACGTGGATCTTCACCGCTTCTTCCCTTCCGCCTCTTCGCCTCATCTGGCAAAACATTGTCCCCTTTAACTTTGTTGCTCACAATTAACAGAACAAATATTCGAAACCTCAAACCAATAAATCGAAGAAAACCTAAAACCCTCAAATCAGCAAAGCGAATTCCCACACTTATCCGAACTTCGAAACCAACAAATCAATTTCAAGTGTTAAGCGGCTAGGTTCTAGGTCTTCTAATTTTGGTGAGCTGTTTTCGTACGAACGCCATCGAACCGTACCGTGTCGCCGTCTACAATTTAAGGTATGAGGGGTTTCAAATTTATTTCTACAAGATTTTTAACAATCCAAGTGAACATCGAAGCAGTTATCCGTCGCTGAAGCAGAGTGGGTAGTATCAATTGCTCCTTTTACAAATTGTAATCACTGCCAATTTTCCCACTTCTACAAACTTTTTTTTTTTTTTTTTTATCTCAATTTTTTGTTTAAATGTTGATTAACGTGCTTATTTCTTATTGGTGGTACATAATTTGGTTTGTAAAGTTGGTTTGAAATTTTATCTTTCTAGCATTACTCATGTCTAAAACATGTAAAATGAAAAAAAAAATTGTAAACGATAAAAACAGAGCTAATTGCCAAGAGGAGCATTTTTGCACATCATCATTTAGTGTGATGTATGATCATCATCCTTTTTATCACTGTTATATGAGTTTGAATTTCGAGATGATAAGCACATATTTCAAAATTCAAACTTATCTAACTGTTATAAATAAGGTGATGAGCACAAATGCACTCATTGGCAAGAGGTTCGTAGTCTTTAAACTAAAGTGGTAGGCTATGTATTTTGTCTCCTTTTTTTTTTTTCTTTTTTTTCTGTTTTTGTGCGCTTGAAGAAGTAGGTTCTGCGCGCCTTTTTGCAAGGTTTTCATCATTTTTTGTACATATGTGACTTTTGTAATAGGAGACAAAAATGGTGAAACTTTCATAATATTCAAATTACTCTTTTTAGTTAGAATGCAAAAAGAAAAAAAAAATCATGTAGTGGGACCATGGGTGATTACAGTCATTATATTTCAAAATAGATTTTAATAAAAAAAAAAAACAACAACAATATCTAAAATAAGTAGATTAAAAAAAATACAAAATAAAAAAAATAAAAAATAAAGTTAAACACTAAGAAAGAGCTAATATGGCAAGTGACTAGTAGTCATTGAGCTAACATGAGTGAGATTTGAAATAACATCCAAATTTAACTTGTTTGAAATTGCATTAGTGTCCATGATTTTATTTGTGATAAAAAATTAAATTGTCTTTTCACTCTTTTTTAATTGACAAATAAGACTTTTATTAATAGGTTGTTTAAATTTTAATTAATAGATATACGTATGCTTTATCTATATGCCACTATAAATACTTTTATTAATAGGTTGTTTAAATTTTAATTAATAGATATACGTATGCTTTATCTATATGCCACTATAAATACTATGTGTTTAATTAGTTTATAGACTTTTATCATCTGCGTGTTCTTTTCTTTTGCAAAATATAAGCAGTGTGAGAGAAACATGATCACATAATATAATCACTAAAAGAAGATATGTAGTTTTCTTACATATATATAGTCATTAATCTAACGTTGTAGGTGGTCTTTTGTCTCTGTCTTTTTCTTTTGTTTTTCATTTTGTTTTTCTTTTCGTTTGTGTGTATAAATAGGTATTGTGTCTTTCGCAGGGTTCCATCATTTTTGTAGGTACGCGAATTATGTAATAAGAAGAAATGTACATTGTTGTTGTGAAAAGAGTTAAATAATTTTCCTGGCCAAATTTGTACAACAAAATGGGATTGGGTGGGCTCATTAAATTAATTAAACCAAAACGTTCCACGCATGGACGCTTCGTTATATGTATAACCTTGAAGCATAGTTCCACTGAATTAAATTGCGAAATCAAATGTTGACAACCATATAACAAGGAAGCCTAAGAATGTATAAGGAAGAATTGAAATAGTATTCTTAATTATGTCAAAAGATAAAAATAAATAAATAAATAAAGGGTTTTGGGACGGTTGAAACGATACTTTGTTCATATTGCATTGTTTTTTATTTATTTTAAACAAATGATATGATATACATTAAGAGGGAGGAGGTGGGTTTAGCCTCACAATAGGTTAGCAATAATGTGGTTCAAATTCGTCTTTAGCGAGAATCAAATCTAAGATCTCTCAACCCCAACCCCAGCTTTGTTTCCTTTTGGTTCCATGTGTTGCCTTTTAATTCCTTGATAATTACTAATATATAACTGGTATTTTTTTTTATCTTATTTGTTTATATACAAGCGATTTTCAGAGATACAAGATTGAAACCATGCCTTCAAACGCACAGAAGAACACACCCTTAAAAATGCGCATGGTTCTATTGGCCTATAATAAAATTCATGGCTTTGTGCACATGAGGCAGGAATAACAATGACGAAATATGTATAACCTATATTTATTTATTTTTAATTAATGAGTATACGTATTCTTTTTCTGTATAGCACTATATATAAATAATATGCGTTCAGTTTATAGACTTTTATTAGCATCGTGTTCTTTATTTTTGCATAAAAATTAGTGTGAGAGAAACATGATCACTTATATGGCATTACATAGTCCCTAAAAGAAGAAATGTAGTTTTCTCACTTGTATAAAGTCATTAAACTAACTTTGTAAGCTACTTAGTACTACGGTCTAGTGGTATTCTCTTCACTAGTAAGTAAAAGGTCTTAGGTTCGATTCTAGCCAAATGCAAATTTAAATCACATTATTACTAGCTCATTGTGAGGCTAAGTCCACCTCTCTCCCTTAGTTAAAAATAAAAAATAAAAAAACTTTGTAAGTGCTTTGTCTTTTGTCTCTCTTTTCTTTTCTTTTCGTTTGTGTGTGAAGTAGGTATTATGTATTATGTCTCTCCGCAGCGTTCCACCATTTTTGTACGTAATAAGAAGAAAAGTGTACTGTCGTTGTGAAAAGAATTAAAATAATTTTTCTGGCCAACCATTTCTCCATAATAAGCGGACTGGGTACTCATTAAATTAATTAAACCAAAACGTTCCACACATGGACGCTTCTTTATATGTAACCTTGAAGCATAGATCCATGCCATTGTAGTTGAGAGAGAGAGAGAGAGAGAGAGAGAGAGAGAGAGAGAGAGAGAGAGAGAGAGAGAGAGAGAGATAATGGAAGCAGCTGGTCGTGAACTGCAACATTT